>NC_090733.1:106426139-106764473 GCF_036898095.1 Palaemon carinicauda
ATAGAAGATATGAGAGAATAGACCAGATATTAGTTGAATTTGTAGGCAAAGGAAAAAGTAGCCATAACTAAATATAGAGATCCAATGAATTACTGTCTAGCCAGTCAAAGAACCCAATAACTTTAGCGGTAGAGTGAGAAATCAACACGTAAAATTGACAGACTTTTAAAACCCTTTTTCTTCAACATGCTTAAACAGGTGCAACAATGAAGGATATATATAAAAGTAATGATGATAATTTGTTATGAAAAGGTTGTAGTCTACTTGCGTGAATCGAACTATGAAACTGGTAAGAAATGGTAAGAAAGTTTTGAAAATTAAGTTATTTTAGTAACCTTAAGTTTTATAAGCAAATAATGATATAATATATATATATATATATATATATATATATATATATATATATATATATATATATATATATATATATATATATATATATATATACATATATATATATATATATATATATATATATTATATATATACATATATATATACATATATATATATATATATATATATATATATATATATATATATATATATATATATATATATATATATATATACATATATATATATATATATATATATATATATATATATATATATATATATATATATATATATATATATATATATATATATATATATATATATATATATATATCACACACACATACACACACACATATATATATATATATATATATATATATATATATATATATATATAGATGTATATATATAAACATTATACATATATATATATATATATATATATATAGATGTATATATATAAACATATATATGTATATATATATATATATATGTATGTATATATATATATATATATATATATATATATATATATATATATTTATATATATATATATATATATATATAAATATATATATATATATATATATATATATATATATATAGATGTATACATATATATATATATATATAGCCTATATATATATATATATATATATATATATATATATATATATATATATATATATATATATACATATATATATACATATATATATATATATAATATATTTATTTACATATATATATATATATATATATATATACATATATATATATGTGTGTGTGTGTGTGTAATAATCATCATATTTATTATTATTATTATTATTATTATTATTATTATTATTAATATTATTATTATTATTATTATTATTATTAAGCTATCTATAAACATTTCAGCTCCTTATGTACGCAGTTACTGATCATAACTTTAGAGAGCTAGTTACCCATCAAATCTTAACGCAGCCGTAATAAAGAAGTTACCTTTATAATCTGTTTTCTGCGCACGAAGCCCCGCCCCAATCTGCAGAACTGTTTGGGAAAAAAAATTTCGCCCCCCGGTCCCCTTCCCCAAATCCCCCCACCAAGGTTACCCAAGGTACCCTTCCCCAAGTCCTCAACACCAAGGTGACCCCAGGTCTCCTTCCCTGACTCCAAAACATCAAGGTAACACCAGGTCCCCGTCCCCAGTTCCCAAAACCAAGGTGACCCCATATCCCCTTCCCCAATTCCCCAACACCAAGGTGACCCCATGTCCCCTTCCCCAAGTCCCCAACACCAAGGTGACCCCTGGTCCCCTCCCCCAAGTCCCCAACTCCATGGCGACCCCATGTCCCCTTCCCCAAGTCCCCAACACCGATGTGGTCCCAGGTCCCATTCCCCAAGTAGCCAATAACTAGGTGACCCTAGGTTCCCTTCCCCAAATATCCAACAAATAGGTGACCCAATGTCCCCTTCCCCAAATCTCCCTCCACCATGGTGACCCCAGGTCCCCTTCCCCAAATTTCCCCCACCAAGGTGACTCCAGGTCCACTTCCAAAAATTTCCCCCACCAAGGTGACCCCAGATCCCCTTCCCAATATCAACACCACAAGGGTAACCCCAGGTCCCCTTCCCCAAATCCCCAACACCAAAGTGACCCCAGGTCCCCTTCCCCAAGTCCCCAACATCAAGGTGATCCCAGGTCCCCTTCCCCAAGTCCTCAACACCAAGGTGACTAGAGGTCCCCTTCCCTAAGTCCCCAACTCCAAGGTGACCCCAGGTCCCCTTCCCCAAGTCCCCAACTCCAAGGTGACCCAAGGTCCTCTTCCCCAAGTCCCCAAAACCGAGGTGATCCAGGGTCCCCTTCCCCAAGTCCCCAACACCAAGGTGACCCCAAGTCCCCTTCCCCAAGTCCCCAACACCAAGGTGATCCCTGGTCCCCTTTTACAAGTCCCGTACTCCAAGGTGACCCCAGGTCATTTTCCCCTAGTCCCCAACACCAAGGTGACCCTATGTCCCCTCCCCCAATTCCCCAATACCAAGGTGACCCCAGATCCCCTTCCCCAAATTTCTCCCACTAAGGTGACCCCAGGTCCCCTTCCCAAAATCACACACACCAAGGTGATCCCAGGTCCCCTTCCCCAAGTCCTCAACACCAAGGTGACTAGAGGTCCCCTTCCCTAAGTCCCCAACTCCAAGGTGACCCCAGGTCCCCTTCCCCAAGTCCCCAACTCCAAGGTGACCCAAGGTCCTCTTCCCCAAGTCCCGAAAACCGAGGTGATCCAGGGTCCCCTTCCAAGGTCCCCAACACCAAGGTGACCCCAAGTCCCCTTCCCAAGTCCCCAACACCAAGGTGATCCCTGGTCCCCTTCTACAAGTCCCGTACTCCAAGGTGACCCCAGGTCATTTTCTCCTAGTCCCCAACACCAAGGTGACCCTAGGTCCCATCCCCCAAGTCCCCAATACCAAGGTGATCCAAGGTCCCCTTCCCCAAATTTCTCCCACTAAGGTGACCCCAGGTCTCCTTCCCAAAATCACACACACCAAGGTGACCCCAGGTCCCTATCCCAAAGTCCCCAACACCAAGGTGACCCAAGATCACCTTCCCCAAGTCCCTAACACCAAGGTGACCCCAAGTTCCCTTCCCCAAATCCAACCAACCAAGGTGACCCATGTCCCCACCTAAGTCCCCAACACTATGGTGGCTCAGGTCCCCTTCCCCAAGTCCCAAACACCAAGATGACCCCAGGTCCCCTTCCCAAAGTCCCCACA
Organism: Palaemon carinicauda; assembly: GCF_036898095.1. Classification (NCBI taxonomy): domain Eukaryota; kingdom Metazoa; phylum Arthropoda; class Malacostraca; order Decapoda; family Palaemonidae; genus Palaemon; species Palaemon carinicauda. The sequence continues at coordinate 106,429,237 of NC_090733.1, forward strand.
CCAAGGTGACCCCAGGTCCCCTTTCCCCATGTACCGGCCCCCAAAGTGACCATAGGTCCCCTTCCTCAAGTCCCCACCACCAAGGTGACCCCCTGTCCCCTTCCCCAATTCCCCAACACCAAGGTGACCCCAGGGCCCTTCCCCAAGTCCCCAACACCAGGTGACCCCAGGTCCCCTCCCAAAAGTCCCCAACACCGAGGTGACTCCAGGTCCCCTTCCCCAAGTCCCCAACACCAAGGTGACCCAAAGTCCCCTTCCCCAAATCTAACCAACCAAGGTGACCCCAGTTCCCAATACCCATGTTCCTAACATCAAGGAGACCCCAGGTCCCCTTCCTCAAGTCCCCAACACCAAGCTGACCCCAGGTGTCCTCCCCAAAGTCCCCAACACCAAGGTGACCCCATGTCCCCTTCCCCAAGTCCCAGACACCAAAGTGACCCAAGGACCCCTTCCCCAAGTCCCCAACACCAAGGTGACCCCAGGTTCCCTTCCCCAAACCCCCAAAACCAAGGTGACCCCATGTCCCCTTCCCCAAATCCCCAAACCAAGGTGACCCCAGGTCTCCTTCCCTGACTCCAAAACATCAAGGTAACCCAGGTCCCCTCCCCAGTTCCCAAAACCAAGGTGACCCCATATCCCCTTCCCCAATTCCCCAACACCAAGGTGACCCCATGTCCCCTTCCCCAAGTCCCCAACACCAAGGTGACCCCTGGTCCCCTCCCCAAGTCCCCAACTCCATGGTGACCCCATGTCCCCTTCCCCAAGTCCCCAACACCGATGTGACCCAGGTCACATTCCCCAAGTAGCCAATAACTAGGTGACCCTAGGTTCCCTTCCCCAAATATCCAACAAATAGGTGACCCAATGTCCCCTTCCCCAAATCTCCCTCCACCATGGTGACCCCAGGTCCCCTTCCCCAAATTTCCCCCACCAAGGTGACTCCAGGTCCACTTCCAAAAATTTCCCCCACCAAGGTGACCCCAGATCCCCTTCCCAATATCAACACCACAAGGGTAACCCCAGGTCCCCTTCCCCAAATCCCCAACACCAAAGTGACCCCAGGTCCCCTTCCCCAAGTCCCCAACATCAAGGTGATCCCAGGTCCCCTTCCCCAAGTCCTCAACACCAAGGTGACCAGAGGTCCCCTTCCCTAAGTCCCCAACTCCAAGGTGACCCCAGGTCCCCTTCCCCAAGTCCCCAACTCCAAGGTGACCCAAGGTCCTCTTCCCCAAGTCCCCAAAACTGAGGTGACCAGGTCCCCTTCCCCAAGTCCCCAACACCAAGGTGACCCCAGGTCCCCTTCCCTAAGTCCCCAACACCAAGGTGACCCTGGTCCCCTTCTACAAGTCCCGTACTCCAAGGTGACCCCAGGTCATTCCCCAGTCCCCAACACCAAGGTGACCCTAGGTCCCCTCCCCCAAGTCCCCAATACCAAGGTGACCCCAGATCCCCTTCCCCAAATTTCTCCCACTAAGGTGACCCCAGGTCCCCTTCCCAAAATCACACACACCAAGGTGATCCCAGGTCCCCTTCCCCAAGTCCTCAACACCAAGGTGACTAGAGGTCCCCTTCCCTAAGTCCCCAACTCCAAGGTGACCCCAGGTCCCCTTCCCCAAGTCCCCAACTCCAAGGTGACCCAAGGTCCCTTCCCCAAGTCCCCAAAACCGAGGTGATCCAGGGTCCCCTTCCCAAGTCCCCAACACCAAGGTGACCCCAAGTCCCCTTCCCCAAGTCCCCAACACCAAGGTGATCCCTGGTCCCCTTCTACAAGTCCCGTACTCCAAGGTGACCCCAGGTCATTTTCCCTAGTCCCCAACACCAAGGTGACCCTAGGTCCCATCCCCCAAGTCCCCAATACCAAGGTCCCCTTCCCCAAATTTCTCCCACTAAGGTGACCCCAGGTCCCCTTCCCCAAAATCACCACACCAAGGTGACCCCAGGTCCCTATCCCAAAGTCCCCAACACCAAGGTGACCCAAGTCCCTTCCCCAAGTCCCTAACACCAAGGTGACCCCAAGTCCCTTCCCCAAATCCAACCAACCAAGGTGACCCCAGTCCCCATCCCCAAGTCCCCAACACTAAGGTGACCAGGTCCCCTTCCCCAAGTCCCAAACACCAAGGTGACCCCAGGTCCCCTTCCCAAAGTCCCTAACACCAAGGTGACCCCAGGTCCCCTTCCCCATGTACCCCCCCAAGTGACCATAGGTCCCCTTCCCAAGTCCCCACCACCAAGGTGACCCCAGTCCCCTTCCCCAATCCCCAACACCAAGGTGACCCCAGGTCCCCTTCCCCAAGTCCCCAACACCAAGGTGACCCCAGGTCCCCTCCCAAAAGTCCCCAACACCAAGGTGACTCCAGGTCCCCTTCCCCAAGTCCCCAACACCAAGGTGACCCAGGTCCCCTTCCCCAAATCCAACCAACCAAGGTGACCCCAGTTCCCAATACCCATGTTCCTAACATCAAGGAGACCCCAGGTCCCCTTCTTCAAGTCCCCAACACCAAGGTGACCCCAGGTCCTCCCCAAAGTCCCCAACACCAAGGTGACCCCATGTCCCCTTCCCCAAGTCCCAGACACCAAGGTGACCCAGGTCCCCTTCCCCAAGTCCCCAACACCAAGGTGACCCCAGGTCCCCTTCCCCAAATCCCCAACAACAAGGTGACCCCAGGTCCCCTTCCCCAAACCCCAACCAAGGTGACCCCAGTCCCCTTCCCCAAATCCCCAACACCAAGGTGACCCCCAGTCCCCTTCCCCAAATCTCCCCCACCAAGGTGACCCCAGGTCCCCTTCCAAAATTCCCAACACCAAGGTGATCCCCAGGTCCCCTTCCCCAAATCCCCCCACCAATGTGACCCAAGTTCCCCATCCCCAAAATCCACCCACAAAGGTGACCCTTAGGTCCTTCCCAAAACCACTCCACCGAGGTGACCCAAGGTCCCCTTCCCCAAATCCCCCACCAAGGTGACCCCAATTCCCCTTCCCTAAATCCCCCACACCAAGGTGACCCGGTCACCCTTCCCCAAATCTCCCCCACCAAGGTGAGGAAGGTGACCCCAGGTTCCCTTCCCCAAATCCCCCAACAAGGTGATACCAGGTCCCCTTCCCCAAATTTCTCCCACCAAGGTGACCCAACCCCTTCCCCAAATCCACCCCAACAAGGTGACCCAGTCCCCTTCCCCAAATCCCAACACCAAGGTGACCCAGGTCCCCTTCCCCAATCCCCCCACCAAGGTGACCCAGGTCCCCCTCCCCAAATCCCACCACCAAGGTGACCCCAGGTCCCTTCCCCAAATCCCCAACACCAAGGTGACCGAGGTCCCCTTCCCCAAATCCCCCTCACCAAGGTGACCAAGGTCCCCTTCCCCATGTCCCCAACACAAGGTGACCCCAGGTCCCCTTCCTCATGTCCCCAACATCCAAATGACCCCAAGTCCCCTTCCCCAAGTCCCCAACACCAAGGTGACCCCGAGTCCCCTTCCCAAAGTCCCCACACCAAGGTGACCCCAGGTCCCCTTCCCCAAATCCCCACACCAAGGTGACCCCAGGTCCCCTTCCCCAAATCCCCCCACCAAGGAGACCCCAGGTCCCCTTCCCCAAATCCCTCACCAAGGTGACCCAGGTCCCCTTCCCCAAATTTCCCCCCAAGGTGACCCCAGGTCATCTTCCCCAAATTTCCCCCCCAAAGGAGACCCAAGGTCCCCTTCCCCAAATCCCCACCAAGGTGACCCCAGGTCCCCTTCCCAAATCCCCACCAAGGTGACCCCAGGTCCCCTTCCCCAAATCCCCCACCAGGTGACCCCAGGTCCCCTTCCCCAAATCCCCAACACCAAGGTGACCCCAGGTCCCCTTCCCCAAATCCCCAAACCAAGGTGACCCCAGTCCCCTTCCCCAAATGTCCCAACAGCAAGGTGACCCCAGGTCCCCTCCCATGTCCCCAACACCAAATGACCAGTCCCCTTCCCCAAGTCCCCAACACCAAGGTGACCCCGGTCCCCTTCCCCAAGTCCCAACACCAAGGTGACCCCAAGTCCCCTTCCCCAAGTCCCCAACACCAAGGTGACCCTGGTCCCCTTCCCCAAGTCCCCAACACAAGGTGACCCAGGTCCCCTTCACCAAGTCCAACACCAAGGTGACCCCAGGTCCCCTTCCCCAAGTCCCCAACACCAAGGTGACCCCAAGTCCCTTCCCCAAATCCCCCCACCAAGGTGACCCGAGGTCCCCATTCCCCAAGTCCCCAACACCAAGGTGACCCCAGGTCCCCTTCCCCAAGTCCCCAACCAAGGTGACCCAGGTCCCCTTCCCCAAAGTCCCAACACCAAGGTGACCCAGGTCCCCTTCCCCAAACCAACACCAAGGTGACCCAGGTCCCCTTCCCCAAGTCCCCACACCAAGGTGACCCCAGGTCCCCTTCCCCAAATCCCACACCAAGGTGACCCCAGGTCCCCCCCCAAATCCCCACCACCAAGGTGACCCCAGGTCCCCTTCCCCAAATCCCCAACACCAAGGTGACCCCGTCCCCTTCCCCAAAACCCAACACCAAGGTGACCCCAGGTCCCCTTCCCCAAAGTCCCCAACACAAGGTGACCCCAGGTCCCCTTCCCCAAGTCCCCAACACCAAAGTGACCCCAGGTCCCCTTCCCCAAGTCCCCAACACCAAGTGACCAGGTCCCCTCCCCAAATCCCCACACCAAGGTGACCCCAGGTCCCCTTCCCCAAATCCCCAACACCAAGGTGACCCCAGGTCCCCTTCCCCAAATCCCCCCACCAAGGTGACCCCAGGTCCCCCCCAAATTCCCCAACACCAAGGTGACCCCAGGTCCCCTTCCCCAAATCCCCCACCAAGGTGACCCAAGTCCCCTCCCCAAATCCCCCACAAGGTGACCCCAGGTCCCCTTCCCAAATCCACCACCAAGGTACCCCAGGTCCCCTTCCCCAAATCCCCCACCGAGGTGACCCCAGGTCCCCTCCCCAAATCCCACCACCAAGGTGACCCCAGGTCCTCCTTCCCCAAATCCCCAACACCAAGGTGACCAGGTCCCCTTCCCCAAATCCCCCACACCAAGGTGACCAGGTCCCCTTCCCCATGTCCCAACAGCAAGGTGACCCCAGGTTCCCCTCCTCATGTCCCCAACATCAAATTGACAGCAAGTCCCCTTCCCCAAGTCCCCAACACCAAGTGACCCCGGGTCCCCTTCCCCAAGTACCCAACACCAAGGTGACCCCAGGTCCCCTTCCCCAAGTCCCCAACACCAAGGTGACCCCAGGTCCCCTTCCCCAAGTCCCCAACTACCAAGGTGACCCAGGTCCTCTTCCCCAAATCCCCAACACCAAGGTGACCAAAGGTCCCCTTCCCCAAATCCCCCACACCAAGGTGACCATAGTCCCCTTCCCCATGTCCCAACAGCAAGGTGACCCCAGGTCCCCTCCTCATGTCCCCAACATCAAATTGACCAAGTCCCCTTCCCCAAGTCCCCAACACCAACGTGACCCAGGTCCCCTTCCCCAAGTCCCAACACCAAGGTGACCCCAGGTCCCCTTCCCCAAGTCCCCAACACCAAGGTGACCCAGGTCCCCTTCCCCAAGTCCCCAACTACAAGGTGACCTCAGGTCCCCTTCCCAAGTCCAAACACCAAGGTGACCCCAGGTCCCCTCCCCAAGTCCCCAACACCAAGGTGACCCCAAGTCACCTTCCCCAAATCCCCCACCAAGGTGACCCAGGTTCCCTTCCCCAATTTTCCACCACCAAGGTGACCCAGGTCCATTCCGAAAATATCCCCACCAAGGTGACCCCTGATCCCCTTCCCCAAATTTCCCTCACCAAGGTGATCCCAGGTCACCTTCCCCAAATCCCCCGCAAGGTGACCCGAGGTCCCTTCCCCAAATTTCCCCAACCAAGGTGACCCCAGGTCCCCTTCCCCAAATCCCCACCAAGGTGACCCCAGGTCCCCTTCCCCAAATCCCCAACCCCAAGGTGATCACAGGTCCCCTTCCCCAAATCCCCCCACCAAGGTGACCCAGTTCCCTCCTCCAAATACCCCACACCAAGGTGACCATATGTCCCCTTCCCCATGTCCCCAACACCAAGGTGACCCCAAGTCCCCTCCCCATGTCCCCAACATCAAGGTGACCTTATATCCCTTTCCCCAAGTCCCAACACCAAGTGACCCCAGTCCCCTTCCCTAGTCCCCAACACCAAGGTGACCCCAAGTCCCCTTCCCCAAGTCCACAACAACAAGGTGATCCCAGGTCCCCTTCCCCAAATCCCCAACACCAAGGTGACCCCTAGTCCCCTTCCACATATCCCAAACAGCAAGGTGACCCCAGGTCCCCTTCCCCAAATCCACCACACCAAGGTGACCCCAGGTCCTTCCCCAAATCCCCAACACCAAGGTGACCCCTTGTCCCTTCACATATCCAAACACCAAGGTGACCCCAGGTCCCCTTCACCAAATCCACCACACCAAGGTGACCCGAGGTCCCCTTTCCCAAATCCCCACACCAAGGTGACCCCAGGTCCTTCCCCAAATCCCCAACACCAAGGTGACCCTTGTCCCTTTACACATATTCCAAACACCAAGGTGACCCCAGGTCCCCTTCCCCAAATCCACCACACCAAGGTGACCCGAGGTCCAATTTCCCAAATCCTCCACACCAAGGTGACCCCAGGTCCCCTTCCCCAAATCCCCCACCAATGAGACCCCAGGTCCCCATCCCCAAATTTCCCTCACCAAGGTGACCCCAGGTCACCTTCCCCAAATCCCCTGCTAAGGTGACCCCAGGTCACCTTCCCCAAATCCCCAACCAAGGTGACCCCAGGTCCCCTTCACGAAATTCCACACCAAGGTGACCCCAGGTCCCCTTCCCCAAATCCCACAACCCCAAGGTGACCCAGGTCCCCTTTCCCAAATCCCCCACCAAGGTGACCAAAGGTCCCCTTCCCCAAATCCCACACCAAGGTGACCCCAGGTCCCCTTCCCCAAATGTCCCCAACACCAAGGTGACCCCAGGTCCCCTTCCCCAAATGTCCACATTACAAGGTGACCCAGGTCCCCTTCCCAAATCCCCAACCAAGTGACCCCAGGTCCCCTTCCCAAAGTCCCCATCACCAAGGTGACCCCAGGTCCCCTTCCCCAAGTCCCCAACACCAAGGTGACCAGAGGTCCCCTTCCCGAATCCAACCAACCAAGGTGACCCCAGTTCCCAATACCCATGTTCCTAACACCAAGGTGACCCCTGGTCCCCTTCCCAAGTCCCCAACACCAAGGTGACCCCAGGTCCCCTCCCCAAGTCCCCAACACCAAGGTGACCCAGGTCCCCTTCCCCAAGTCCCAACACCAAGTGACCCCAGGTCCCCTTCCCCAAGTCCCCAACACCAAGGTGACCCCAGGTCCCCTTCCCAAATTTCCCAACCAAGGTGACCCCAGGTCCCCTTCCAAATCCCACACCAAGGTGACCCCAGGTCCCCTTCCCCAAATCCCACAACCCAAGGTGACCCAGGTCCCCTTCCCAAATCCCCCACCAAGGTGACCAGGTCCCCTTCCCCAAATCCCACACCAAGGTGACCAAGGTCCCCTTCCCCAAGTCCCCAACACCAAGGTGACCCCAGGTCCCCTTCCCCAAGTCCCACACCAAGGTGACCCAGGTCCCCTTCCCAAAGTCCCCAATACCAAGGTGACCCCAGGTCCCCTTCCCAAAGTCCCCAACACCAAGGTGACCCCAGGTCCCCTTCCCCAAGTCCCCAACCCAAGGTGATCCCAGGTCCCCTTCCCCAAATCCCCAACACCAAGGTGACCCCAGGTCCCCTTCCCAAGTCCCCAACACCAAGGTACCCAGGTCCCCTTCCCCAAATCCAACCAACCAAGGTGACCCCAGGTCCCCTTCCCATGTCCTAACACCAAGGTGACCCCAGGTCCCCTTCCCCAAGTCCCCAACAACCAAGTGACCCCAGGTCCCCTTCCCCAAAGTCCCCAACACCAAGGTGACCCCAGGTCCCCTTCCCCAAGTCCCACACCAAGGTGACCCCAGGTCCCCTTCCCCAAGTCCCCAACACCAAGGTGACCCCAGGTCCCCTTCCCCAAATCCCAACAACCAAGGTGACCCCAGGTCCCTTCCCAAACCCCCAACCAAGGTGACCCCAGTCCCCTTCCCAAATCCCCAACACCAAGGTGATCCCCAGGTCCCCTTCCCCAAATCCCCCCACCAAGGTGACCCCAGGTCCCCTCCCCAAAATCCACCCACAAGGTGACCCCAGGTCCCCTTCCCCAAGTCCCCCACCAAGGTGACCCAGGTCCCATTCCCCAAATCCACCCACCAAGGTGACCCCAGGTTCCCTTCCCAAATCCCCACACCAAGGTGACCCCAGGTCCCTTCCCCAAATCCCCCCACCAAGGTGAAAGGTGACCCCAGGTCCCTTCCCCAAATCCCCCAACAAGGTGACCCCAGGTCCCCTTCCCCAAATCCCCACCAAGGTGACCCAGGTCCCCTTCCCCAAATCCCCCCAAAAAGGTGACCCAGGTCCCCTTCCCCAAATCCCCAACACCAAGGTGACCCCAGGTCCCCTTCCCCAAATCCCCAACCAAGGTGACCCCAGGTCCCCTTCCCCAAATCCCCCACACCAAGGTGACCCCAGGTCCCCTTCCCCAAATCCCCCACCAAGGTGACCCCAGGTCCCCTTCCCCAATCCCCACCAAGGTGACCCAGGTCCCTTCCCCAAATTTCCCCCAAAGGTGACCCAGGTCCCCTTCCCCAAATTTCCCCCACCAAGGTGACCCAGGTCCCCTTCCCCAAATCCCCACCAAGGTGACCCCAGGTCCCCTTCCCCAAATCCCACACCAAGGTGACCCCAGGTCCCCTTCCCAAATCCCCCACCAAGGTGACCCCAGGTCCCCCTTCCCAAATCCCACCACCAAGGTGACCCCAGGTCCCTTCCCCAAATCCCCAACACCAAGGTGACCAGGTCCCCTTCCCCAAATCCCCACACCAAGGTGACCAGTCCCTTCCCCATGTCCCCAACACCAGGTGACCCCAGGTCCCCTTCCCATGTCCCCAACATCAAATCTACCCAGGTCCCCTTCCCAAGTCCCCAACACCAACTGACCCCGGTCCCCTTCCCCAAGTACCCAACACCAAGGTGACCCAAGGTCCCCTTCCCCAAGTCCCCAACACCAAGGTGACCCAGGTCCCCTTCCCCAAGTCCCCAACACAAGGTGACCCCAGGTCCCCTTCCCAAGTCCAACACCAAGGTGACCCCAAGTCCCCTTCCCAAAATCCCCCACCAAGGTGACCCGAGTCCCCTTCCCCAAGTCCCAACACCAAAGGTGACCCCAGGTCCCCTTCCCCAAGTCCCCACCACCAAGGTGACCCCAGTCCCTTCCCCAAATCCCCAACACCAAGGTGACCCCAGGTCTCCTTCCCCAAGTCCCCACCAGCAAGGTGACACCAGGTCCCCTTCCCCAAATCCCCAACACCAAGTGACCCCAGGTCCCCTTCCCCAAGTCCCCAACACCAAGGTGACCCCAGGTCCCCTTCCCAAGTCCCCAACCAAGGTGACCCCAGGTCCCCTTCCCCAAGTCCCCAACACCAAGGTGACCCCAGGTCCCCTTCCCCAAGTCCAAACACCAAGGTGACCCCAGGTCCCCTTCCCCAAGTCCCAACACCAAGGTGACCCCAGGTCCCCTTCCCCAAATCCCCAACACCAAGGTGACCCCAGGTCCCCTTCCCCAATCCCACCCAGGTCCCCTTCCCCAAATCCCCACCAAGGTGACCCCAGGTCCCCTTCCCCAAACCCCACACCAAGGTGACCCAGGTCCCCTTCCCCAAATCTCACCCCACCAAGGTGACCCCAGGTCCCCTTCCCCAAATCCCCAACACCAAAGTGACCCCAGGTCCCCTTCCCCAAATCCCCAACACCAAGGTGACCCCAGTCCCCTTCCCCAAATCCCCAACACCAAGGTGACCCCAGGTCCCCTCCCAAGTCCCCAACACCAAGGTGACCCAGTCCCCTTCCCCAAATCCAACCAACCAAGGTGACCCCAGCATCCCAATACCCATGTTCCTAACACCAAGGTGAACCCAGGTCCCCTTCCCAAGTCCCCAACAACAAGGTGACCCCAGGTCCCCTTCCCCAAATCCCCAACACCAAGGTGACCCCAGGTCCCCTTCCCCAAATCCCAGACACCAAGGTGACCCCAGGTCCCCTTCCCCAAGTCCCTAACACCAAGGTGACCCCAGGTCCCCTTCCCAAATCCCAACAACAAGGTGACCCCAGGTCCCTTCCCATAACCCCCAACCAAGGTGACCCCATGTCCCCTTCCCCAAATCCCCAACACCAAGGTGACCCCAGTCCCCTTCCCCAAATCTCCCCACCAAGGTGACCCCAGGTCCCCCCAAAACTCCCAACACCAAGGTACCCCAGGTCCCCTTCCCCAAATCCCTCCACCAAGTGACCCAAGTCCCCTTCCCCAAAATCCACCCACAAAGGTGACCCTAGGTCCTTCCCAAAACCACCCACCAAGGTGACCCAGGTCCCCTTCCCCAAATCCCCCACCAAGGTGACCCCAATTCCCCTTCCCTAAATCCCCCACACCAAGGTGACCCGGTCCCTTCCCCAAATCTCCCCCACCAAGATGAGGAAGGTGACCCCAGGTCCCTTCCCCAAATCCCCCAACAAGGTACCAGGTCCCTTCCCCAAATCCCCACCAAGGTGACCCAGGTCCCCTTCCCCAAATCCACCCCAACAAGGTGACCCATGTCCCCTTCCCCAAATCCCCAACACCAAGGTGACCCCTTGTCCCCTTCCCCAAGTCCCCACACCAAGGTGACCCGAGGTCCCCTTCCCCAAATCCCCCACACCAAGGTGACCCCAGGTCCCCTTCCCCAAATCCCCCCACCAAGGAGACCCCAGGTCCCCTTCCCCAATTTCCCTCACCAAGGTGATCCCAGGTCACCTTCCCCAAATTTCCCCAAAGGTGACTCCAGGTCACCTTCCCAAATTTCCCCCATCAAGGAGACCCAAGGTCCCCTTCCCCAAATTTCCCCCACCAAGGTGACCCCAGGTCCCTTCCCAAATCCCACCACCAAGGTGACCCCAGGTCCCCTTCCCAAATCCCCCCACCGAGGTACCCCAGGTCCCCTCCCCAAATACCCACCACCAAGGTGACCCCAGGTCCCTTCCCCAAATCCCCAACACCAAGGTGACCAAAGGTCCCCTTCCCCAAATCCCCACACCAAGGTGACCATAAGTCCCCTTCCCCATGTCCCCAACAGCAAGGTGACCCCAGGTTCCCCTCCTCATGTCCCCAACATCAAATCTACCCAAAGTCCCCTTCCCAAGTCCCCAACACCAACGTGACCCCGGGTCCCCTTCCCTAAGTCCCAACACAAAGGTGACACCAAGTTCCCTTCCCCAAGTCCCCAACACCAAGGTGACCCAGGTCCCCTTCCCCACGTCCCCAACTACAAGGTGACCCCAGGTCCCCTTCCCAAGTCTCAAATACCAAGGTGACCCCAGGTCCCCTTCCCCAAGTCCCCAACACCAAGGTGACCCCAAGTCCCCTCCCCAAATCCCCCCACAAAGGTGACCCGAGGTCCCCATCCCCAAGTCCCAGACACCAAGTGACCCCAGGTCCCCTTCCCCAAGTCCCCACCACCAAGGTGACCCCATGTTCCCTTCCCCAATCCCCAACACCAAGGTGACCCCAGGTCTCCTTCCCCAAGTCCCCACCAGCAATGTGACCCCAGGTCCCCTTCCCCAAATCCCCAACACCAAGGTGACCACAGGTCCCTTCCCCAAGTCCCCAACAACATTGTGACCCCATTTCTCTTTCCCCAAGTTCCCAAAACCAAGGTGACCCCAGGTCCCCTTCCCCAAGTCCCCAACACCAAGGTGACCCCAGGTCCCCTTCCCCAAGTCCCCAACTCCAATGAACCCCATGTCCCCTTCCCCAAGTCTCCAACACCAAGGTGACCCAGGTCCCCTTCCCCAAATCCTAAACAACCAGGTGACCCCAGGTCCCCTTCCCCAAAATCCCTAACACCAAAGGTGACCCCAGGTCCCCTTCACAAATCCCCAAAACCAGGGTGACCCCACGTCCCCTTCCCAAATTCCACCCTGGTCCCCTTCCCCAAATCACCCCACCAAGGTGACCACATGTCCCCTTCCCCAAACCCCAACACCAAGGTGAACCCAGGTCCCCTTCCCCAAATCTCACCCCACCAAGGTGACCCCAGGTCCCCTTCCCCAAATCCCCAACACCAAAGTGACCCCAGGTCCCCTTCCCCAAATCCCCAACACCAAGGTGACCCCCAGTCCTTCCCCAAATTTCCACCCACAAGGTGATTCCAGGTTCACCCGAAAATTCCCAACACCAAGGTATCCCCATGACCCGTTCCCTAAATCCCCAACAAATAGGTGACCCCATGTACCCTTCCCAAATCTCCCGCCACCAAGGTGACCCGAGGTCCCCTTCCCCAAATCCCCAACACCAAGGTGACCCCAGGTCCCCTTCCCCCAAATCCCCCACCAAGGTGACCCCAGGACCCCATCCCCAAAATCCCCCCCACAAAAGTGACCCCTGGTCAATTTCCCCAATCCCCCACCAAGGTGACCCCAGGTCCCCTCCCCCATATACCCAACAAATGGGACCCCAAGTCCCCTTCCTCAAATCCCCAACACCTAGATGACCCCAGGTCCCCTTCCCCAAAATCTCCCCACCAAGGTGACCCCAGGTCCCAATCCCCAAAATCCCCCCAACAAAGGTGACCCCAGGTCCATTTCCAGTAATCTACCCCACCAAGGTGACCCCAGGTCCCCTTCCCCAAATCTACCCACCAAGTGACCCCAGGTCCCCTTCCCCAAATCCCCAACACCAAGGTGACCCCAGTCCCCTTCTCAAAATCTACCCACACCAGGGTGACCCCAGGTCCCCAACCAAAATTCCCAACACCAATGACCCCAGGTCCCCTTCCCCAAATCCCTCCCACCAATATGACCCCAATTCCCCATCCCCAAAATCCACCCACAAAGGTGACCCTAGTCCCCTTCCCCAAAACCACTCCACAAGGTGACCCCAGGTCCCCTTCCCCAAAACCACCCCACCAAGGTACCCTGTTCCCCTTCCCCAAATCCCGCACACCAAGGTGACCCCAGGTCCCTTCCCCAAATTTCCCCCACCAAGGTGATCCCAGGTCCACTTCCCCAAATTTCCCCATCCAAGGTGACATCAGGTCCCCTTCCCCAAATCCACCCCACCAAGATGACCACAGGTCCCCTTCCCGAAATTCCCAACACTAAGGTTACTCTTTTTCCCCTTCCACATATCCAAAACACCAAGGTGACCCCAGGTCCCCTTCCCCAAATCCACCACACCAAGGTGACCCGAGGTCCAATGCCCCAAATCCCCCACACCAAGGTGACCCCAGGTCCCCTTCCCAAAATCCCCCCCACTAAGGAGACCCCAGGTCCCCATTCCCCAAATTTTCCTCACCAAGGTGATCCCAGGTCACCTTCCCCAAATTTCCCCCACCAAGGAGACCCCAGGTCCCCTTCCCCGAATTTCCTCCACCAAGGTGACCCCAGGTCCCCTTCCCCAAATACCCACCACCAAGGTGACCCTAGGTCCCCTTCCCCAAATTCCCAACCCCAAGGTGACCGAAGGTCCCCTTCCCCAAATCCTCCCCACACGAAGGTGACCATAGGTCCCCTTCCCCATGTCCCCAACAGCAAGGTGACCCCAGGTTCCCCTCCCCATGTCCCCAATATGAAGGTGACCTCAAGTCCCCTTCCCCAAGACCCCAACACCAACGTGACCCCAGTCCACTTCCCCAAGTTCCCAACACCAAGGTGATCCCAGGTCCCCTTCCCTAAGTCCCCAACTACTAGGTGACCCCTGGTACCCTTCCCCAAGTCCCCAACACCAAGGTGACCCCAGGTCCCCTCCCCAAGTCCCCAACACCAAGGTGACCCCAATTCCCCTTCCCAAAATCCAACCCACCAAGGTGACCCGAGGTCCCAATACCCAAGTCCCCAACACCAAGGTGACCCCAGGTCCCTTCCCCAAGTCCCCAACACCAAGGTGACCCCATGTCCCCTTCCCAAAGTCCCCAACACCAAGGTGACCCCAGGTCCCCTTCCCCAAGTCCCTGACACCAAAGTGACCCCAGGTCCCCTTCCCCAAGTCCCCGACGCCAAAGTGACCCCAGGTCCTCTTCCCCAAGTCCCAACTAGCAATTTGACTCAGGTCCTCTTCCCCACATACCCAACACCAAGGTGACCCCAGGTCCCCTTCCCCAATTCCCCACCACCAAGGTGACCCCAGGTCCCCTTCCCACAAATCCCAAAACCTAGGTGACCCCAGGTCCCCTTCCCCAAGTCCCCAACACCAAGCTGACCCCAGGTCCAATCCCAAAGTCCCCAACACCAAGGTGACCCCAGGGACCCTTTCCCCAAGTCCCCGAAACCAAAGTGACCCCAGGTCCCCTTTCCCAAGTCCCCACCACCAAGGTGACCCTAGGTCCCCTTCCCCAAATACCCGACACCAAAGTGACCCCAGGTCCCCTTCCCCAACTCCCCACTACCAATGTGACACTAGGTCCACTTCCCCAAATCCCCAACACAAAGGTGACCCCAGGTCCCCTTCCCCAAATCCCCAACATCAAGGTGACCCCAGTCCCCTTCCCCAAATCTCCCCCCACCAAGGTGACCCCAGGTCCCCAACCAAAATTCCCAACACATAGGTATCCCCAAGTCCCCTTCCCAATCCCTCCCACCAAGTGACCCCAGTCCCATCCCCAAAATCCACCGACAATAGTGACCATAGGTTCCCTTCCCGAAAACACTTCACCAAGGTGACCCCAGGTCCCCTTCCCCAAATCCACCCCACCAAGGTGACCCTAGTTCCCCTTCCCCATGTCCCACACCAAGGTGACCCCGGGTCACCTTCCCCAAATCCCCCCACCAAGGTGACCCAGATCCACTTCCCCAAATTTCCCCTTACAAGGTGACCTCAGGTACCCTTCCCCAAATCCACCCTACCAAGGTGACCACAGGTCCCCTTCCCCAACTCGCCAACACCAAGGTGAACAATTGTCCCCTTCCACATACCCCAAACACCAAGGTGACCCTAGGTCCCCTTCCGAAATCCTCCACACCAAATTGACCCCAGGTCCCCTTCCCCAAAACCCCCCTACCAAGGAGACCCAAGGTCCCCTTCCCCAAATTACCCTAACCATGGTGACCCTAGGTCAATTTCCCCAAATTACCCCTGCAAAGGTGACCCCAGGTCACCTTCCCAAAATTTCCCCAACCAAAGAGACCCAAGGTCCCCTTCCCGAAATTTCCCCCACCAAGGTGACCCCAGGTCCCCTTCCCCAAATACCCACAACCAAGGTTACCCCAGGTCCCCTTCCCCAAATCCCCAATTCCAAGGTGACCCAAGTCCCCTTCCCCAAATCCCCAACCAAGGTGACCCAGGTCCGCTTCCCCAAATCCCCACACCAAGGTGACCAAGGTCCCTTCCCCAAGTCCCCAACACCAAGGTGACCCAGGTCCCCTTCCCCAAGTCCCCAACACAAGGTGACCCCAGGTCCCCTTCCCCAAGTCCCAACAACAAGTGACCCCAGGTCCCTTCCCCAAGTCCCCAACACAAGGTGACCCCAAGTCCCTTCCCCAAGTCCCTAACACCAAGGTGACCCAGGTCCCCTTCCCCAAGTCCCAACACAAGGTGACCCCAGGTCCCCTCCCCAAGTCCCAACACCAAGGTGACCCCATGTCCCTTCCCCAAGTCCCCAAGAACAAGGTGACCCCAGGTCCCCTTCCCCAAGTCCCCAACACCAAGGTGACCCCAGGTCCCCTTCCCCAATCCCAACCAAGGTGACCCCAGGTCCCCTTCCCCAAGTCCCCAAACCAAGGTGACCCCAGTCCCCTTCCCCAAATCCCCAACACCAAGGTGACCCCAGGTCCCCTTCCCCAAAGTCCCCAACACCAAGGTGACCCCAGGTCCCCTTCCCCAAGTCCCCGACACCAAAGTGACCATAGGTCCCCTTCCCCAAGTCCCCACCACCAAGTGACCCCAGGTCCCCTTCCCCAATTCCCCAACACCAAGGTGACCCTAGGTCCCCTTCCCCAAGTCCCCAACACCAAGGTGACCCCAGTCCCCTTCCCCAAATCCAACCAACCAAGGTGACCCCAGGTCCCCTTCCCAAATGTCCCTAACACCAAGGTGACCCCAGGTCCCCTTCCCCAAGTCCCCGACACCAAGGTGACCCTAGTCCCCTTCCCCAAGTCCCCACCACCAAGGTGACCCCAGGTCCCCTTCCCCAAATCGTCAACACCAAGTGACCCCAGGTCCCCTTCCACAAATCCACAACACCAAGGTGACCCCTTGTCCCCTTCCTCAAATCCTAACACCAAGGTGACCCCAGGTCCCCATTCCCAAGTCCCCACCTCCAAGGTGACCCCAGGTCCCCTTCCCCAAATCCTAAACACCAAGGTAACCCCAGATCCCCTTCCCTGAATCCCCAACACCAAGGTGACCCCAGGTCCCCACCACAAATTCCCAACACCAATATCCCCAGGTCCCCTTCCCCAAATTTCCCCCAACAAGGTGACTTCAGGTCCCCTTCCCCAAATCCACCACACCAAGGTGACCAAAGGTCCCCTTCCACAAATCCCCAACACCAAGGTGACCCCTTGTCCTCTTCCTCATATCCTAAACACCAAGGTGACCCCAGGTCCCCTTCCCCAAATCCACCACACCAAGGTGACCCCAGGTCCCCTTCCCCAATTCCAAAATCAAGGTGACCCCAGGTCCCCTTCCCCAAGTCCCCAACACCAAGGTGACCCCAGGTCCCCCTCCCCAAGTCTTCAACATCCAGGTGACCCCATGTCCCCTTCCCCAAGTCCTCAAGAACAACGTGACCCCAGGTCCCTTTCCCCAATTCCCTAACAACAAGGTGACCCCAGGTCCCCTTCCTAAAATCCCCAACAGCAAGGTGACTGCAGGTCCCCATTCCCAAGTCCCCACCTCCAAGGGGACCCCAGGTCCCCTTACGCAAATCCTAAACACCAAGGTAACCCCAGATCCCCTTCCCTGAATCCCCAACACCAAGGTGACCCCAGGTCCCCATCCCCAAATCCCCAACATAAAGGTGACCCCAGGTCCCCTTCCGCAAATCCTAAACAACTAGGTGACCCCAGGTCCCCTTCCCCCAATCCCCAACACCAAGGTGACCCCAGGTCCCCTTCCAAATCCCAACACCAAGGTGACCCCAGGTCCCCTTCCCCAAATCCCCACACCAAGTAACCCCAGGTCCCGTTCCCCAAATCCACCCCACTATGGTGACCCCAGGTCCCCTTCCGCAAATCCCCAACACCAAGTCGACCCCACTTCCGTTTCTCCTTATCCCCAACACCAAGGTGACCCCAGGTCCTCTTCTCCAAATCCACCCCACCAAGATGACCCCAGGTCCCCTTCTCCAATTCCCCCTCACCAAGGAGACCCCAGGTCCCCTTCCCCAAATTTCCCCCACCAAGGTGACCCCAGGTCACCTTTCCCAAATTTCCCCCACCAAGGTGACTTCAAGTCACCTTCCCCAAATTTCCCCCATCAAGGTGACCCAGGTCCCATTCCCCAAATTTGCCCCACCAAGGTGACCCAGGTCCAATTCCCAAAATTCCCCCACCAAGGAGACCCCAGGTCCCCTTCCCCAAATTTCCCCAACCAAGGTGACCCCAGGTCCCCTTCTCCAAATACCCACAACCAAAGTGACCTCAGGTACCCTTCCCCAAATCCCCAACCCCAAGATGATCCCAGGTCCCCTTCCCCAAAACCCACGACCAAGGTGACCCAAGTCCCCTTCCCCAAATCCCCCAAACCAAGGTGACCATAGGTCCCCTTCCCCATGTCCCCAACACCAAGAAGTCCCTAGGTTCCCCTCCCCATGTCCCCAACACCAAAGGTGACCCAAGATCCCCTTCCCCAAGTCCCTAACACCAAAGTGACCCCTGGTCACCTTCCCCAAGTCCCCAACACCATGGTGACCCCATGTCCCCTTCCCCAAGTCCCCACCACCAAGGTGACCCCAGGTCCCCTTCCCCAAATCCCTAACACCAAGGTGACCCCAGGTCCCCTTCCCCAAAACCCCAACACCAAGGTTACCCCCAGTCCCCTTCTCAAAATCTATCCACACCAGGGTGACCCCAGGTCCCCAACCAAAATTCCCAACACCAATGTATCCCCAGGTCCCCTTCCCCAAATCCCTCCCACCAATGTGACCCCAATTCCCCATCCCCAAAATCCACCCACAAAGATCACCCTAGGTCCCCTTCCCCAAAACCACTCCACAAAGGTGACCCCAGGTCCCCTTCCCCAAAACCACCCCACCAAGGTAACCGCTGTTCCACTTCCCCAAATCCTGCACACCAAGGTGACCCCAGGTTCCCTTCCCCAAATTTCCCACACCAAGGTGATCCCAGGTCCACTTCCCCCAAATTTCCCCATCCAAGGTGACATCAGGTCCCCTTCCCCAAATCCACCCCACCAAGATGACCACAGGTCCCCTTCCCGAAATTCCCAACACTAAGGTGACTCTTTGTCCCCTTCCACATATCCAAAACACCAAGGTGACCCCAGGTCCCCTTCCCCAAATCCACCCACACCAAGGTGACCCCAGGTCCCCTTCCCAAAATCACCCCCACTAAGGAGACCCCAGGTCCCCATTCCCCAAATTTCCCTCACCAAGGTGATCCCAGGTCACCTTCCCCAAATTTCCCCCACCAAGGAGACCCCAGGTCCCCTTCCCCGAATTTCCTCCACCAAGGTGACCCCATGTCCCCTTCCCCAAATACCCACCACCAAGGTGACCCTAGGTCCCCTTCCCCAAATTCCCAACCCCAAGGTGACCCGCGGTCCCCTTCCCCAAATCCCCCCACTACACCAAGATGACCTTAGGTCCCCCTCCCCATATACACACCACCAAGGTGACCCCAGGCCTCCTTCCCCAAATCCCCAACCCCAAGGTGACCATAGGTCCCCTTCCCCAAATCCCCCCCACACGAAGGTGACCATAGGTCCCCTTCCCCATGTCCCCAACAGCAAGGTGACCCCAGGTTCCCCTCCCCATGTCCCCAATATGAAGGTGACCTCAAGTCCCCTTCCCCAAGATCCCAACACCAACGTGACCCCAGTCCCCTTCCCCAAGTTCCCAACACCAAGGTGATCCCAGGTCCCCTTCCCCAAGTCCACAACTATTAGGTGACCCCTGGTACCCTTCCCCAAGTCCCCAACACCAAGGTGACCCCAGGTCCCCTCCCCAAGTCCCCAACACCAAGGTGACCCCAATCCCCTTCCCCAAATCCACCCACCAAGGTGACCCCAGGTCCCAATCCCCAAGTCTCCAACACCAAGGTGACCCCAGGTCCCCTTCCCCAAGTCCCAACACCAAGGTGACCCCAGTCCCCTTCCCCAAGTCCCAACACCAAGGTGACCCCAGTCCCCTTCCCCAAGTCCCAACACCAAGGTGACCCCAGGTCCCCTTCCCCAAGTCCCCACACCAAGGTGACCCCAGGTCCCCTTCCCCAAGTCCCCAACACCAAGGTGACCCCAGGTCCCCTTCCCCAAATCCCCAACACCAAGGTGACCCCAGGTCCCCTTCCCCAAATCCCAACACCAAGGTGACCCCAGGTCCCCTTCAACCCAAAATTCCCAACACATAGGTATCCCCAAGTCCCCTTCCCTTAATCCCTCCCACCAATGTGATCCCAGTTCCTCATCCCCAATATCCACCGACAATAGTGACCATAGGTTCCCTTCCCGAAAACACTTCACCAAGGTGACCCTAGGTCCCCTTCCCCAAATCCACCCTAACAAGGTGACCCCAGTTCCCCTTCCCCTCATGTCCCATGCCAAGGTGACCCCGGGTCACCTTCCCCAAATCCCACCCACCAAGGTGATCCCAAGTCCACTTCCCCAAATTTCCCCTTACAAGGTGACCTCAGGTCCCCTTCCCCAAATCCACCCTACCAAGGTGACCAAAGGTCCCCTTCCCCAAATCGCCAACACCAAGGTGAACCCTTGTCCCCTTCCACATACCCCAAATACCAAGGTGACCCATGGTCCCCTTCCCGAAATCCTCCAAACCAAATTGACCCCAGGTCCCCTTCCCCAAATCCCCCCTACCAAGGAGACCCCAGTCCCCTTCCCCAAATTACCCTCACCATGGTGACCCTAGGTCACCTTCCCCAAATTACCCCTGCAAAGGTGACCCCAGGTCACCTTCCCCAAATTTCCCCAACCAAGGAGACCCCAGGTCCCCTTCCCGAAATTTCCCCCACCAAGGTGACCCCGGGTCCCCTTCCCCAAATACCCACAACCAAGGTGACCCCAGGTCCCCTTCCCCAAATCCCATACCCCAAGGTGATCCCAGGTCCCGATCCCCAAATCTCCCCACCAAGGTGACCACAGGTCCCCTCCCCCAAATTTCCCACACCAAGGTGACCATAGGTCCTCTTCCCCATGTCCCCAACACCAAGGTGACCACAGGTTCTCCTCCCCATATCCCCAACATCAAGGTGACCCCAAATCCCCTTCCCCAAGTCCCAAACACAAACGTGACCCCAGGTCCCCTTCCCCAAGTCCCCAACACAGAGGTGACCTCAAGTCCCCTTCCCCAAGTCCCTAATACCAAGGTGATCCCAGGTCCCCTTCCCAAGTCCCCAACTACAAGGTGAACCAACATCCCCTTCCCCAAGTCCCCAACACCAAGGTAACCCCAGGTTCCCTTCCCCAAGTCCCCAACACCAAGGTGACCCCAAGTCCCCTTCCCAAAATCCAACCCACAAA
This sequence comes from Palaemon carinicauda, assembly GCF_036898095.1. Taxonomy (NCBI): domain Eukaryota; kingdom Metazoa; phylum Arthropoda; class Malacostraca; order Decapoda; family Palaemonidae; genus Palaemon; species Palaemon carinicauda. Next base: position 106,450,071 of record NC_090733.1, read on the forward strand.
GGTGACGGCAGGTCCCCATCCCCAAGTCCCCAACACCCAGGTGACCCCAGGTCCCCTTTCCCCAAGTCCCAAACACCAAGGTGACCCCAGGTCCCATTCCCAAGTCCCCGACACCATATGACCCAGATCCCTTTCACCAAGTCCCCACCACCAAGGTGACCCCAGGTCCCCTTCCCAAAGTCCCCAACACCAAGGTGACCCCAGTTCCCCTTCCCCAAGTCCCTGACACCAAAGTGACCCCAGGTCCCCTTCCCAAAGTCCCCACCAGCAAGGTGACCCCAGGTTCCCTTCCCCAAATCCCCAACATTAAGGTGATCCCAGTCCATTTCCCCAAATATCCCCCCACCAAGGTGATCCCAGGTCCCCTTACCCAAGTCCCCAACTCCAAGGTGACCCCAGGTCTTCTTCCCCAAGTCCCCAACACCAAGGTGACCACAGGTCTCCTCCCCCAAGCCCCCAATACCAAAGTGACCCCAGGTCCCCTTCCCCAAATTTCCCCCACCAAGGTGACCCCAGGTCCCCTCTTAGAATTCAACCCACCAAGATGACCCCAGGTCCCCATCCCAAAGTCCCCAACACCAAGGTGACCCCAGGTCCCCTTCCCAAAGTCCCCAACACCAAGGTGACCCCAGTTCCCCTTCCCCAAGTCCCTGACACCAAAGTGACCCCAGGTCCCCTTCCCAAAGTCCCCACCAGCAAGGTGACCCCAGGTTCCCTTCCCCAAATCCCCAACATTAAGGTGATCCCAGTCCCCTTCCCCAAATATCCCCCCACCAAGGTGATCCCAGGTCCCCTTCCCCAAGTCCCCAACTCCAAGGTGACCCCAGGTCTTCTTCCCCAAGTCCCCAACACCAAGGTGACCACAGGTCTCCTCCCCCAAGCCCCCAATACCAAAGTGACCCCAGGTCCCCTTCCCCAAATTTCCCCCACCAAGGTGACCCCAGGTCCCCTTCCTAGAATTCAACCCACCAAGATGACCCCAGGTCCCCATCCCAAAGTCCCCAACACCAAGGTGACCCCAGGTCCCCTTCCCCAAGTCCCCGACACCAAAGTGACCCCAGGTCCCCTTCCCCAAGTCCCCACCACCAAGGTGACCCTAGGTCCCCTTCCTCAAATCCCCAACACCAAGGTGACCCCAGGTCCCCTTCCCCTAATCCCCAACACCAAGGTGACCCCCCAGTCCCCTTCTCCAAATCTACCCACAGCAAGGTGACCCCAGTTCCCCAACGAAAATTCCAACACCAATGTATCCCCAGGTCTCCTTCCCCAAATCCCTCCCACCAATGTGACCCAGTTCCCCATCCCCAAAATCCACCCGCAAAGGTGACCCTAGGTCCCCTTCCCCAAAACCACTCCACCAAGGTGACACCTGGTCCCCTTCCCTGAAACCACCCCACCAAGGTAACCCCAGTACCCATTCCCCAAATCCCGCACACCAATGTGACGCTGGGTCACCTTCCCCAAATCTCTCCTACTAAGGTGACCCTGGGTTCCCATCCCCAAATTTCCCCCACCAAGGTGATCCCAGGTACACTTCCCCAAATTTCCCCACCAAGGTGACATCAGGTCCCCTTCCCCAAATCCATCCCACCAAGGTGACCACAGGTCCCTTTCCCCAAATTCCCAACACCAAGCTGACCCTTTTTCCCCTTCCACATATCCCCTACACCAAGGTAACCCCAGGTCCCCTTCCCCAAATCCACCACACCAAGGTAACCCGAGGTCCAATTCCCTGAACCCCCCACACCAAGGTGTCCCCAAGTCCCCTTCCCAAAATCACCCCCACTAAGGAGACCCCAGGTCCCCTTCCCCAAATTTCCCTCACCATTGTGATCCCAGGTCACCTTCCCCAAATTTCCCCCGCAAAGGTGACCCCAGGTCACCTTCCACAAATTTCCCCCACCAAGGAGATCCCATGTCCCCTTCCCCAAATTTCCCCCACCAAGGTGACCCCAGGTCCCCTTCCCCAAATACCCACCACCAAGGTGACCCCGTGTCCCCTTCCCCAAATACCCAACACCAAGGTATCCCCAGGTCCCCTTCCCCAAATCCCTCCCACCAAGGTGACCCCAGGTCCCGAACCTCCGAATCCTCCCGCAAAGGTGACCCTAGATCCCTTTCCCATAATCCACTCCACCAAGGTGACCTCAGGTCCCCTTCCCGAAATCCACCACACCTAGGTGACCCCAGTTCCCCTTCCCCAAATCCCCCCACCATGGTGACCCCAGGTCACCTTCCCCAAATCCCCCCCTCCAAGGTGACCCCAGGTTCACTTCCCCAAATTTCCCCTACCAAGGTGATCCCAGGTCCACTTCCCTAAATTTCCCCCAACAAGGTGACCTCAGGTCCCCTTCCCCAAAGCTACCCCACCAAGGTGACCAGAGGTCCCCTTCCCCAAATCCCCAACACCAAAGTGACCCCTTGTCCACTCCTTCATATCCCAAACACCAAGGTCACCCCAGGTCCCCTTCCCCAATTCCCAAAACCAAGGTGACCCCAGGTCTCCTTCCCTAAGTGCCCAACACCAAGGTGACCCCAGGTCCCCCTCCCCAAGTCCTCAATATCCAGGTGACCCCAAGTCCCCTTCCCCAAGTTCCCAACACCAAGGTGATCCCAGGTCCCCTTCCTCAAGTCCCCAACACAGAGGTAACCCCAAGTCCCCTTCCCCAAGTCCCTAACACCAAGGTGATCCCAGGTCCCCTTCCCCAAGTCCCCAACACAGAGATGACCCCAGGTCCCCTTCCCCAAGTTCCCAACACCAAGGTGACCCCAGGTTCCCTCCCCCAAGTCCCCAACACCAAGGTGACCCCAAGTCCTCTTCCCAAAATCCAACCCACCAAGGTGACCCCAGGTCCCCATCCCCAAGTCCCCAACACCAAAGTGACCCTATGTCCCTTCCCCAAGTCCCCAACACCAAGGTGACCCGAGGACCAATTCCCCGAACCCCCCACACCAAGGTGTCCCCAGGTCCCCTTCTTCAAATCCCCCACACCAAGGTGACCATAAGTTCACTTCCCCATGTCCCCAACACCAAGGTGACCCGAGGTTCCCCTCCCCATGACCCCAACACCAAGGTGACCCCAGGTCCCCCTCCCCAAGTCCCTAACACCAAGGTGATCCCTGGTCCCCTTCCCCAAGTCCCCAACACCATGGTGACCCCAGGTCCCCTTCCCCAAGGCCCCAACACCAAGTGACCCCAGGTCCCCTTCCCCAAATCACCAACACCAAGGTGACCCCAGCTCCCCTTCCCCAAATACCCAACAAATAGGTGACCCCATGTCCCTTCCCCAAATATCCCTCCAATAAGGTGACCCCAGGTCCCCTTCCCCAAATCCCCAACACCTAGATGACCCCAGGTCCCCTTCCCCAAAATCTCCCCACCAAGGTGACCCCAGGTCCCAATCCCCAAAATCCCCCCAACAAAGGTGACCCCAGGTCCATTTCCAGTAATCCACCCCACCAAGGTGACCCCAGGTCCCCTTCCCCAAATCTACTCCACCAAGTTGACTCCAAGACCCCTTCCCCTAATCCTCCCACCAAGGTGACTCCATGTCCCCTTCCCCAAATCCTCCAAACCAAGATGACCCCAGGTCCCCTTCCCCAAATTTTCCTCACCAAAGTGACTCTAGGTCCACTTCCCCAAATTTCCCCCACCAAGGTGACCCCAGGTCCCCTTCCCCAAATCCCCAAAACCAAAGTGACCCCAGTTCCCCTTCCCCAAGTCCCCAACACCAAGGTGACCCCAGGTCCCCTCCCCATGTCCCAAACATCAAATTGACCCCATGTCCCCTTCCCCAAGTTCCCAACACCAACGTGACCCCAGGTCCTCTTCCCCAAGTTCCCAACACCAAGATGACTCCAGGTCCCCTACCCCAAGTCCCCAACACCAAGGTGACCAGATGTCCCTTCCCCAAGTCCCCAACTCCAAGGTGACCCCAGGCCCCCTTCCCCAAGTCCCCAACTCCAAGGTGACCCCAGGCCCCCTTCCCCAAGTCCCCAACTCCAAGGTGACCCAAGGTCCCCTTCCCCAAGTCCCCAACACCAAGGTGACCCCAGGTCCCTTTCCCCAAGTCCCCAACACCAAGGTGACCGGAAGTCCCCTTCTCTAAGTTCCCAATACCAAGGTGATCCCAGGTCCCCTTCCCCAAGTCCCCAACTCCAAGGTGACCCCAGGTCCCCTTCCCCAAATACCCACACCAAGGTGACCCTTAGTCCCCCTCCCCAAATACCCAACACCAAGGTATCCCCATGTCCTCTTCCCCAAATCCCTCCCACCAAGGTGATCCCAGGTCCCGAACCCCAGAATCCTCCTGCAAAGGTGACCCTAGGTCCCTTTCCCAAAATCCACTCCACCAAGGTGACCTCAGGTCCCCTTCCCGAAATCCACCACACCAAGATGACCCCAGTTCCCCTTCCCCAAATCCCCCCACCATGGTGACCCCGGGTCACCTTCCCCAAATCCCCCCACCAAGGTGACCCCAGTTTCACTTCCCCAAATTTCCCCCACCAAGGTGATCCCAGGTCCACTCCCCCAAAATTCCCCCAACAAGGTGACCTCAGGTCCCCTTCCCCAAATCTACCCCACCAAGGTGACCAGAGGTCCCCTTCCCCAAATCCCCAACACCAAAGTGACCCCTTGTCCACTCTTCATATCCCAAACACCAAGGTCACCCCAGGTCCCATTCCCCAAATCCATCACACCAAGGTGACCCCAGGTCCCCTTCCCCAATTCCCAAAACCAAGGTGACCCCAGGTCTTCTTCCCTAAGTCCCAAACACCAAGGTGACCACAGGTCCCCCTCCCCAAGTCCTCAATATCCAGGTGACCCCAAGTCCCCTTCCCCAAGTTCCCAACACCAAAGTGACCCCAGGTCCCCTTCCCCAAGTCCCCAACACAGAGGTGACCCCAAGTCCACTTCCCCAAGTCCCCAACACCAAGGTGACCCCAAGTCCCCTTCCCATAATCCAACCCACCAAGGTGACCCCAGGTCCCCATCCCCAAGTCCCCATCACCAAGGTGACCCTAGGTCCCTTTCCTCAAGTCCCCAACACCAAGGTGACCCCAAGTCTCCTTCCCCAAGTCCCTGACACCAAAGTGACCCCATGTCCCCTTCCCCAAGTCCCCACCACCAAGGTGACCCCAGGTCCCCTTCCCAAAGTCCCCAAAACCAAGGTGACCCCAGTTCCCCTTCCCCAAGTCCCCGACACCAAAGTGACCCCAGGTCCCCTTCCCCAAATCCACAACACCAAGGTGACCCCAGGTCCCCTTCCCCAAATCCACAACACCAAGGTGACCCCAGGTCCCCTTCCCCAAATCCCCAAAACTAAGATGACCCCAGTCCCCTTCCCCAAATCTCCCCCCACCAAGGTAACCACAGGTCCCCATCCCCAAGTCCCTAACACCAAGGTGACCCTAGGTCCCTTTCCCAAGTCCCCAACACCAAGGTGACCCCAGGTCCCATTCGCCAAGTCCACGACACCATAGTGACCCCAGATCCCTTTCACCAAGTGCCCACCACTAAGGTGACCCCAGGTCCCCTTCCCAAAGTCCCCAACACCAAGGTGACCCCAGTTCCCCTTCCCCAAGTCCCTGACACCAAAGTGACCCCAGGTCCCCTTCCCAAAGTCCCCACCACCAAGGTGACCCCAGGTCCCTTCCCCAAATCCCCAACACTAAGGTGATCCCAGTCCCCTTACCCAAATCTCCCCCCACCAAGGTGATCCCAAGTCCCCTTCCCCAAGTCCCCAACTCCAAGGTGACCCCAGGTCTTTTTCCCCAAGTCCCCATCACCAAGGTGACCCCAGGGCCCCTCCCCCAAGCCCCCAACACACAAGTGACCCCAGGTCCCCATCCCCAAATTTCCCCCACCAAGGTGACCACAGGTCCCCTTCCTAGAATCCAACCCACCAAGGTGACCCCAGGTCCCCTTCCCCAAAGTCCCCAACACCAAGGTGCCCCCAAAGTATCTTCCCCGAATCCAACCAACCAAGGTGACCCCCAGGTCCCCATCCCCAAGTCCTAACACCAAGGTGACCCTAGGTCCCCTTCCGCAAATCCCTAACACCAAGGTGACCCCAGGTCCCTTCCCAAAGTCCCAAAACCAAGGTGACCCCAGGTCAACTTTCCCAAGTCCCCAACACCAAAGTGACCATAGGTCCCCTTCCCCAAGTCCCCACCACCAAAGTGACCCCAGGTCCCCTTCCCCAATTCCCCACACCAAGGTGACCCCAGGTCCCCTTCCCCAAGTCCCAAACACCAAGGTGATCCCACGTCCCCTCCCGAAAGTCCCCAACACCAAGGTGACTCCAGGTCACCTTCCCCATGTCCCCAACACCAAGGTGACCCAGTCCCCTTCCCCAAATCCAACCAACCAATGTGACCCCAGGTCCCCATTCCCCTGTCCCTAACACCAAGGTGACCCCAGGTCCCCTTCCCCAAGTCCCCGAAACCAAAGTGACCCCAGGTCCCCTTCCCCAAGTCCCCACCACCAAGGTGACCCTAGGTCCCCTTCCTCAAATCCCAACACCAAGGTGACCCCAGGTCCCCTTCCCCTAATCCCCAACACCAAGGTGACCCCAGTCCCCTTCCCCAATCTCAGCAAGGTGACCCCAGGTCCCCAACCAAAATTCCCAACACCATTGTATCCCCAGGTCCCCTTCCCCAAATCCCTCCCACCAATGTGACCCCAGTTCCCCATTCCCCAAAATCCAACCACAAAGGTGACCCTAGGTCCCCTTCCCCAAAACCACTCCACCAAGGTGACCCCTGGTCCCCTTCCCTGAAACCACCCACCAAGGTAACCCCAGTACCCATTCCCCAAATCCCCACACCAAGGTACACTGGGTCACCTCCCCAAAATCTCTCCTACCAAGGTGACCCTGGTCCCATTCCCCAAATTTCCCCCACCAAATGATCCCAGGTCACTTCCCCAAATTTCCCCCACTAAGGTGACCCAGGTCCCCTTCCCCAAATTCCCAACACCAAGGTGACCCTTTCCCCTTCCACATATCCCAAACACCAAGGTAACCCCAGGTCCCCTTCCCCAAATCCACCACACCAAGGTGACCCGAGGTCCAATTCCCCGAACCCCCCACACCAAGGTGTCCCCAAGTCTCCTTCCCAAAATCACCCCCACTAAGGAGACCCCAGGTCCCCTTCCCCAAATTTCCCTCACCATTTTGATCCCAGGTCACCTTCCCCAAATTTCCCCCGCAAAGGTGACCCCAGGTCACCTTCCACAAATCCCCCACCAAGGAGATCCCTGTCCCCTTCCCCAAATTTCCCCCACCAAGGTGACCCCAGGTCCCCTTCCCCAAATACCCACCACCAAGGTGACCCCGTGTCCCTTCCCCAAATACCCAACACCAAGGTATCCCCAGGTCCCCTTCCCCAAATCCCTCGCACCAAGGTGACCCCAGGTCCCCCCCAGAATCCTCCAGCAAAGGTGACCCTAGGTCCCTTTCCCAAAATCCACTCCACCAAGGTGACCCCAGGTCCCCTTCCCGAAATCCCCACACCTAGGTGACCCCAGATTCCCTTCCCCAAATCCCCTCACCATGGTGACCCCAGGTCACCTTCCCCAAATCCCCCACTCCAAGGTGACCCCAGGTTCATTTCCCCAAATTTCCCCTACCAAGGTGATCCCAGGTCCACTTCCCCAAATTTCCCCCAACAAGGTGACCAGGTCCCCTTCCCCAAATTTACCCAACCAAGGTGACCAGAGTCCCCTTCCCCAAGTCCCCAACACCAAAGTGACCCCTTGTCCCCTCTTTCATATCCCAAACACCAAGGTCACCCCAGGTCCCATTCCCCAAATCCACCACACCAAGGAGACCCCAGGTCCCCTTCCCCAATTCCCAAAACCAAGGTGACCCCAGGTCTCCTTCCTTAAGTCCCCAACACCAAGGTGACCCCAGGTCCCCCTCCCCAAGTCCTCAATATCCAGGTGACCCCAAGTCCCCTTCCCCAAGTTCCCAACACCAAGGTGACCCCAGGTCCCCTTCCTCAAGTCCCAAACACAGAGGTAACCCCAAGTCCCCTTCCCCAAGTCCCTAACACCAAGGTGATCCCAGGTCCCCTTCCCCAATTCCCAAAACCAAGGTGACCCCAGGTCTCCTTCCTTAAGTCCCCAACACCAAGGTGACCCCAGGTCCCCTCCCCAAGTCTCAATATCCAAGGTGACCCAAGTCCCCTTCCCCAAGTCCCCAACACCAAGGTGACTCCAGGTTCCCTCCCCAAGTCCCCAACACCAAAGGTGACCCCAAGTCCCCTTCCCAAAATCCAACCCACCAAGGTGACCCCAGGTCCCCATCCCCAAGTCCCCAACACCAAGGTGACCCTAGGTCCCTTCCCCAAGTCCCCAACACCAAGGTGACCTGAGGTCCAATTCCCCGAACCCCCCACACCAAGGTGACCCCAGGTCCCCTTCCCCAATTTCCCCACACCAAGGTGACCATAAGTTAACTTCCCCATGTCCCCAACACCAAGGTGACCCCAGGTTCCCCTCCCCATGTCCCCAACACCAAGGTGACCCCAGGTCCCCCTCCCCAAGTCCCTAACACCAAGGTGACCCCTGGTCCCCTTCCCCAAGTCCCCAACACCATGGTGACCCCATGTCCCCTTCCCCAAGTCCCCATCACCAAGTGACCCCAGGTCCCCTCTCCAAGTCACCAACACCAAGGTGATCCCAGGTCCCCTTCCCCAAATACCCAACAAATAGGTGACCCCATGTCTCCTTCCCCAATCTCCCTCCACTAAGGTGACCCCAGGTCCCCTTCCCCAAATCCCCAACACCTAGATGACCCCAGGTCCCCTTCCCCAAAATCTCCCCACCATGGTGTCCCAAGGTCCCAATCCCCAAAATCCCCCAACAAAGGTGACCCCAGGTCCATTTCCAGTAATCCACCCCACCAAGGTGTCCCCAGGTCCCCTTCCCCAAATCTACTCACCAAGTTGACTCCAAGACCCCTTCCCCTAATCCTCCCACAAAGGTGACCCATGTCCCCTTCCCCAAATCCTCCAAACCAAGATGACCCCAGGTCCCCTTCCCCAAATTTTCCTCACCAAGGTGACTCCCAGGTCCACTTCCCCAAATTTCCCCCACCAAGGTGACCCCAGGTCCCCTTCCCCAAATCCCCAAAACCAAAGTGACCCCAGTCCCCTTCCCCAAGTCCCCAACACCAAGGTGACCCCAGGTCCCCTTCCCCATGTCCCAAACATCAAGTGACCCCATGTCCCCTTCCCCAAGTCCCCAACACCAAGTGACCCCAAGTCCCCTTCCCCAAGTCCCCAACAACAAGATGACCCCAGGTCCCCTTCCCCAAGTCCCCAACACCAAGGTGACCAGGTCCCCTTCCCCAAGTCCCCAACTCCAAGGTGACCCCAGGCCCCTTCCCCAAGTCCCCAACTCCAAGGTGACCCAGGTCCCCTTCCCCAAGTCCCCAACACCAAGGTGACCCCAGGTCCCTTCCCCAAATCCCAAACCCAAGATGACTGGAAGTCCCCTTCCCCAAGTCCAACCAAGGTGATCCCAGGTCCCCTTCCCCAAGTCCCCAACAAAGGTGACCCCAGGTCCCCTTCCCCAAATCCCACACCAAGGTGACCCCAAGTCCCCTTCCCCAAATCCCAACACCAAGGTGACCCCAGGTCCCCTTCCCCAAATCCCCCCACCAAGGTGACCCCAGGTCCCCTTCCCCAAATCCCCCACCAAGGTGACCCAGGTCCCCTTCCCCAAATCCCCACACCAAGGTGACCCAGGTCCCCTTCCCCAAATCCCCCACCAAGGTGACCCCGGTCCCTTCCCCAAATCCCCCACCAAGGTGACCCAAGGTCCTTCCCCAAATCCCCCACCAAGGTGACCCCAGGTCCTTCCCCAAATTTCCCCAACAAGGTGACCCCAGGTCCCCTTCCCCAAATCCCCACCAAGGTGACCCCAGGGTCCCCTTCCCCAAATCCCCAACACCAAGGTGACCCCGTCCCCTTCCAATCCCAACACCAAGGTGACCCCAGGTCCCCTTCCCCAAATCCCCACACCAAGGTGACCCCAGGTCCCCTTCCCCAATCCCCAAACCAAGGTGACCCCAGGTCCCCTTCCCCAAGTCCCAAACCAAGGTGACCCCAGGTCCCCTTCCCCAAGTCCCAACACCAAGGTGACCCCAGGTCCCCTTCCCCAAGTCCCAACACCAAGGTGACCCCAGGTCCCCTTCCCCAAGTCCCCAACACCAAGGTGACCCCAGGTCCCCTTCCCCAAGTCCCCAACACCAAGGTGACCCCAGTCCCCTTCCCCAAGTCCAACACCAAGGTGACCCCAGGTCCCCTCCCCAAGTCCCCAACACCAAGGTGACCCCAGTCCCCTTCCCCAAGTCCCCAACACCAAGGTGACCCCAGGTCCCCTTCCCCAAGTCCCACACCAAGGTGACCCCAGGTCCCCTTCCCCAAGTCCCCACACCAAGGTGACCCCAGGTCCCCTTCCCAAGTCCCCAACACCAAGGTGACCCCAGGTCCCCTTCCCCAAATCCCCACACCAAGGTGACCCCAGGTCCCCTTCCCCAAATCCCCAACACCAAGGTGACCCCAGGTCCCCTTCCCCAAATCCCCAACACCAAGGTGACCCCAGGTCCCCTTCCCAAATCCCCAACACCAAGGTGACCCCAGGTCCCCTTCCCCAAATCCCCCACCAAGGTACCCCAGGTCCCTTCCCAAATCCCCAACACCAAGGTGACCCCAGGTCCCTTCCCCAAATCCCCACAAAGGTGACCCAGTCCCCTTCCCAAATCCACCCACCAAGGTGACCCCAGGTCCCCTTCCCCAAATCCACCACACCAAGGTGACCCCAGGTTCCCCTTCCAAATCCCCCACCAAGGTGACACCAGGTCCTTCCCCAAATCCAACCCACCAAGGTGACCCCAGGTCCCTTCCCCAAATTTCCCACACCAAGGTGACCCAGGTCCCTTCCCCAAATCCCCCAACAGGTGACCCAGGTCCCCTTCCCCAAATCCACCACCAAGGTGACCCCAGGTCCCCTTCCCCAAATCCCCAACACCAAGGTGACCCCAGGTCCCCCCCCCAAACACCAAGGTGACCCCAGGTCCCCTTCCCCAATCCCCACACCAAGGTGACCCCAGGTCCCCTTCCCCATTCCCAACCAAGGTGACCCAGGTCCCCTTCCCCAAGTCCCCAACACCAAGGTGACCCCAGGTCCCCTCCCAAAGTCCCCAACACCAAGGTGACCCCAGGTCCCCTTCCCCAAGTCCCAACACCAAGGACCCAGGTCCCCTTCCCCAAGTCCCCAACACCAAGGTGACCCAGGTCCCCTTCCCCAAGTCCCCAACACCAAGGTGACCCCAGGTCCCCTTCCCCAAGTCCCCACCCAAGGTGACCCCAGGTCCCCTTCCCAAAGTCCCCAACACCAAGGTGACCCAGGTCCCCTTCCCCAAATCCCCAACACCAAGGTGACCCCAGGTCCCCTTCCCCAAATCCCCAACAAAGGTGACCCCAGGTCCCCTTCCCCAAATCCTAACACCAAGGTGACCCAGGTCCCCTTCCCCAAATCCCAACACCAAGGTGACCCCAGGTCCCCTTCCCCAAATCCCAACACCAAGGTGACCCAGGTCCCCTTCCCCAAATCCCCAACACCAAGGTGACCCCAGGTCCCCTTCCCCAAATCCACCCACTAAGGTGACCCCAGGTCCCCTTCCCCAAATCCCCAACACCAAGGTGACCCCAGGTCCCTTCCCCAAATCCCAACACCAAGGTGACCCCAGGTCCCTTCCCCAAATCCACCCACCAAGGTGACCCCAGGTCCCCTTCCCCAAATTCCCCCTCACAAGGTGACCCCAGGTCCCCTTCCCCAAATCCCCCACCAAGGTGACCCCAGGTCCCCTTCCCCAAATCCCACACCAAGGTGACCCAGTCCCCTTCCCCAAATCCCCCACCAAGGTGACCCCAGGTCCCCTTCCCCAAATCCCCACCAAGGTGACCCCAGGTCCCCTTCCCCAAATCCCAACCAAGGTGACCCCAGGTCCCCTTCCCAAATCCCCAATAAAGGTGACCCCAGTCCCTTCCCCAAATTTCCCCACCAAGGTGACCCAGGTCCCTTCCCCAAATCCCCACCAAGGTGACCCCAGGTCCCTTCCCCAAATTTCCCCACCAAGGTGACCCCAGGTCCCCTTCCCCAAATTTCCCCACCAAGGTGACCCCAGGTCCCCTTCCCCAAATCCCACACCAAGGTGACCCCAGGTCCCCTTCCCCAAATCCCCAACACCAAGGTGACCCAGGTCCCCTTCCCCAAATCCCACCAACAAGGTGACCCCAGGTCCCCTTCCCCAAATCCCCACACCAAGGTGACCCCAGGTCCCTTCCCCAAGTCCCCAAACCAAGGTGACCCCAGGTCCCCTTCCCCAAGTCCCCAACACCAAGGTGACCCCAGGTCCCCTTCCCCAAGTCCCAACACCAAGGTGACCCCAGGTCCCCTTCCCCAAGTCCCCAACACCAAGGTGACCCCAGGTCCCCTTCCCCAAGTCCCCACCAAGGTGACCCCAGGTCCCCTTCCCCAAATCCCCAACAAGGTGACCCCAGGTCCCCTTCCCCAAATCCCCCCACCAAGGTGACCCCAGGTCCCCTTCCCCAAATCCCCAACACCAAGGTGACCCCAGGTCCCCTTCCCCAAATCCCCCCAACAAAGGTGACCCCAGGTCCCCTTCCCCAAATCCCCCACCAAGGTGACCCCAGGTCCCCTTCCCCAATCCCCAACACCAAGGTGACCCCAGTCCCCTTCCCCAAATCTCCCAACCCGGTGACCCCAGGTCCCCTTCCCCAAATCCCCAACACCAAGGTGACCCCAGGTCCCCTTCCCCAAATCCCCCACCAAGGTGACCCCAGTCCCCTTCCCCAAATCCCCCACCAAGGTGACCCCAGGTCCCCTTCCCCAAATCCCCCACCAAGGTGACCCCAGGTCCCCTTCCCCAACCCACCCACCAAGGTGACCCCAGTCCCCTTCCCCAATCCCCACACCAAGGTGACCCCAGGTCCCCTTCCCCAAATCCCCCACCAAGGTGACCCCAGGTCCCCTTCCCCAAATCCCCACCAAGGTGACCAGGTCCCCTTCCCCAAATCCCCAACACCAAGGTGACCCCAGGTCCCCTTCCCCAATCCCCAACACCAAGGTGACCCCAGGTCCCCTTCCCCAAATCCCCAACACCAAGGTGACCCCAGGTCCCTTCCCCAAGTCCCCACACCAAGGTGACCCCAGGTCCCCTTCCCAAATCCCCCAAAGGACCCCAGTCCCCTTCCCCAAATCCCCACCAAGTGACCCCAGGTCCCCTTCCCCAAATCCCCCCAAGGTGACCCCAGGTCCCCTTCCCCAAGTCCCCCACCAAGGTGACCCCAGGTCCCCTTCCCCAAATCCCCAACCAAGGTGACCCCAGGTCCCCTTCCCCAAGTCCCAACACCAAGGTGACCCCAGGTCCCCTCTCCCCAAATCCCCAACACCAAGGTGACCCCAGGTCCCCTTCCCCAAGTCCCCCACCAAGGTGACCCCAGGTCCCCCCCAAATCCCCCCAAGGTGACCCCAGGTCCCCTTCCCCAAGTCCACCCACCAAGGTGACCCCAGGTCCCCTTCCCCAAGTCCCCAACACCAAGGTGACCCCAGGTCCCCTTCCCCAAATCCCCCACCAAGGTGACCCCAGGTCCCCTTCCCCAAATCCCCAACCCAAGGTGACCCAAGGTCCCCTTCCCCAAGTCCCCAACCAAGGTGACCCCAGGTCCCCTTCCCCAAATCCCCAACACCAAGGTGACCCCAGGTCCCCTTCCCCAAATCCCAACACCAAGGTGACCCAGGTCCCTTCCCCAAATCCCCAACCAAGGTGACCCAGGTCCCCTTCCCCAAATCCCCAACCAAGGTGACCCCAGGTCCCCTTCCCCAAATCCCACCACCAAGGTGACCCCAGGTCCCCTTCCCCAAATCCCAACACCAAGGTGACCCCAGGTCCCCTTCCCCAAATCCCCCACCAAGGTGACCCCAGGTCCCCTTCCCCAAATCCCCCACCAAGGTGACCCCAGGTCCCCTTCCCCAAATCCCCACACCAAGGTGACCCAGGTCCCCTTCCCCAAATCCCCCACCAAGGTGACCCCGGTCCCCTTCCCCAAATCCCCCCACCAAGGTGACCCAAGGTCCCCTTCCCCAAATTCCCCACCAAGGTGACCCCAGGTCCCCTTCCCCAAATCCCCCAACAAGGTGACCCCAGTCCCCTTCCCCAAATCCCCACCAAGGTGACCCAGGTCCCCTTCCCCAAATCCCCAACACCAAGGTGACCCCAGGTCCCCTCCCCAATCCCAACACCAAGGTGACCCCAGGTCCCCTTCCCCAAATCCCACACCAAGGTGACCCCAGGTCCCCTTCCCCAAATTCCCAACCAAGGTGACCCCAGGTCCCCTTCCCCAAGCCCCCAACACCAAGGTGACCCCAGGTCCCCTCCCCAAGTCCCCAATACCAAGGTGACCCCAGGTCCCCTTCCCAAAGTCCCAACACCAAGGTGACCCCAGGTCCCCTTCCCCAAGTCCCCAACAAGGTGACCCCAGGTCCCCTTCCCCAAGTCCCCAACACCAAGGTGACCCCAGGTCCCTTCCCCAAGTCCCCAACACCAAGGTGACCCCAGGTCCCCTTCCCAAATCCACCCACCAAGGTGACCCCAGGTCCCCATTCCCCAAATCCCCAACACCAAGGTGACCCCAGGTCCCTTCCCCAAGTCCCCAACACCAAGGTGACCCCAGGTCCCCTTCCCCAAGTCCCTGACACCAAGTGACCCCAGTCCCCTTCCCCAAGTCCCCACCACCAAGGTGACCCCAGGTCCCCTTCCCCAAAGTCCCCAACACCAAGGTGACCCCAGTCCCCTTCCCCAAGTCCCCACACCAAGTGACCCCAGGTCCCCTTCCCCAAGTCCCCACCACCAAGGTGACCCCAGGTCCCCTCCCCAAATCCCAACACCAAGGTACCCCAGGTCCCCTTCCCCAAATCCCCAACACCAAGGTGACCCCAGTCCCCTTCCCCAAATCCCCCCCACCAAGGTGACCCCAGGTCCCTTCCCCAAATCCCCAACACCAAGGTGACCCCAGGTCCCTTCCCCAAATCCCCCACAAAGGTGACCCCAAGTCCCCTTCCCCAAATCCCCCACCAAGGTGACCCCAGGTCCCCTTCCCCAAATCCCCACACCAAGGTGACCCAGTCCCCTTCCAAATCCCCCACCAAGGTGACCCAGGTCCCCTTCCCCAAATCCAACCCACCAAGGTGACCCCAGGTCCCCTTCCCCAAATCCCAACACCAAGGTGACCCCAGGTCCCTTCCCCAAATCCCCCAACAAGGTGACCCCAGGTCCCCTTCCCCAAATCCCCCACCAAGGTGACCCCAGGTCCCTTCCCAAATCCCCAACACCAAGGTGACCCCAGGTCCCCTTCCCAAACACCAAGGTGACCCCAGGTCCCCTTCCCCAATCCACCACACCAAGGTGACCCCAGGTCCCCTTCCCCGTCCCAACCAAGGTGACCCCAGGTCCCCTTCCCCAAGTCCCCAACACCAAGGTGACCCCAGGTCCCCTCCCAAAGTCCCCAACACCAAGGTGACCCCAGGTCCCCTTCCCCAAGTCCCAACAAAGGACCCCAGGTCCCCTTCCCCAAGTCCCCAACACCAAGGTGACCCCAGGTCCCCTTCCCCAAGTCCCCAACACCAAGGTGACCCCAGGTCCCCTTCCCCAAGTCCCCAACACCAAGGTGACCCCAGGTCCCCTTCCCCAAAGTCCAACACCAAGGTGACCCCAGGTCCCCTTCCCCAAATCCCAACAACCAAGGTGACCCCAGGTCCCCTTCCCCAAATCCCCAACACCAAGGTGACCCCAGGTCCCCTTCCCCAATCCCCAACACCAAGGTGACCCCAGGTCCCCTTCCCCAAATCCCCAACAAAAGTGACCCCAGGTCCCCTTCCCCAAATCCCCAACACCAAGGTGACCCCAGGTCCCCTTCCCCAAATCCCCAACACAAGGTGACCCCAGGTCCCCTTCCCCAAATCCCAACACCAAGGTGACCCCAGGTCCCCTTCCCAAATCCCCAACACCAAGGTACCCCAGGTCCCTTCCCCAAATTCCCCACCAAGGTGACCCCAGGTCCCCTTCCCCAAATCCCCAACACCAAGGTGACCCCAGGTCCCTTCCCCATCCCCCACCAAGGTGACCCCAGGTCCCTTCCCAAATCCACCCACCAAGGTGACCCAGGTCCCCTTCCCCAAATCCCCCACCAAGGTGACCCAAGTCCCCTTCCCAAATCCCCCACCAAGGTGACCCCAGGTCCCTTCCCCAAATCCCACACCAAGGTGACCCAGGTCCCTTCCCCAAATTTCCCCCCCAAGGTGACCCCAGGTCCCCTTCCCCAAATTTCCCCACCAAGGTGACCCCAGGTCCCCTTCCCCAAATACCCCACCAAGGTGACCCAGGTCCCCTTCCCCAAATCCCCAAAAGGTGACCCCAGGTCCCCTTCCCCAAATTTCCCCCACCAAGGTGACCCAGGTCCCCTTCCCCAAATTTCCCCACCAAGGTGACCCCAGGTCCCCTTCCCCAAATTCCCCACCAAGGTGACCCCAGGTCCCCTTCCCCAAATCCCCACCAAGGTGACCCCAGGTCCCCTTCCCCAAATCCCACAACCAAGGTGACCCCAGGTCCCCTTCCCCAAATCCCCAACCCAAGGTGACCCCAGGTCCCCTTCCCCAAATCCCACCACCAAGGTGACCCCAGGTCCCCTTCCCCAAATCCCCACACCAAGGTGACCATAGGTCCCTTCCCCATGTCCCCAATACCAAGGTGACCCCAGGTCCCCTTCCCCAAATGTCCCCAACACCAAATGACCCCAGGTCCCCTTCCCCAAATCCCAACACCAAGGTGACCCCAGGTCCCCTTCCCCAAATCCCAACAAAGGTGACCCCAGGTCCCCTTCCCCAAATCCCCCCAAGGTGACCCAGGTCCCCTTCCCCAAATCCCCAACACCAAGGTGACCCCAGGTCCCCTTCCCCAAATCCCCACCAAGGTGACCCCAGGTCCCCTTCCCCAAATCCCCCCAACAAAGGTGACCCCAGGTCCCCTTCCCCAATCCACCCCAAAGGTGACCCCAGGTCCCCTTCCCCAAATCACCCACCAAGGTGACCCCAGGTCCCCTTCCCCAATCCCCCACCAAGGTGACCCCAGGTCCCTTCCCCAAATCCCCACCAAGGTGACCCCAGGTCCCCTTCCCCAAATCCCACCAAGGTGACCCCAGGTCCACTTCCCCAAATTTCCTACACCAAGGTGACCCCAGGTCCCCTTCCCCAAATCCCCAAACCAAGGTGACCCCAGGTCCCCTTCCCCAAATCCCCAACACCAAGGTGACCCCAGGTCCCCTTCCCCAATTCCCAAACACCAAGGTGACCCCAGGTCCCCTTCCCCAAGTCCCCAAACCAAGGTGACCCCAGGTCCCCTTCCCCAAGTCCCCAACACCAAGGTGACCCCAGGTCCCCTTCCCCAAATCCCCAACACCAAGGTGACCCCAGGTCCCCTTCCCCAAGTCCCCAACCCAAGGTGACCCCAGGTCCCCTTCCCCAAGTCCCCAACCCAAGGTGACCCCAGGTCCCCTTCCCCAAGTCCCCAACACCAAGGTGACCCCAGGTCCCCTTCCCCAAGTCCCCAACACCAAGGTGACCCCAGTCCCCTTCCCAAGTCCCCAAACCAAGGTGACCCCAGGTCCCCTTCCCCAAATCCCCAACCAAGGTGACCCAGGTCCCCTTCCCCAAGTCCCCAACACCAAGGTGACCCCAGGTCCCCTTCCCCAAGTCCCCAACACCAAGGTGACCCCAGGTCCCCTTCCCCAAATCCCCACACCAAGGTGACCCCAGGTCCCCTTCCCCAAGTCCAACACCAAGGTGACCCCAGGTCCCCTTCCCCAAGTCCCCAACACCAAGGTGACCCCAGGTCCCCTTCCCCAAGTCCCCAACACCAAGGTGACCCCAGGTCCCCTTCCCCAAATCCCAACACCAAGGTGACCCCAGGTCCCCTTCCCCAAATCCCCAACCAAGGTGACCCCAGGTCCCCTTCCCCAATCCCCAACACCAAGGTGACCCCAGGTCCCCTTCCCCAAATCCCCAACACCAAGGTGACCCCAGGTCCCCTTCCCCAAAATCCCCAACACCAAGGTGACCCCAGGTCCCCTTCCCCAAGTCCCCCCACCAAGGTGACCCCAGGTCCCCTTCCCCAATCCCCAACACCAAGGTGACCCAGGTCCCCTTCCCCAAGTCCCAACACCAAGGTGACCCCAGGTCCCCTTCCCCAAATCCCCCACACCAAGGTGACCCCAGGTCCCCTTCCCCAAATCCCCAACACCAAGGTGACCCCAGTCCCCTTCCCCAAATCCCCACCAAGGTGACCCCAGGTCCCCTCCCCATGTCCCAACACCAAGGTGACCCCAGGTCCCCTTCCCCAGAGTCCCCAACACCAAGGTGACCCCAGTCCCCTTCCCCAAGTCCCAACACCAAGGTGACCCTGGTCCCCTTCCCCAAATCCCCAACACCAAGGTGACCCCAGGTCCCCTTCCCCAAATCCCCAACACCAAGGTGACCCCAGGTCCCCTTCCCCAAATCCCCCCACCAAGGTGACCCAGGTCCCCTTCCCCAAATTCCCAACACCAATGACCCCAGGTCCCCTTCCCCAAATCCCTCCACCAAGGTGACCCCAGTCCCCTTCCAAATCCACCCACAAGGTGACCCAGGTCCCCTTCCCCAAAACCCTCCACAAAGGTGACCCCAGGTCCCCTTCCCCAAAACCACCCCACCAAGGTACCCAGTCCCCTTCCCCAAATCACCACACCAAGGTGACCCCAGGTCCCTTCCCCAAATTTCCCCCCACCAAGGTGACCCCAGGTCCACTTCCCCAAATTTCCCCCACCAAGGTGACATCAGGTCCCTTCCCCAAATCCACCCACCAAGGTGACCCAGGTCCCCTTCCCCAAATTACAACACCAAGGTGACCCTGTCCCCTTCCCAATCCAACACCAAGGTGACCCCAGGTCCCCTTCCCCAAATCCCCACACCAAGGTGACCCAGGTCCAATTCCCCAAATCCCTCACACCAAGGTGACCCAGGTCCCCTTCCCAAAATCACCCCCACCAAGGTGACCCCAGGTCCCCTTCCCCAAATCCCCACCAAGGTGACCCAGGTCCCCTTCCCCAAATCCCCCCAAGGTGACCCCAGGTCACCATTCCCCAAATCCCCTCAAAGACCCCAGGTCCCCTTCCCCAAATCCCCACCAAGGTGACCCCAGGTCCCCTTCCCCAAATCCCAACACCAAGGTGACCCCAGGTCCCTTCCCCAAGTCCCCAACCCAAGGTGACCCGAGGTCCCCTTCCCCAAGTCCCCACTACACCAAGGTGACCCAGTCCCCTTCCCCAAATCACACCATCAAGGTGACCCCAGGCCCCTTCCCCAAATCCCCAACCCCAAGGTGACCCCAAGTCCCCTTCCCCAAATCCCCCCACACCAAGGTGACCCCAGGTCCCCTTCCCCAAATCCCCAACACCAAGGTGACCCCAGGTCCCCTCCCCATGTCCCCAAAAGGTGACCCCAAGTCCCCTTCCCCAAGACCCCACACCAAGTGACCCCAGTCCCCTTCCCCAAGTCCCCAACACCAAGGTGACCCAGGTCCCCTTCCCCAAGTCCCCAACACCAAGGTGACCCCAGTTCACCTTCCCCAAGTCCCCAATACCAAGGTGACCCCAGGTCCCCTTCCCCAAATCCAACCCACCAAGGTGACCCCAGGTCCCCATTCCCCAAGTCCCCCACACCAAGGTGACCCCAGGTCCCCTTCCCCAAGTCCCCAACACCAAGGTGACCCCATGTCCCCTTCCCAAAGTCCCCAACACCAAGGTGACCCCAGGTCCCCTTCCCCAAGTCCCCACACCAAGGTGACCCCAGGTCCCCTTCCCCAATCCTCACCACAAGGTGACCCCAGGTCCCCTTCCCCAAATCCCCACACCAAGGTGACCCCAGGTCCCCTTCTCCAAATCTCCAACACCAAGGTGACCCCAGGTCCCCTTCCCCAAGTCCCCAACACCAAGGTGACCCCAGTTCCAATCCCAAAGTCCCCAATACCAAGGTGACCCAAGAGCCCCTTTCCCCAAGTCCCCTTCCCCAAATCCCTCCACCAAGTGACCCCAGTTCCCATCCCCAAAATCCACCCACAAAAGGTGACCCAGGTTCCCTTCCCCAATCCACTCCACCAAGGTGACCCCAGTCCCCTTTCCCAAATCCCCAAAACCAAGGTGACCCCAGGTCCCCTTCCCCAAGTCCCCAACACCAAAGTGACCCCAGGTCCCCCTCCCCAAGTCCTCGATATCCAGGTGACCCCAAGTCCCCTTCCCCAAGTCCCCAACAACAACGTGACCCCAGGTCCCTTTCCCTAAGTCCCCAACACCAAGGTGACTGCAGGTCCCCTTCCCCAAGTCCCCACCACCAAGGTGACCCCAGGTCCCCATCCCCAAATCCACAACACCAAGGTGACCCCAGGTCCCCTTCCCAAAATCCCCAACACTAAGATGACCCCATTCCCCTTCCCCAAATCTCCCCCCACCAAGGTAACCCCAGGTTCCCTTCCCAAAATCCCCAACACCAAGGTATCCCCAGGTCCCTATCCCCAGAATCCTCCCACAAAGGTGACCCTAAGTCCCCTTCCCAAAATCCACTCCACCAAGGTGACTTCAGGTCCCCTTCCCGAAATCCACCACACCAAGGTGACCCAAGTTCCCCCATTCCAAATCCCCCCACCATGGTGACACCAGGTCAGCTTCCCCAAATCCAACCCACCAAGGTGACCCCAGGTTCCCTTCCCCAAATTT
The DNA here is from genome assembly GCF_036898095.1 of Palaemon carinicauda. Classification (NCBI taxonomy): domain Eukaryota; kingdom Metazoa; phylum Arthropoda; class Malacostraca; order Decapoda; family Palaemonidae; genus Palaemon; species Palaemon carinicauda. Next base: position 106,470,966 of record NC_090733.1, read on the forward strand.
CCCACACCACGGTGATCCCAGGTCCACTTCCCCAAATTTCCCCCAACAGGGTGACCTCAGGTCCCCTTCCCCAAATCCACCCCACCAAGGTGACCAGAGGTCCCCTTCCCCAAATCCCCAACACCAAGGTGACCCCTTGTCCCCCCTCCCAAACACCAAGGTGACCCCAGGTCCCCTTCCCCAATTCCACACCAAGGTGACCCCAGGTCCCCTTCCCCGATTCCCAAAACCAAGGTGACCCCCGGTCCCCTTCCCCAAGTCCCCAACACCAAGGTGACCCCAGGTCCCCCTCCCAAAGTCTTCAACATCCAGGTGACCCCAGGTCCCCTTCCCCAAGTCCTCAACAACAAGGCGACCCCAGGTCCCCTTCCCCAAGTCCCCAACACCAAGGTGACCCCAGGTCCCCTTCCCCAAGTCCCCAACACCAAGGAGACCGCAGGTCCCCATTCCCAAGTCCCCACCTCCAAGGTGACCCCAGGTCCCCTTCCCAAAGTCCCCAACACAAAGGTAACCCAGGTCCCCTTCCCCGAATCCCCAACACCAAGGTGACCCCAGGTCCCCTCCCCAAATCCCCGATACAAAAGTGACCCCAGGTCCCCTTCCCCAAATCCTAAACACCCAGGTGACCCAAGGTCCCCTTCCCCAAATCCCTAACACAAAGGTGACCCCAGGTCCCCTTCCTCAAATCCCAACACCAAGGTGACCACAGGTCCCCTTCCCCAAATCCCCAACACCAAGGTAACCCCAGGTCCCATTCCCCAGATCCACCCCACTAAGGTGACCCCAGGTCCCCTTCCCCAAATCCCCAACACCAAGGCGACCCCAGGTCCGTTTCCCCTTATCCCAACACCAAGGTGACCCCAGGTCCTCTTCCCTAAATCCACCCCACCAAGATGACCCCAGGTCCCCTTCCCCAATTCCCCCTCACCAAGGAGACCCCAAGTCCACTTCTCCAAATTTCCCCTACCAAGGTGACCCCAGGTCACCTTTCCCAAATTTCCCACACCAAGTGACCCAGGTCCCATTCCCCAAATTTCCCCCACCAAGGAGACCCCAGGTCCCCTTCCCCAAATTTCTCCCACCAAGGTGACCCCAGGTCCCCTTCCCCAAATACCCACAACCAAGGTGACCCCAGGTCCCCTTCACCAAATCCCCAATTTGGAGAAGGTGACTTGAAGTCACCTTCCCCAAATTTCCCCCACCAAGGTGACCCAGGTCCCATTCCCCAAATTTACCCCACCAAGGTGACCCAGGTCCCTTTCCCCAAAGTTCCCCCACCAAGGAGACCCCAGGTCCCCTTCCCCAAATTTCCCGCACCAAGGTGACCCCAGGTCCCCTTCCCCAAATACCCACAACCAAGGTGACCCCAGATCCCCTTCACCAAATCCCCAACCCCAAGGTGATCCCAGGTCCCCTTCCCCAAATCCAACCACCAAGGTGACCACAGGTCCCCTTCCCCAAATCCCCCACACCAAGGTGACCATAGGTCCACTTCCCCATGTCCCCAATACCAAGGTGACCCCAGGTTCCCCTCCCCATGTCCCCAACACCAAGGTGACCCCAGGTCCCCCTCCCCAAGTCCCTAACACCATGGTGACCCCATGTCCCCTTCCCCAAGTCCCCAACACCAATGTGACCCCAGGTCCCCTTCCCCAAGTCACCAGCACCAAGGTGACCCCAGGTCCCCTTCCCCAAATACCCAACAAATAGGTGACCCCATGTCTCCTTCCCCAAATCTCCCTCCACTAAGGTGACCCCAGGTCCCCTTCCCCAAATCCCCAACACCAAGGTGACCCCAGGTCCCCTTCCCCAAAATCCCCCCACCAAGGGGACCCCAGGTCCCCATCCCCAAAATCCCCCCAACAAAGGTGACCCCAGGTCCATTTCTAGTAATCCACCCCACCAAGGTGACCCCAGGTCCCCTTCCCCTAATCCCCAACACCAAGGTGACCCCCAGTCCCCTTCCCCTAATCTCAGCAAGGTGACCCCAGGTCCCCAACCAAAATTCCCAACACCAATGTACCCCAGGTCCCCTTCCCCAAATCCCTCCCACCAATGTGACCCCAGTTCCCCATCCCCAAAATCCACCCACAAAGGTGACCCTAGGTCCCCTTTCCCAAAACCACTCCACCAAGGTGACCCCTGGTCCCCTTCCCTGAAACCACCCCACCAAGGTAACCCCAGTACCCATTCCCCAAATCCCGCACACCAAGGTGACACTGGGTCACCTTCCCAAAATCTCTCCTACCAAGGTGACCCTGGGTTCCCATCCCCAAATTTCCCCACCAAATGATCCCAGGTACACTTCCCCAAATTTCCCCAACTAAGGTGACATCAGGTCCCCTTCCCCAAATTCCCAACACCAAGGTGACCCTTTGTCCCCTTCCACATATCCCAAACACCAAGGTAACCCCAGGTCCCCTTCCCCAAATCCACCACACCAAGGTGACCCGAGGTCCAATTCCCCGAACCCCCCACACCAAGGTGTCCCCACGTCTCCTTCCCAAAATCACCCCCACTAAGGACACCCCAGGTCCCCTTCCCCAAATTTCCCTCACCATTGTGATCCCAGGTCACCTTCCCCAAATTTCCCCCGCAAAGGTGACCCCAGGTCACCTTCCACAAATTTCCCCCACCAAGGAGATCCCATGTCCCCTTCCCCAAATTTCCCCCACCAAGGTGACCCCAGGTCCCCTTCCCCAAATACCCACCACCAAGGTGACCCCGTGTCCCCTCCGCAAATACCCAACACCAAGGTATCCCCAGGTCCCCTTCCCCAAATTCCTCCCACCAAGGTGACCCCAGGTCCCGAACCCCAGAATCCTCCCGGAAAGGTGACCCTAGGTCCCTTTCCCAAAATCCACTCCACCAAGGTGACCACAGGTCCCCTTCCCGAAATCCACCACACCTAGGTGACCCCAGATCCCCTTCCCAAAATCCCCCCACCATGGTGACCCCGGGTCACCTTCCCCAAATCCCCAACTCCAAGGAGACCCAAGGTCCCCTTCCCCAAGTCCCCAACTCCAAGGAGACCCAAGGTCCCCTTCCCCAAGTCCCCAACACCAAGGTGACCCCAGGTCCCTTTCCCCAAGTCCCAAACACCAAGGTGACCGAAAGTCCCCTTCTCTAAGTTCCCAATGCCAAGGTGATCCCAGGTCCCCTTCCCCAAGTCCCCAAATCAAAGGTGACCCTAGGTACCCTTCCCCAAATACCAACCACCAAGGTGACCCCAAGTCCCCTTCCCCAAATACCCAACACCAAGGTATCCCCAGGTCCTCTTCCCCAAATCCCTCCCACCAAGGTGACCCTAGGTCCCAATCCCAAAATCCACTCCACCAAGGTGACCTCAGGTCCCCTTCCCGAAATCCACCACACCAAGGTGACCTCAGTTCCCCCTCCCCAAATCCCCCCACCATGGTGACCCCGGGTCACCTTCCCCAAATCCCCCCACCAAGGTGACCCAAGGTTCACTTCCCCAAATTTCCCCCACCAAGGTGATCCCAGGTCCACTTCCCCAAATTTCCCCCACAAGGTGACCTCATGTCCCCTTCCCCAAATCTACCCCACCAAGGTGACCAGAGGTCCCCTTCCCCAAATCCCCAACACCAAGGTGACCCCTTGTCCCCTTCTTCATATCCCAAACACCAAGGTCACCCCACGTCCCATTCCCCAAATCCACTACACCAAGGTGACCCCAGGTCCCCTTCCCCAATTCCCAAAACCAAGGTGACCCCAGGTCTCCTTCCATATGTCCCCAACACCAAGGTGACCCCAGGTCCCCCTCCCCAAGTCCTCAATATCCAGGTGACCCCAAGTCCCCTTCCCCAAGTTCCCAACACCAAGGTGACCCCAGGTCCCCTTCCCCAAGTCCCCAACTAGGAGGTGACCCCAAGTCCCCTTCCCCAAGTCCCCAACACCAAGGTGACTCCCGGTTCCCTCCCCCAAGTCCCCAACACCAAGGTGACCCCAAGTCCCCTTCCCAAAATCCAACCCACCAAGGTGACCCCAGGTCCCCATCCCCAAGTCCCCAACACCAAGGTGACCCTAGGTCCCTTTCCCCAAGTCCCCAACACCAAGGTGACCCCAGGTCCCCCTCCCCAAGTCCCTGACACCAAAGTGACCCCATGTCCCCTTCCCCAAGTCTCCACCACCAAGGTGACCCCAGGTTCCCTTCCCAAAGTCCCCAACACCAAGGTGACCCCAGTTCCCCTTCCCCAAGTCCCCGACACCAAAGTGACCCCAGGTCCCCTTACCCAAGTCCCCACCACCAAGGTGACCCCAGTTCCCCATCCCCAAATCCACAACACCAAGGTGACCCCAGGTCCCCTTCCCCAAATCCCCAACACTAAGATGACCCCAGTCCCCTTCCCCAAATCTCCCCCCACCAAGGTAACCCCAGGTTCCCTTCCCAAAATCCCCAACACCAAGGTATCCCCAGGTCCCTATCCCCAGAATCCTCCCACAAAGGTGACCCTAAGTCCCCTTCCCAAAATCCACTCCACCAAGGTGACATCAGGTCCCCTTCCCGAAATCCACCACACCAAGGTGACCCAAGTTCCCCCATTCCAAATCCCCCCACCATGGTGACACCAGGTCACCTTCCCCAAATCCAACCCACCAAGGTGACCCCAGGTTCCCTTCCCCAAATTTCCCACACCACGGTGATCACAGGTCCACTTCCCAAAATTTCCCCCAACAGGGTGACCTCAGGTCCCCTTCCCCAAATCCACCCCACCAAGGTGACCAGATGTCCCTTTCCCCAAATCCCCAACACCAAGGTGACCCTTTGTCCCCTATCCCAAACACCAAGGTGACCCCAGGTCCCCTTCCCCAATTCCACCACACCAAGGTGACCCCAGGTCCCCTTCCCCGATTCCCAAAACCAAGGTGACCCCCGGTCCCCTTCCCCAAGTCCCCAACACCAAGGTGACCCCAGGTCCCCCTCTCAAAGTCTTCAACATCCAGGTGACCCCAGGTCCCCTTCCCCAAGTCCTCAACAACAAGGCGACCCCAGGTCCCCTTCCCCAAGTCCCCAACACCAAGGTTTTCCCAGGTCCCCTTCCCCAAGTCCCCAACACCAAGGTGACCGCAAGTCCCCATTCCCAAGTCCCCACCTCCAAGGTGACCCCAGGTCCCCTTCCCAAAGTCCCCAACACCAAGGTAACCCAGGTCCCCTTCCCCGAATCCCCAACACCAAGGTGACCCCAGGTCCCCTTCCCCAAATCCTAAACACCCAGGTGACCCAGGTCCCCTTCCCCAAATCCCTAACACAGGTGACCCAAGGTCCCCTTCCCCAAATCCCAACACAAGGTGACCACAGGTCCCCTTTCCCAAATCCCCAACACCAAAGTAACCCCAGGTCCCATTCCCCAGAACCACCCCACTAAGGTGACCCCAGGTCCCCTTCCCCAAATCCCCAACACCAAGGCGACCCCAGGTCCGTTTCCCCTTATCCCCAACACCAAGGTGACCCCAGGTCCTCTTCCCTAAATCCACCCCACCAAGATGACCCCAGGTCCCCTTCCCCAATTCCCCCTCACTAAGGAGACCCCAAGTCCCCTTCTCCAAATTTCCCCCACCAAGGTGACCCCAGGTCACCTTTCCCAAATTTCCCACACCAAGGTGACCCAGGTCCCATTCCCCAAATTTCCCCCTCCAAGGAGACCCCAGGTCCCCTTCCCCAAATTTCTCCCACCAAGGTGACCCCAGGTCCCCTTCCCCAAATACCCACAACCAAGGTGACCCCAGGTCCCCTTCACCAAATCCCCAATTTGGGGAAGGTGACTTGAAGTCACCTTCCCCAAATTTCCCCCACCAAGGTGACCCAGGTCCCATTCCCCAAATTTACCCCACCAAGGTGACCCAGGTCCCTTTCCCAAAAGTTCTCCCACCAAGGAGACCCCAGGCCCCCTTCCCCAAATTTCCCGCACCAAGGTGACCCCAGGTCCCCTTCCCCAAATACCCACAACCAAGGTGACCCCAGATCCCCTTCACCAAATCCCAACCCCAAGGTGATCCCAGGTCCCCTTCCCCAAATCCCACCACCAAGGTGACCACAGGTCCCCTTCCCCAAATCCCCCACACCAAGGTGACCATAGGTCCACTTCCCCATGTCCCCAATACCAAGGTGACCTCAGGTTCCCCTCCCCATGTCCCCAACACCAAGGTGACCCCAGGTCCCCCTCCCAAAGTCCCTAACACCAAGGTGACCCCTGGTCCCCTTCCCCAAGTCCCCAACACCATGGTGACCCCATGTCCCCTTCCCCAAGTCCCCAACACCAATGTGACCCCAGGTCCCCTTCCCCAAGTCACCAACACCAAGGTGACCCCAGGTCCCCTTCCCCAAATACCCAACAAATAGGTGACCCCATGTCTTCTTCCCCAAATCTCCCTCCACTAATGTGACCCCAGGTCCCCTTCCCCAAATCCCCAACACCAAGGTGACCCCAGGTCCCCTTCCCCAAAATCCCCCCACCAAGGTGACCCCAGGTCCCCATCCCCAAAATCCCCCCAACAAAGGTGACCCCAGGTCCATTTCTAGTATTCCACCCCACAAAGGTGACCCCAGGTCCCCTTCCCCAAATCTACTCCACCAAGTTGACTCCAAGACCCCTTCCACTAATCCTCCCACCAAGGTGATTCCATGTCCCCTTCCCCAAATCCTCCAAACCAAGATGACCCCAGGTCCCCTTCCCCAAATTTTCCTTACCAAAGTGACTCCAGGTCCACTTCCCCAAATTTCCTACACCAAGGTGACCACAGGTCCCCTTCCCCAAATCCCCAAAACCAAAGTGACCCCAGTTCCCCTTCCCCAAGTCCCCAACACCAAGGTGACCCCAGGTTTCCCTCCCCATGTCCCAAACATCAAGTTGACCCCATGTCCCCTTCCACAAGTCCCCAATACCAACGTGACCCCTGGTCCCCTTCCCCAAGTCCCCAATACCAAGATGACCCCAGGTCCCCTACCCCAAGTCCCCAACACCAAGGTGACCAGATGTCCCCTTCCCCAAGTCCCCAACTCCAAGGTAACCCCAGGCCCCCTTCCCCAAGTCCCCAACTCCAAGGTGACCCAAGGTCCCCTTCCCCAAGTCACCAACACCAAGGTGACCCCAGGTCCCTTTCCCCAAGTCCCCAACAACAAGGTGACCGAAAGTCCCCTTCTCTAAGTTCCCAATACCAAGGTGATCCCAGGTCCCCTTCCCCAAGTCCCCAACTCCAAAGTGACCCCAGGTCTTCTTCCCAAAGTCCCTAACACCAAGGTGACCCCAGGTCCCCTCACCCAAGCCCCCAATACACTGGTGACCCCAGGTCCCCTTCCCCAAATTTCCACCACCAATGTTACCGCAGGGCCCCTTCCCAAAATCCAACCCACCAAGGTGACCCCAGGTCCCCATCCCAAAGTCCCCAACACCAAAGTGACCCCAGGTCCCCTTTCCCAAGTCCCCAACACCAAGGTGACCCCAAGGTATCTTCCCCGAATCCAACCAACCAAGGTGACCCCAGGTCCCCATCACCAAGTCCCCAAAACCAAGGTGACCCCAAGTCCCCTTCTGCAATTCCCCAACACCAAGGTGATCCCAGGTCCCTTCCCAAAGTCCCCAACACCAAGATGACCCCATGTCCCCTTCCCCAAGTCCCCAACACCAAAGTGACCATAGGTCCCCTTCCCCAAGTCCCCACCACCAACGTGACCCCATGTCCCCTTCCCCAATTCCCCAACACCAAGATGACCCAGGGTCCCCTTCCCCAAGTCCCCAACACCAAGGTGACCCCAGGTCCCCTCCCGAAAGTCCCCAACACCAAGGTGACTCCATGTCCCCTACCCCTAGTCCCCAACACCAAGGTGACCCAAAGTCCCCTTCCCCAAATCCAACCAACCAAGGTGACCCCAGGTCCCCATCCCCATGTCCCTAACACCAAGGTGACAACAGGTCCCCTTCCCAGAGTGCCCGACACCAAAGTGACCCCAGGTCCCCTTCCCCAAGTCCCCACCACCAAGGTGACCCTGGGTCCCCTTCCCCAAATCCCCAACACCAAGGTGACCCCAGGTCCCCTTCCCCGAATCCCCAACACCTAGGTGACCCCCAGTCCCCTTCCCCAAATCTACCCCCACCAGGGTGACCTCAGGTCCCCAACCAAAATTCCCAACACCAATGTATCCCCAGGTCCCCTTCCCCAAATCCCTCCCACCATTATGACCCCAGTTCCCCATCCAAAAAATCCACCCACAAAGGTGACCCTAGGTCCCCTTCCCCAAAACCACTCCACAAAGGTGACCCCAGGTCCCCTTCCCCAAAACCACCCCACCAAGGTACCTCAGTTCCCCTTCCCCAAATCACGCACACCAAGGTGACCCCAGGTTCCCTTCCCCAAATTTCCCCCCACCAAGGTGACCCAGGTCCACTTCCCCAAATTTCCCCCACCAAGGTGACATCAGGTCCCTCTCCCCAAATCCACCCCACCAAGGTGACCACAGGTCCCCTTCCCGAAATTAGCAACACCAAGGTGACCCTTTGTCCCCTTCCACATATCCAAAACACCAAGGTGACCCCAGGTCCCCTTCCCCAAATCCACCACACCAAGGTGACCCGAGGTCCAATGCCCCAAATCCCTCACACCAAGGTGACCCCAGGTCCCCTTCCCAAAATAACCCCCACTAAGGAGACCCCAGGTCCCCATTCCCCAAATTTCCCTCGCCAAGGTGATCCCAGGTCACCTTCCCCAAATTTCCCCCGCAAAGGTGACCCCAGGTCACCATCCCCAAATTTTCCCCCCCAAAAGACACCCCAGGTCCCCTTCCCCAAATTTCCTCCACCAAGGTGACCCCAGGACCCCTTCCCCAAATACCCACCACCAAGGTGACCCTAGGTTCCATTCCCCAAATCCCCAACCCCAAGGTGACCCGAGGTCCTCTTCCCCAAATCCCCCCCACTACACCAAGGTGACCCTACGTCCCCCTCCCCAAATCCCCAAATCACAACATCAAGGTAACCCCAGGCCCCCTTCCCCAAATCCCCAACCCCAAGGTGACCAAAGTTCCCCTTCCCCAAATCCCCCCACACCTAGGTGACCATAGGTCCCCTTCCCCATGTCCCCAACAGCAAGGTGACCCCAAGTTCCCCTCCCCATGTCCCCAATATGAAGGTGACCCCAAGTCCCCTTCCCCAAGACCCCAACACCAACGTGACCCCAAGTCCCCTTCCCAAGTCCCCAACACCAAGGTGATCCCAGGTCCCCTTCCCCAAGTCCCCAACACCAAGGTGACCCCAGTCCCCTTCCCAAAGTCCCCACACCAAGGTGACCCCAGGTCCCCTTCCCCAAATCCCCAACACCAAGGTGACCCCAGGTCCCCTTCCCCAAATCCCCCACAAGGTGACCCCAGGTCCCCTCCCCAAATCCCCACACCAAGGTGACCCCAGGTCCCCTTCCCAAATCTCCAACACCAAGGTGACCCCAGGTCCCCTTCCCAAATCCAACCCACCAAGGTGACCCCAGGTCCCCTTCCCCAAATCCCCAACACCAAGGTGACCCCAGGTCCCCTTCCCAAATCCCAACACCAAGGTGACCCCAGGTCCCCTTCCCCAAATCCCACACCAAGGTGACCCCAGGTCCCCTTCCCCAAGTCCCACCACCAAGGTGACCCCAGGTCCCCTTCCCAAATCCCCACCACCAAGGTGACCCCAGGTCCCCTTCCCCAAATCTCCAACACCAAGGTGACCCAGGTCCCCTTCCCCAAATCCCCACACCAAGGTGACCCCAGTCCCCTCCCCAAATCCCCAAACCAAGGTGACCCCAGAGCCCCTTTCCCCAAGTCCCCTTCCCCAAATCCCTCCCACCAAGGTGACCCCAGTCCCATCCCCAAATCCCCCACAAAAGGTGACCCCAGGTCCCTTCCCCAATCCCTCCACCAAGGTGACCCCAGTCCCCTTCCCAAATCCCAAAACCAAGGTGACCCCAGGTCCCCTTCCCCAAGTCCCCAACACAAGGTGACCCCAGGTCCCCTCCCCAAGTCCCCAACCAAGGTGACCCCAGTCCCCTTCCCCAAGTCCCCAACACCAAGGTGACCCCAGGTCCCCTTCCCCAAGTCCCCAACCCAAGGTGACCCCAGGTCCCCTTCCCCAAGTCCCCAACACCAAGGTGACCCCAGGTCCCCTCCCCAAGTCCCCACCCCAAGGTGACCCCAGGTCCCCTTCCCCAAGTCCCCAACACCAAGGTGACCCCAGGTCCCCTTCCCCAAATCCCCAACACCAAGGTGACCCCAGTCCCCTCCCCAAATCCCCAACAAAGGTGACCCCAGGTCCCCTTCCCCAAATCTTAACACCCACGTGACCCCAGGTCCCCTTCCCCAAATCCCCAACACCAAAGTACCCCAGGTCCCTTCCCAAATCTCCACCCAAGGTGACCCCAGGTCCCCTTCCCCAAATCCCCAACACCAAGGTGACCCCAGGTCCCTTCCCCAATCCCCAACACCAAGGTGACCCCAGGTCCCTTCCCCAAATCCACCCCACCAAGATGACCCCAGGTCCCCTTCCCCAATTCCCCCACAAGGAGACCCCAGGTCCCTTCCCCAAATTTCCCCCACCAAGGTGACCCCAGGTCACCTTCTCCAAATTCCCCCCATAAGGTGACTTCAAGGTCTCCTTCCCCAAATTTCCTCCACCAAGGTGACCCAGGTCCCATTCCCCAAATTCCCCCAACAAGGTGACCCCAGGTCCCTTCCCCAAATTCCCCCACCAAGGTGACCCCTGGTACCCTTCCCCATGTCCTCAACAACAAGGTGACCCCAGGTCCCTTCCCAAAGTCTCCAACATCAAGGTGACCCCAGGTCCCCTTCCCCAGGTCCCCAACGCCAAGGTGACCCCTGGTCCCCTTCCCCAAGTCCCCAACACCATGGTGACCCCATGTCCCCTTCCCCAAGTCCCCAACACCAATATGACCAGGTCCCCTTCCCCAAGTCCAACACCAAGGTGACCCAGGTCCCTTTCCCAAATACCCAACAAATAGGTGACCCAGTCCCATTCCCCAAATCTCCCTCCACTAAGGTGACCCCAGGTCCCCTTCCCCAAATTCCCAACACCAAGGTGACCCCAGGTCCCATTCCCCTAAATCCCCCCACCAGGGTGACCCCAGGTCCCCATCCCCAAAATCCCCACAACAAAGGTGACCCCAGGTTCATTTCCCCTAATCCCCCCCAACAAGGTGACCCCAGGTCCCCTTCTCCAAATCTACTCCACCAAGTTGACTCCAAGACCCCTTCCCCAAATCCTCCCACCAAGGTGACTCCAGGTCCCCTTCCCCAAATCCTCCCAAACAAGATGACCCTAGGTCCCCTTCCCCAAATTTCCCTCACCAAGTTGACTCTAGGTCCACTTCCCCAAATTTACCCCACCAAGGTGACCCCATGTCCCCTTCCCCAAATCTCAAACCATAGTGACCCTAGTTCACTTCCCCAAGTCCCCACCACCAAGGTGACCCTAGGTTCCCCTCCCCATGTCCCAAACATCAAGTTGACCCAATGTCCCCTTCCCCAAGTCCCCAACACCAAGATGACCCCAAGTCCCCTTCCCCAAGTCCCCAACACCAAGGTGACCAGATGTCCCCTTCCCCAAGTCCCCAACACCAAGATGACCCCAAGTCCCCTTCCCCAAGTCCCCAACACCAAGGTGACCAGATGTCCCCTTCCCCAAGTCCCCAAATCCAAGGGGACTTCAGGTCCCCTTCCCCAAGTTCCCAACACCAAGGTGACCCCAAGTCCCCTTCCGCAAGTCCCAAACACCAAGGTGACCCCAGGTCCCCTCCCGAAAGTCCCCAACACCAAGGTGACTCCTTGTCCCCTTCCCCAAGTCCCAAACACCAAGGTTACCCAAAGTCCCCTTCCCCAAATCCAACCAACCAAGGTGACCCCGGGTCCCCATCCCCATGTCCCTAACACCAAGGTGACCCCAGGTCCCCTTCCCCAAGTCCCCGTCACCAAAGTGACCCAAGGTCCCCTTCCCCAAATCCCCACCACCAAGGTGACCCCAGGTCCCCTTCTCCAAATCCCCAACACCAAGGTGACCCCAGATCCCCTTCCCCAAATATCCCAACACCAAGGTGACCCCCAGTCCTCTTCCCCAAATCTACCCCCACCAAAGTGAACCCAGGTCCCCAACCAAAATTCCCAACACCAATGTATCCCCAGGTCCCCTTCCCCAAATCCATCCAACAAATATGACCCCAGATCCCCATCCCCAAAATCCACCCACAAAGGTGACCCTAGGTCCCCTTCCCTAAAACCACTCCACCAAGGTGACCACAGGTCCCCTTCCCCAAAACCACCCCACCAAGGTAACCCCAGTTCCCCTTCCCCAAATCCCGACATCAAGGTGACCCCGGGTCACCTTCCCCAAGTCCCCAACACCAAGGTTATCCCAGGTCCCCTTCCCCAAGTCCCCAACTACAAGGTGATCCCAGTTCACCTCCAAAAGTCCCCAATACCAAGGTGACCCCAAGTCCCCTTCCACAAATCAAACCCTCCAAGGTGACCCCAGGTCCCCATCCCCAAGTCCCCCACACCAAGGTGACCCCAGGTCCCCTTCCCCAAGTCCCCAACACCAAGGTGACCCCATGTCCCCTTCCCAAAGTCCCCAACATCAAGGTGACCCCAGGTCCCCTTCCCCAAGTCCCCGACACCAAAGTGACCCCAGGTCCCCTTCCCCAAGTCCTCACCACGAAGGTGACCCCAGGTCCCCTCCCCCAAATCCCCACCACCAAGGTGACCTCAGGTCCCCTTCTCCAAATCCCCAACACCAAGGTGACCCCAGGTCCCCTTCCCCAAGTTCCCAACACCAAGCTGACCCCAGATCCAATCCCAAAAGTCCCCAATACCAAGGTGACCCCAGAGCCTTTTCCCCAAGTCCCCTTCCCCAAATCCCTCCCACCAATGTGACCCCAGTTCCTCATCCCCAAAATCCACCCACAAAAGTGACCTTAGGTTCCCTTCCCGAAAACCACTTCACCAAGGTGACCCCAGGTCCCCTTTCCCAAATCCACCCCATCAAGGTGACCCCAGTTCCCCTTCCCCTCATGTCCCACACCAAGGTGACCCCGGGTCATCTTCCCCAAGTCCCCCCCCCTACAAAGGTTACCCCAGGTTCCCTACCTCAAATTTCCCCCACCAAGTTGATCCCAGGTCCACTTCCCCAAATTTCCCCTTACAAGGTGACCTCAGGTCCCCTTCCCCAATCCACCCCACCAAGGTGACCACAGGTCCCCTTCCCAAAATCACCAACACCAAGGTGAACCCTTGTCCCCTTCCACATATCCTAAACACCAAGGTGACCCCAGGTCCCCTTCCCCAAATCCACCACACCAAATTGACCCCAGGTCCCCTTCCCCAAATCCCCATACCAAGGAGACCCCAGATCCCCTTCCCCTAATTACCCTCACCAAGGTGACAACTGGTCACCTTCCCCAAATTTCCCCTGCAAAGACGACCCCAGGTCACCTTCCCCAAATTTCCCCCACCAATGAGACCCCAGGTCCCCTTCCCGAAATTTCCCTCACATAGGTGACCCCAGGTCCCCTTCCCCAAATACCCACAACCAAGGTGACCACAGGTCCCCTTCCCCAAAGCCCCAACCCCAAGGTGATCCCAGGTCCCCTTCCCCATATCTCCCCACCAAGGTGACCAAAGGTCCCCTTCCCCAAATCCCCCACACCAAGGTGACCATAGGTCCTCTTCCCCATGTCCCCCACACCAAGGTCACCCCAGGTTCCTCTCCCCATGTCCCCAACATCAAGGTGACTCCAAATCCCCTTCCCAAAGTCCCCAACACCAGTGTGACCCCAGGTCCCCTTCCCCAAGTCCCCAACACGGAGGTGACCCCAAGTCCCCTTCCCCAAGTTCCTAACACCAAGGTGATCCCAGGTCCCCTTCCCCAAGTCCCCGACTACAAGGTGACCCAAGGTCCCATTCCCCAAGTCCCCAACACCAAGGTGACCCGAGGTTTCCTCCCCCAAGTCCCCAACACCAAGGTGACCCCAAGTCCCCTTCCCAAACTCCAACTCACCAAGGTGACCCCAGGTCCTAATCCCCAAGTCCCCAACACCAAGGTGACCCCAGGTCCCTTTCCCCAAGTCCCAAACACCAAGGTGACCCCAGGATCCCTTCCCCAAGTCCCCAACACCATTGTGACCCCAGGTCCCCTTGCCATAATCCCTAACACCAAGGTGACCCCAGTTCCCCTTCCCCAAGTCCCTGACACCAAAGTGACCCCAGGTCCCCTTCCCAAAGTCCCCACCACCAAGGTGACCCCAGGTCCCCTTCCCCAAATCCCCAAAACTAAGGTGACCCCAGTCCCCTTCCCCAAATCTCCTCCCACCAAGGTGATGCCAGATCCCATTCCCCAAGTCCCCAACTCCAAGGTGACCCCAGGTCTTCTTTCCCAAGTCCCCAATACCAAGGTGACCCCAGGTCCCCTTCCTCAAGTCCCCAACACCAAGGTGCCCCCAAGGTATCTTCCCCGAATCCAACCAACCAAGGTGACCCCAGGTCCCCATCCCAAGTACCTAAAACTAAGGTGACCCCAGGTCCCCTTCCGCAAATCCCCAACACCAAGATGACCCCAGGTCCCCTTCCCAAAGTTCCCAACACCAAGGTGACCCCAGGTCACCTTCCCCAAGTCCCCGACACCAAAGTGACCATAGGTCCCCTTCCCCAAGTCCCCACCACCAAGGTGACCCCATATCCCCTTCCCATATTCCCCAACACCAAGGTGACCCCAAGTCCCCTCCCCCAAGTCCCCAACAACAAGGTGACCCCAGGTCCCCTCCCGAAAGTCACCAACACCAAAGTGACTCCAGGTCCCCTTCCCCAAATCCAACAAACCAAGGTGACCCCAGGTCCCCATTCCCATGTCCCTAACCCCAAGGTGACCCCAGGTCCCCTTCCCCAAGTCCCCGACACCAAAGTGACCCCAGGTCCCCTTTCCCAAGTCCCCACCACCAAGGTGACCCCAGGTCCCCTTCCCCAAATCCCCAACACCAAGGTGACCCCAGGTCCCCTTTCCCGAATCCACAACACCAAGGTGACCCCCAGTCCCCTTCCCCAAATCTACCGCCACCAAAGTGACCCCAGGTCCCAAACCAAAATTCCCAACACCAATGTATCCTTAGGTCCCCTTCCCCAAATCCCTCCGACCAATGTGACCCCAGTTCCCCATCCCCGAAATCCACCCACAAAGGTGACCCTAGGTCCCCTTCCCCAAAACCACTCCACCAAGGTGACCCCAGGTCCCCTTCCCCAAAACCACCCCACCAAGGTAACCCCCGTTCCCTTTCCCCAAATCCCGCACACCAAGGTGACCCTGGGTCACCTTCCCCAAATCCCACCTACCAAGGTGACCCCAGGTTCCCATCCCCAAATTTCCCCCAACAAGGTGATCCCAGGTACACTTCCCCAAATTTCCCTAACCATGGTGACCACAGGTCCCCTTCCCCAAATTTCCAACACCAAGGTGACCCTTTCTCCCCTTCCACATATCCCAAACGTCAAGGTAACCCCAGGTCCCCTTCCCCAAATCCACCACACCAAGGTGACCCTAGGTCCAATTCCCCAAATCCCCCAAACCAAGGTGACCCCAGGTCCCCTTCCCAAAATCACCCCCACTAAGGAGACCCTAGGTCCCCTTCCCCAAATTTCTCTCACCATTGTGATCCCAAGTCACCTTCCCCAAATTTCCCCCGCAAAGGTGACCCCAGGTCACCTTCCCAAAATTTCCCCCACCAAGGAGATCCCAGGTCCCCTCCCCAAATTTCCCCCACCAAGGTAACCCCAGGTCCCCTCCCCCAAATACCCACCACCAAGGTGACCCCAGGTCCCTTTCCCCAAATCCCCAACACCAAGGTATCCCCAGGTCCCCTTCCCCAAATCCCTCCTACCAAGGTGACCCCAGGTCCCCATCCCCAGAATCCTCCCGCAAAGGTGACCCTAGGTTTCCTTCCCAAAATCCACTCCACCAAGGAGACCTCAGGTCCCCTTCCTGAAATCCACCACACCAAGATGACCCCAGTTCCCCTTCCCCAAATCACCCCACCATGGTGACCCAGTGTCACCTTCCCCAAATCCACCCACCAAGGTACCCTAGGTTCACTTCCCCAAATTTCCCCCAACAATGTAATCCCAGGTCCACTTCCCCAAATTTCCCCCAACAAGGTGACCTCAGGTCCCCTTCCCCAAATGCACCCCACCAAGGTGACCAGAGGTCCCCTTCCTCAAATCCCAACACCAAGGTGACCCCTTTTCCACTTCTTCATATCCCAAACACCAAGGTTACCCCAGGTCCCCTTCCCCAAATCCACCACACCAAGGTGACCCCAGGTCCCCTTCCCCAATTCCCAAAACCAAGGTGACCCCAGGTCCCCTTCCCCAAGTCCCCAACACCAAGGTGACCCCAGGTCCCCCTCCCAAGTCCTCAATATCCAGGTGACCCCATGTCCCCTTCCCCAAGTCCCCAACAACAACGTGACCCCAGGTCCCTTTCCCTAAGACCCCAACACCAAGGTGACTGCAGGTCCCCTTCCCCAAGTCCCCAACACCAAGGTGACTGCAGGTCCCTATCCCCAAGTCCCCACCTCCAAGGTGACCCCAGGTCCCCTTCGCGAAGTCCCCAACACCAAGGTAACCCCAGGTCCCCTTCCCCAAATCCCCAACACCAAGGTGACCCCAGTTCCCCATCCCCAAATCCCCAACACTAAGGTGACCCCAGGTTCCCTTCCCCAAATCCTAAACACCCACGTGACCCCAGGTCCCCTTCCCCAAATCCCCAACACCAAAGTAACCCCAGGTCCCGTTCCCCAAATCTAACCCACCAAGATGACTCCAGGTCCCCTTCCCCAAATCCCCAACACCGAGGCGACCACAGGTCCCTTTCCCCATATCCCCAACACCAAGGTGACCCCAGGTCCTCTTCCCCAAATCCACCCCACCAATAAGACCCCAGGTCCCCTTCCCCAATTCCCCATCACCAAGGAGACCCCAGGTCTCCTTCCCCAAATTTCCCCCACCAAGGTGACCCCAGGTCACCTTCCCCAAATTTCCCCCACCAAGGTGACCCAGGTCCCATTCCCCAAATTCGCCCCACCAAGGTGACCCCAGGTGCCCTTCCCCAAATCCGCCCACCAAGGTGACTTCAAGTACCCTTCCCCATGTCCTCAACACCAAGGTGACCCCAGGTCCACTTCCCCGAGTCCCCAACATCAAGGTGACCCCAGGTCCCCTTCCCCAGGTTTCCAACACCAAGGTGACCCCTGGTCCCCTTTCCCAAGTCCCCAACACCTTGGTGACCCCATGTCCCCTTCCCCCAAGTCCCCAACACCAATTTGACCACAGGTCCCCTTCCCCAAGTCGCCAACACCAAGGTGACCTCAGGTCCCCTTTCCCAAATACCCAACAAATAGGTGACCCCATGTCCCATTCCCCAAATCTCCCTCCACTAAGGTGACCCCAGGTCCCCTTCCCCAAATTCCCAACACCAAGGTGACCCCAGGTCCCATTCCCCTAAATCCCCCCACCAGGGTGACCCCAGGTCCCCATACCCAAAATCCCCCCAACAAAGGTGACCCCAGGTTCATTTCCCCTAATCCACCCCAACAAGGTGACCCCAGGTCCCCTTCCCCAAATCTACTCCACCAAGTTGACTCCAAGACCCCTTTCCCAAATCCTCCCACCAAGGTGACTCCAGGTCCCCTTCCCCAAATCCTCCCAAACAAGATGACCCTAGGTCCCCTTCCCAAAATTTCCCTCACCAAGTTGACTTCAAGTCCACTTCCCCAAATTTCCCCCACCAAGGTGACCCCATGTCCCCTTCCCCAAATCTCAAACCAAAGTGACCCTAGTTCACCTTCCCCAAGTCCCCACCACCAAGGTGACCCCAGGTTCCCCTCCCCATGTCCCAAACATCAAGTTGACCCAATGTCCCCTTCCCCAAGTCCCCAACACCAACGTGACCCCAGGTCCCCGTCCTCAAGTCCCCAACACCAAGATGACCCGAAGTCCCCTTCCCCAAGTCCCAAACACCAAGGTGACCAGATGTCCCCTTCCCCAAGTCCCCAAATCCAAGGGGACCCCAGGTCCCCTTCCCCAAGTCCCCAACACCAAGGTAACCCCAAGTCCCCTTCCCCAAGTCACCAACACCAAGGTGATCCCAGGTCCCATTCCCCAAGTCCCCAACTCTAAGGTGACCCCAGGTTTTCATCCCCAAGTCCCGAACCCCAAGGTGACCACAGGTCCCCTCCCCCAAGTCCCCAACACCAAGGTGACCCCAGGTCCCCTTCCCCAAATTCCCCCCCCAAGGTGACCCCAGGTCCCCTTCCCAAAATCCAACCCACCAAGGTGACCACAGGTCCCCATCCCAAAGTCCCCAACACCAAAGTGACCCCAGGTCCCCTTCCGCAAATCCCCAACACCAAGGTGATCCCAGGTCCCCTTCCCAAAGTCCCCAACACCAAGGTGACCCCAGGTCCCCTTCCCCAAGTCCCCCACACCAAAGTGACCATAGGTCCCCTTCCCCGAGTCCCCACCACCGAGGTGACCCCAGGTCCCCTTCCCCAATTCCCCAACACCAAGGTGACCCCTGGTCCCCTTCCCCAAGTTCCCAACACCAAGGTGACCCCAGGTCCCCTCCCGAAAGTCCCCAACACCAAGGTGACTCCTTGTCCCCTTCCCCAAGTCCCAAACACCAAGGTGACCCAAAGTCCCGTTCCCCAAATCCAACCAACCAAGGTGACCCCGGGTCCCATTCCCCATGTCCCTAACACCAAGGTGACCCCAGGTCCCCTTCCCCAAGTCCCCGTCACCAAAGTGACCCAAGGTCCCCTTCCCCAAATCCCCACCACCAAGGTGAACCCAGGTCCCCTTCTCCAAATCCCCAACACCAAGGTGACCCCAGGTCCCCTTCCCCAAATATCCCAACACCAAGGTGACCCCCAGTCCCTTCCCCAAATCTACCCCCACCAAAGTGAACCCAGGTCCCTAACCAAAATTCCCAACACCAATGTGTCCCCAGGTCCCCTTCCCCAAATCCATCCAACAAATATGACCCCAGATCCCCATCCCCAAAATCCACCCACAAAGATGACCCTAGGTCCCCTTCCCTAAAACCACTCCACCAAGGTGACCACAGGTCCCCTTCCCCAAAACCACCCCACCAAGGTAACCCCAGTTCCACTTCCCCAAATCCCGACACCAAGGTGACCCCGGGTCACCTTCCCCAAATCCCCCCTACCAAGGTGACCCCAGGTTCCCATCCCCAAATTTCCCCCAACAAGGTGATCCCAGGTACACTTCCCCAAATTTCCCCCACCAAGGTGACCACAGGTCCCCTTCCCCAAATTTCCAACACCAAGGTGACCCTTTTTCCCCTTCCACATATCCCAAACACCAAGGTAACCCCAGGTCCCCTTCCCCAAATCCACCACACCAAGGTGACCGTAGGTCCAATTCCCCAAATCCCCCACACCAAGGTGACCCCAGGTCCCCTTCCCAAAATCACCCCCACTAAGGAGACCCTAGGTCCCCTTCCCAAAATTTCTCTCACCATTGTGATCCCAGGTCACCTTCCCCAAATTTCCCCCGCAAAGGTGACCCCAGGTCACCTTCCCAAAATTTCCCCCATCAAGGAGATCCCAGGTCCCCTTCCCCAAATTTCCCCCACCAAGGTAACCCCAGGTCCCCTCCCCCAAATACCCACCACCAAGGTGACCCCAGGTCCCCTTCCCCAATTCCCCAACACCAAGATATCCCCAGGTCCCCTTCCCCAAATCCCTCCTACCAAGGTGACCTCAGGTCCCCATCCCCAGAATCCTCCCGCAAAGGTGACCCTAGGTGTCCTTCCCAAAATCCACTCCACCAAGGAGACCTCAGGTCCCCTTCTTGAAATCCACCACACCAAGATGACCACAGTTCCCCTTCCCCAAATCACCCCACCATGGTGACCCAGTGTCACCTTCCCCAAATCCACCCGCCAAGGTGACCCTAGGTTCACTTCCCCAAATTTACCCCAACAAGGTAATCCCAGGTCCACTTCCCCAAATTTCCCCCAACAAGGTGACCTCAGGTCCCCTTCCCCAAATCCACCCCACCAAGGTGACCAGAGGTCCCCTTCCTCAAATCCCAACACCAAGGTGACCCCTTGTCCACTTATTCATATCCCAAACACCAAGGTTACCCCAGGTCCCCTTCCCCAAATCCACCACACCAAGGTGACCCCAGGTCCCCTTCCCCAATTCCCAAAACCAAGGTGACCCCAGGTCCCTTTCCCCAAGTCCCCAACACCAAGGTGACCCAAGGTCCCCCTCCCCAAGTCCTCAATATCCAGGTGACCCCATGTCCCCTTCCCCAAGTCCCCAACAACAACGTGACCCCAGGTCCCTTTCCCTAAGACCCCAACACCAAGGTGATTGCAGGTCCCCTTCCCCAAGTCCCCAACAGCAAGGTGACCCCAGGTCCCCTTCGCGAAGTCCCCAACACAAAGGTAACCCCAGGTCCCCTTCCCCAAATCCCCAACACCAAGGTGACCCCAGTTCCCCATCCCCAAATCCCCAACACTAAGGTGACCCCAGGTCCCCTTCCCCAAATCCTAAACACCCACGTGACCCCAGGTCCCCTTCCCCAAATCCCCAACACCAAAGTAACCCCAGGTCCCGTTCCCCGAATCTAACCCATTAAAGGTGACTCCAGGTCCCCTTCCCCAAATCCCCAACACAGAGGCGACCCCAGGTCCCTTTCCCCATATCCCCAACACCAAGGTGACCCAAGGTCCTCTTCCCCAAATCCACCCCACCAAGATGACCCCAGGTCCCCTTCCCCAATTCCCCCTCACCAAGGAGACCCCAGGTCTCCTTCCCCAAATTTCCCCCACCAAGGTGACCCCAGGTCACTTTCCCCAAATTTCCCCCACCAAGGTGACTTCAAGTCTCCTTCCCCAAATTTCCTCCACCAAGGTGACCCAGGTCCCATTCCCCAAATTCGCCCCACCAAGGTGACCCCAGGTGCCCTTCCCCAAATCCGCCCACCAAGGTGACCCCAGGTACCCTTCACCATGTCCTCAACACCAAGGTGACCCCAGGTCCACTTCCCCGAGTCCCCAACATCAAGGTGACCCCAGGTCCCCTTCCCCAGGTTTCCAACACCAAGGTGACCCCTGGTCCCCTTTCCCAAGTCCCCAACACCATGGTGACCCCATGTCCCTTTCCCCCAAGTCCCCAACACCAATTTGACCACAGGTCCCCTTCCCCAAGTCGCCAACACCAAGGTGACCGCAGGTCCCCTTTCCCAAATACCCAACAAATAGGTGACCCCATGTCCCATTCCCCAAATCTCCCTCCACTAAGGTGACCCCAGGTCCCCTTCCCCAAATTCCCAACACCAAGGTGACCCCAGGTCCCATTCCCCTAAATCCCCCCACAAGGGTGACCCCAGGTCCCCATCCCCAAAATCCTCCCAACAAAGGTGACCCCAGGTTCATTTCCCCTAATCCACCCCACCAAGGTGACCCAGGTCCCATTCCCCAAATTTGCCCCACCAAGGAGACCCCAGGTGCCCTTCCCCAAATCCGCCCACCAAGGTGACCCCAGGTACCCTTCACCATGTCCTCAACACCAAGGTGACCCCAGGTCCACTTCCCCGAGTCCCCAACATCAAGGTGACCCCAGGTCCCCTTCCCCAGGTTTCCAACGCCAAGGTGACCCCGGGTCCCCATCCCCATGTCCCTAACACCAAGGTGACCCCAGGTCCCCTTCCCCAAGTCCCCGTCCCCAAAGTGACCCAAGGTCCCCTTCCCCAAATCCCCACCACCAAGGTGACCCCAGGTCCCCTTCTCCAAATCCCCAACACCAAGGTGACCCCAGATCCCCATCCCCAAAACCACTCCACCAAGGTGACCACAGGTCCCCTTCCCCAAAACCACCCCACCAAGGTAACCCCAGTTCCCCTTCCCCAAATCCCGACACCAAGGTGACCCCGGGTCACCTTCCCCAAATCCCCCCTACCAAGGTGACCCCAGGTTCCCAACCCCAAATTTCCCCCAACAAGGTGATCCCAGGTACACTTCCCCAAATTTCCCCCACTAAGGTGACCCCAGATCCCCTTCCCCGAATTCCCAACACCAAGGTGACCCCAGGTCCCATTCCCCTAAATCCCCCCACAAGGGTGACCCCAGGTCCCCATCCCCAAAATCCCCCCAACAAAGGTGACCCCAGGTTCATTTCCCCTAATCCACCCCAACAAGGTGACCCCAGGTCCCCTTCCCCAAATCTACTCCACCAAGTTGACTCCAGGACCCCTTTCCCAAATCCTCCCACCAAGGTGACTCAAGGTCCCCTTCCCCAAATCCTCCCAAACAAGATGACCCTAGGTCCCCTTCCCAAAATTTCCCTCACCAAGTTGACTCAAGGTCCACTTCCCCAAATTTCCCCCACCAAGGGGACCCCATGTCCCCTTCCCCAAATCTCAAACCAAAGTGACCCTAGTTCACCTTCCCCAAGTCCCCACCACCAAGGTGACCCCAGGTTCCCCTCCCCATGTCCCAAACATCAAGTTGACCCAATGTCCCCTTCCCCAAGTCCCCAACACCAACATGACCCCAGGTCCCCTTCCCGAAGTCCCCAACACCAAGATGACCCGAAGTCCCCTTCCCCAAGTCCCCAACACCAAGGTGACCAGATGTCCCCTTCCCCAAGTCCCCAACACCGAGGTAACCCCAAGTCCCCTTCCCCAAGTCACCAACACCAAGGTGATCCCAGGTCCCATTCCCCAAGTCCCCAACTCTAAGGTGACCCCAGGTTTTCTTCCCCAAGTCCCCAACACCAAGGTGACCACAGGTCCCCTCCCCCAAGTCCCCAACACCAAGGTGACCCCAGGTCCCCATCCCAAAGTCCCCAACACCAAAGTGACCCCAGGTCCCCTTCCGCATATCCCCAACACCAAGGTGATCCCAGGTCCCCTTCCCAAAGTCCCCAACACCAAGGTGACCCCAGGTCCCCTTCCCCAAGTCCCCCACACCAAAGTGACCATAGGTCCCCTTCCCAGAGTCCCCACCACCGAGGTGACCCCAGGTCCCCTTCCCCAATTCCCCAACACCAAGGTGACCGCTGGTCCCCTTCAGCAAGTCCCCAACACCAAGGTGACC
Organism: Palaemon carinicauda; assembly: GCF_036898095.1. NCBI lineage: Eukaryota > Metazoa > Arthropoda > Malacostraca > Decapoda > Palaemonidae > Palaemon > Palaemon carinicauda. Next base: position 106,494,134 of record NC_090733.1, read on the forward strand.
ACAGGTCCCCTCCCGAAAGTCCCCAACACCAAGGTGACTCCTTGTCCCCTTCCCCAAGTCCTAAACACCAAGGTGACCCAAAGTCCCCTTCCCCAAATCCAACCAACCAAGGTGACCCCGGGTCCCCATCCCCATGTCCCTAACACCAAGGTGACCCCAGGTCCCCTTCCCCAAGTCCCCGTCACCAAAGTGACCCAAGGTCCCCTTCCCCAAATCCCCACCACCAAGGTGACCCCAGGTCCACTTCTCCAAATCCCCAACACCAAGGTGACCCCAGGTCCCCTTCCCAAAATATCCCAACACCAAGGTGACCCCTGGTCCCCTTCCGCAAGTCCCAACACCAAGGTGACCACAGGTCCCCTCCCGAAAGTCCCCAACACCAAGGTGACTCCTTGTCCCCTTCCTCAAGTCCCAAACACCAAGGTGACCCAAAGTCCCCTTCCCCAAATCCAACCAACCAAGGTGACCCCGGGTCCCCATCCCCATGTCCCTAACACCAAGGTGACCCCAGGTCCCCTTCCCCAAGTCCCCGTCACCAAAGTGAACCAAGGTCCCCTTCCCCAAATCCCCACCACCAAGGTGACCCCAGGTCCCCTTCTCCAAATCCCCAACACCAAGGTGACCCCAGGTCCCCTTCCCCAATTATCCCAACACCAAGGTGACCCCCAGTCCCCTTCCCCAAATCTACCCCCACCAAAGTAAACCCAGGTCCCTAACCAAAATTCCCAACACCAATGTATCCCTAGGTCCCCTTCCCCAAATCCATCCAACAAATATGACCCCAGATCCCCATCCCCAAAATCCACCCACAAAGGTGACCCTAGGTCCCCTTCCCCAAAACCACTCCACCAAGGTGACCACAGGTGCCCTTCCCCAAAACCACCCCACCAAGGTAACCCCAGTTCCCCTTCCCCAAATCCCGACACCAAGGTGACCCCGAGTCACCTTCCCCAAATACCCCCTACCAAGGTGACCCCAGGTTCCCAACCCCAAATTTCCCCCAACAAGGTGATCCCAGGTACACTTCCCCAAATTTCCCCCACCAAGGTGACCACAGGTCCCCTTCCACAAATTTCCAACACCAAGGTGACCCTTTCTCCCCTTCCACATATCCCAAACACCAAGGTAACCCCAGGTCCCCTTCCCCAAATCCACCACACCAAGGTGACCCTAGGTCCAATTCCCCAAATCCCCCACACCAAGGTGACCCCAGGTCCCCTTCCCAAAATCACCCCCACTAAGGAGACCCTAGGTCCCCTTCCCCAAATCCCCCCCCCAAGGTGACCCCAGGTCCCCTTCCCAAAATCCAACCCACCAAGGTGACCACAGGTCCCCATCCCAAAGTCCCCAACACCAAAGTGACCCCAGGTCCCCTTCCGCAAATCCCCAACACCAAGGTGATCCCAGGTCCCCTTCCCAAAGTCCCCAACACCAAGGTGACCCCAGGTCCCCTTCCCCAAGTCCCCCACACCAAAGTGACCATAGGTCCCCTTCCCCGAGTCCCCACCACCGAGGTGACCCCAGGTCCCCTTCCCCAATTCCCCAACACCAAGGTGACCGCTGGTCCCCTTCCGCAAGTCCCCAACACCAAGGTGACCCCAGGTCCCCTCCCGAAAGTCCCCAACACCAAGGTGACTCATTGTCCCCTTCCCCAAGTCCCAAACACCAAGGTGACCCAAAGTCCCCTTCCCCAAATCCAACCAACCAAGGTGACCCCGGGTCCCCATCCCCATGTCCCTAACACCAAGGTGACCCCAGGTCCCCTTCCCCAAGTCCCCGTCACCAAAGTGACCCAAGGTCCCCTTCCCCAAATCCCCACTACCAAGGTGACCCCAGGTCCACTTCTCCAAATCCCCAACACCAAGGTGACCCCAGGTCCCCTTCCCCAAATATCCCAACACCAAGGTGACCCCTGGTCTCCTTCCGCAAGTCCCCAACACCAAGGTGACCACAGGTCCCCTCCCGAAAGTCCCCAACACCAAGGTGACTCCTTGTCCCCTTCCCCAAGTCCCAAACACCAAGGTGACCCAAAGTCCCCTTCCCCAAATCCAACCAACCAAGGTGACCCCGGGTCCCCATCCCCATGTCCCTAACACCAAGGTGACCCCAGGTCCTTTCCCCAAGTCCCCGTCACCAAAGTGACCCAAGGTCCCCTTCCCAAAATCCCCACCACTAAGGTGACCCCAGGTCCCCTTCTCCAAATCCCCAACACCAAGGTGACCCCAGGTCCCCTTCCCCAAATATCCCAACACCAAGGTGACCCCCAGTCCCCTTCCCCAAATCTACCCCCACCAAAGTGAACCCAGGTCCCCAACTAAAATTCCCAACACCAATGTATCCCCAGGTCCCCTTCCCCAAATCCATCCAACAAATATGACCCCAGATCCCCATCCCCAAAATCCACCCACAAAGGTGGCCCTCGGTCCCCTTCCCCAAAACCACTCCACCAAGGTGACCACAGGTCCCCTTCCCCAAAACCACCCCACCAAGGTAACCCCAGTTCCCCTTCCCCAAATCCCGACACCAAGGTGACCCCGGGTCACCTTCCCCAAATCCCCCCTACCAAGGTGACCCCAGGTTCCCAACCCCAAATTTCCCCCAACAAGGTGATCCCAGGTACACTTCCCCAAATTTCCCCCACCAAGGTGACCACAGGTCCCCTTCCCAAAATTTCCAACACCAAGGTGACCCTTTCTCCCCTTCCACATATCCCAAACACCAAGGTAACCCCAGGTCCCCTTCCCCAAATCCACCACACCAAGGTGACCCTAGGTCCAATTCCCCAAATCCCCCACACCAAGGTGACCCCAGGTCCCCTTCCCAAAATCACCCCCACTAAGGAGACCCTAGGTCCCCTTACCCAAATTTCTCTCACCATTGTGATCCCAGGTCACCTTCCCAAAATTTCCCCCGCAAAGGTGACCCCAGGTCACCTTCCCAAAATTTCCCCCACCAAGGAGATCCCAGGTCCCCTTCCCCAAATTTCCCCCACCAAGGTAACCCCAGGTCCCTCCCTCCAAATACCCACCACCAAGGTGACCCCAGGTCCCCTTCCCCAAATCCCCAACCCCAAGATATCCCAGGTCCCCTTCCCCAAATCCCTCCTACCAAGGTGACCCCAGGTCCCCATACCCAGAATCCTCCCGCAAAGGTGACCCTAGGTGTCCTTCCCAAAATCCACTCCACCAAGGTGACCACAGGTCCCCTTCCCCAAAACCACCCCACCAAGGTAACCCCAGTTTCCCTTCCCCAAATCCCGACACCAAGGTGACCCCGGGTCACCTTCCCCAAATCCCCCCTACCAAGGTGACCCCAGGTTCCCATCCCCAAATTTCCCCCAAAAAGGTGATCCCAGGTACACTTCCCCAAATTTCCCCCACCAAGGTGACCACAGGTCCCCTTCCCCAAATTTCCAACACCAAGGTGACCCTTTCTCCCCTTCCACATATCCCAAACACCAAGGTAACCCCAGGTCCCCTTCCCCAAATCCACCACACCAAGGTGACCGTAGGTCCAATTCCCCAAATCCCCCACACCAAGGTGACCCCAGGTCCCCTTCCCAAAATCACCCCCACTAAGGAGACCCTAGGTCCCCTTCCCAAAATTTTTCTCACCATTGTGATCCCAGTTCACCTTCCCCAAATTTCCCCCGCAAAGGTGACCCCAGGTCACCTTCCCAAAATTTCCCCCATCAAGGAGATCCCAGGTCCCCTTCCCCAAATTTCCCCCACCAAGGTAACCCCAGGTCCCCTCCCCCAAATACCCACCACCAAGGTGACCCCAGGTCCCCTTCCCCAAATCCCCAACACCAAGATATCCCCAGGTCCCCTTCCCCAAATCCCTCCTACCAAGGTGACCTCAGGTCCCCATCCCCAGAATCCTCCAGCAAAGGTGACCCTAGTTGTCCTTCCCAAAATCCACTCCACCAAGGAGACCTCAGGTCCCCTTCTTGAAATCCACCACACCAAGATGACCACAGTTCCCCTTCCCCAAATCACCCCACCATGGTGACCCAGTGTCACCTTCCCCAAATCCACCCGCCAAGGTGACCCTAGGTTCACTTCCCCAAATATCCCCAAACAAAGTAATCCCAGGTCCACTTCCCCAAATTTCCCCCAACAAGGTGACCTCAGGTCCCCTTCCCCAAATCCACCCCACCAAGGTGACCAGAGGTCCCCTTCCTCAAATCCCAACACCAAGGTGACCCCTTGTCCACTTATTCATAGCCCAAACACCAAGGTTACCCCAGGTCCCCTTCCCCAAATCCACCACACCAAGGTGACCCCAGGTCCCCTTCCCCAATTCCCAAAACCAAGGTGACCCCAGGTCCCTTTCCCCAAGTCCCCAACACCAAGGTGACCCAAGGTCCCCCTCCCCAAGTCCTCAATATCCAGGTGACCCCATGTCCCCTTCCCCAAGTCCCCAACAACAACGTGACCCCAGGTCCCTTTCCCTAAGACCCCAACACCAAGGTGATTGCAGGTCCCCTTCCCCAAGTCCCCAACAGCAAGGTGACCCCAGGTCCCCTTCGCAAAGTCCCCAACACCAAGGTAACCCCAGGTCCCCTTCCCCAAATCCCCAACACCAAGGTGACCCCAGTTCCCCATCCCCAAATCCCCAACACTAAGGTGACCCCAGGTCCCCTTCCCCAAATCCTAAACACCCACGTGACCCCAGGTCCCCTTCCCCAAATCCCCAACACCAAAGTAACCCCAGGTCCCGTTCCCCGAATCTAACCCATTAAAGGTGACTCCAGGTACCCTTCCCCAAATCCCCAACACTGAGGCGACCCCAGGTCCCTTTCCCCATATCCCCAACACCAAGGTGACCCCAGGTCCTCTTCCCCAAATCCACCCCACCAAGATGACCCCAGGTCCCCTTCCCCAATTCCCCCTCACCAAGGAGACCCCAGGTCTCCTTCCCCAAATTTCCCCCACCAAGGTGACCCCAGGTCACCTTCCCCAAATTTCCCCCACCAAGGTGACTTCAAGTCTCCTTCCCCAAATTTCCTCCACCAAGGTGACCCAGGTCCCATTCCCCAAATTCGCCCCACCAAGGTGACCCCAGGTGCCCTTCCCCAAATCCGCCCACCAAGGTGACCCCAGGTACCCTTCACCATGTCCTCAACACCAAGGTGACCCCAGGTCCACTTCCCCGAGTCCCCAACATCAAGGTGACCCCAGGTCCCCTTCCCCAGGTTTCCAACACCAAGGTGACCCCTGGTCCCCTTTCCCAAGTCCTCAACACCATGGTGACCCCATGTCCCTTTCCCCCAAGTCCCCAACACCAATTTGACCACAGGTCCCCTTCCCCAAGTCGCCAACACCAAGGTGACCGCAGGTCCCCTTTCCCAAATACCCAACAAATAGGTGACCCCATGTCCCATTCCCCAAATCTCCCTCCACTAAGGTGACCCCAGGTCCCCTTCCCCAAATTCCCAACACCAAGGTGACCCCAGGTCCCATTCCCCTAAATCCCCCCACAAGGGTGACCCCAGGTCCCCATCCCCAAAATCCCCCCATCAAAGGTGACCCCAGGTTCATTTCCCCTAATCCACCCCACCAAGGTGACCCAGGTCCCATTCCCCAAATTCGCCCCACCAAGGTGACCCCAGGTGCCCTTCCCCAAATCCGCCCACCAAGGTGACCCCAGGTACCCTTCACCATGTCCTCAACACCAAGGTGACCCCAGGTCCACTTTCCCGAGTCCCCAACATCAAGGTGACCCCAGGTCCCCTTCCCCAGGTTTCCAACACCAAGGTGACCCCGGGTCCCCATCCCCATGTCCCTAACACCAAGGTGACCCCAGGTCCCCTTCCCCAAGTCCCCGTCACCAAAGTGACCCAAGGTCCCCTTCCCCAAATCCCCACCACCAAGGTGACCCCAGGTTCCCTTCTCCAAATCCCCAACACCAAGGTGACCCCAGATCCCCATCCCCAAAACCACTCCACCAAGGTGACCACAGGTCCCCTTCCCCAAAACCACCCCACCAAGGTAACCCCAGTTCCCCTTCCCCAAATCCCGACACCAAGGTGACCCCGGGTCACCTTCCCCAAATCCCCCCTACGAAGGTGACCCCAGGTTCCCAACCCCAAATTTTCCCCAACAAGGTGATCCCAGGTACACTTCCCCAAATTTCCCCACTAAGGTGACCCCAGGTCCCCTTCCCCAAATTCCCAACACCAAGGTGACCCCAGGTCCTATTCCCCTAAATCCCCCCACAAGGGTGACCCCAGGTCACCATCCCCAAAATCCCCCCAACAAAGGTGACCCCAGGTTCATTTCCCCTAATCCACCCCAACAAGGTGACCCCAGGTCCCCTTCCCCAAATCTACTCCACCAAGTTGACTCCAGGACCCCTTTCCCAAATCCTCCCACCAAGGTGACTCAAGGTCCCCTTCCCCAAATCCTCCCAAACAAGATGACCCTAGGTCCCCTTCCCAAAATTTCCCTCACCAAGTTGACTCAAGGTCCACTTCCCCAAATTTCCCCCACCAAGGTGACCCCATGTCCCCTTCCCCAAATCTCAAACCAAAGTGACCCTAGTTCACCTTCCCCAAGTCCCCACCACCAAGGTGACCCCAGGTTCCCCTCCCCATGTCCCAAACATCAAGTTGACCCAATGTCCCCTTCCCCAAGTCCCCAACATCAACGTGACCCCAGGTCCCCTTCCCGAAGTCCCCAACACCAAGATGACCCGAAGTCCCCTTCCCCAAGTCCCCAACACCAAGGTGACCAGATGTCCCCTTCCCCAAGTCCCCAACACCAAGGTAACCCCAAGTCCCCTTCCCCAAGTCACCAACACCAAGGTGATCCCAGGTCCCATTCCCCAAGTCCCCAACTGTAAGGTGACCCCAGGTTTTCTTCCCCAAGTCCCCAACACCAAGGTGACCACAGGTCCCCTCCCCCAAGTCCCCAACACCAAGGTGACCCCAGGTCCCCTTCCCCAAATTCCCCCCCCAAGGTGACCCCAGGTCCCCTTCCCAAAATCCAACCCACCAAGGTGACCACAGGTCCCCATCCCAAAGATCCCAACACCAAAGTGACCCCAGGTCCCCTTCCGCAAATCCCCAACACCAAGGTGATCCCAGGTCCCCTTCCCAAAGTCCCCAACACCAAGGTGACCCCAGGTCCCCTTCCCCAAGTCCCCCACACCAAAGTGACCATAGGTCCCCTTCCCAGAGTCCCCAACACCGAGGTGACCCCAGGTCCCCTTCCCCAATTCCCCAACACCAAGGTGACCGCTGGTCCCCTTCCGCAAGTCCCCAACACCAAGGTGACCCCAGGTCCCCTCCCGAAAGTCCCCAACACCAAGGTGACTCCTTGTCCCCTTCCCCAAGTCCTAAACACCAAGGTGACCCCAGGTCCCCTTCCCCAAATCCACCACACCAAGGTGACCCGAAGTTCAATTCCCCAAATCCCCCACACCAAGGTGACCCCAAGTCCCCTTCTTCAAATCACCCCCACTAAGGAGACCCCAGGTCCCCTTCCCCAAATTTCCCTCACCAAGGTGATCCCAAGTCACCTTCCCCAAATTTCCCCCACCAAGGAGATCCAAGGTCCCCTTCCCCAAATTTCCCCCACCAAGGTGACCCCAGGTCCCCTTCCCCAAATACCCACAACCAAGGTGACCCCAGGTCCCCTTCCCCAAATCCCCAACGCTAAGGTGACCAAAGGTCGCCTACCCCAAATCCCCCACACCAAGGTGACCATAGGTCCCCTTCCCCATGTCCCCAACAGCAAGGTGACCCCAGGTTCCCCTCCCCATGTCCCCAACATCAACATGACCCCAGGTCCCCTTCCCCAAGTCCCCAACACCTAGGTGACTCCAGGTCCCCTTCCCCAAGTCCCCAATAACAAGGTGACCCAAAGTCCCTTCCCCAAATCCAACAAACCAAGGGGATCCCAGGTCCCCATCCCCATGTCCCTAACACCAAGGTGACCCCAGGTCCCCTTCCCCAAGTCCCCGACACCAAAGTGACCCCAGGTCCCCTTCCCCAAGTTCTCACCACCAAGGTGACCCTGGGTCCCCTTCCCCAAATCCCCAACACCAAGGTGACTCCAGGTCCCCTTCCCCAAATCCCCAACACCAAGGTGACCCTCAGTCCCCTTCCCCAAATCTACCCCAACCAGGGTGACCTCAGGTCCCCAACGAAAATTCCAACACCACTGTTTCCCCAGGTCCCCTTCCCCAAATCCCTCCCACCAATATGACCCCAGTTCCCCATCCACAAAATCCACCCACAAAGGTGACCCTAGGTCCACTTCCCCAAAACCACTCCACCAAGGTGACCCCAGGTTCCCTTCCCCAAATTTCCCCCACCAAGGTGATCCCAGGTCCACTTCCCCAAATTTCCCCCACCAAGGTGACATCAGGTCCCCTTCCCCAAATCCACCCCACCAAGGTGACCAGAGGTCCCCTTCCCTAAATTCCCAACACCAAAGTGACCCTTTGTCCCCTTCCACATATCCAAAACACAAAGGTGACCCCAGGTCCCCTTCTCCAAATCCACCACACGAAGGTGACCCGAGGTTCAATGCCCCAAATCCCTCACACCAAGGTGACCCCAGGTCCCCTTCCCAAAATCACCCCCACTAAGGAGACCCCAGGTCCCCATTCCCCAAATTTCCCTCGCCAAGGTGATCCCAGGTCACCTTCCCCAAATTTCCCCCGCAAAGGTGACCCCAGGTCACCTTCCCCAAATTTCCCCCGCAAAGGACACCCCAGGTCCCCTTCCCCAAATTTCCTCCACCAATGTGACCCCAGGTCCCCTTCCCCAAATACCCACCACCAAGGTGACCCCAGGTTCCCTTCCCCAAATCCCCAACCCCAAGGTGACCCGAGGTCCCCTTCCCCAAATCCCCCCCACTACACCAAGGTGACCCCAGGTCCCCCTCCCCAAATACACACCATCAAGGTGACCCCAGGCCCTCTTCCCCGAATCCCCAACCCCAAGGTGACCAAAGGTCCCTTTCCCCAAATCCCCCCTCACCAAGGTGACTATAGGTTCCCTTCCCCATGTCCCCAACAGCAAGGTGACCCCAAGTTCCCCTCCCCATGTCCCCAATATGAAGGTGACACCAAGTCCATTCCCCATGACCCCAACACCAACGTGACCCCAAGTCCCCTTCCCCAAGTCCCCAACACCAAGGTGATCCCAGGTCCCCTTCCCCAAGTCCCCAACTACAAGGTGACCCCAGTTCACCTCCTCAAGTCCCCAATACCAAGGTGACCCCAAGTCCCCTTCCTGAAATCCAACCCACCAAGGTGACCCCAGGTCCCCATCCCCATGTCCCTAACACCAAGGTGACCCCAGGTCCCCTTCCCCAAGTCCCCGACACCAAAGTGACCCCAGGTCCCCTTCCCCAAGTTCTCACCACCAAGGTGACCCTGGGTCCCCTTCCCCAAATCCCCAACACCAAGGTGACCCCCAGTCCCCTTCCCCAAAACTACCCCCACCAGGGTGACCCCAGGTCCCCAACAAAATTCCCAACACCAATGTATCCCCAGGTCCCCTTCCCCAAATCCCTCCCACCAATATGACCCCAGTTCCCCATCCACAAAATCCACCCACAAAGGTGACCCTAGGTCCCCTTCCCCAAAACCACTCCACCAAGGTGACCCCAGGTTTCCTTCCCCAAATTTCCCCCACCAAGGTGATCCCAGGTCCACTTCCCCAAATTTCCCCCACCAAGGTGACATCAGGTCCCCTTCCCCAAATCCACCCCACCAAGGTGACCACAGGTCCCCTTCCCTAAATTCCCAACACCAAGGTGACCCTTTGTCCCCGTCCACATATCCAAAACACCAAGGTGACCACAGGTCCCCTTCTCCAAATCCACCACACCAAGGTGACCCGAGGTTCAATGCCCCAAATCCCTCACACCAAGGTGACCCCAGGTCCCCTTCCCAAAATCACCCCCACTAAGGAGACCCCAGGTCCCCATTCCCCAAATTTCCCTCGCCAAGGTGATCCCAGGTCACCTTCCCCAAATTTCCCCTGCAAAGGTGACCCCAGGTCACCTTCCCCAAATTTCCCCCGCAAAGGACACCCCAGGTCCCCTTCCCCAAATTTCCTCCACCAATGTGACCCCAGGTCCCCTTCCCCAAATACCCACCACCAAGGTGACCCCAGGTTCCCTTCCCCAAATCCCAAACCCCAAGGTGACCCGAGGTCCCCTTCCCCAAATCCCCCCACTACACCAAGGTGACCCCAGGTCCCCCTCCCCAAATACACACCATCAAGGTGACCCCAGGCCCTCTTCCCCGAATCCCCAACCCCAAGGTGACCAAAGGTCCCCTTCCCCAAATCCCCCCACACCAAGGTGACTATAGGTTCCCTTCCCCATGTCCCCAACAGCAAGGTGACCCCAAGTTCCCCTCCCCATGTCCCCAATATGAAGGTGACCCCAAGTTCCCTTCCCCATGACCCCAACACCAACGTGACCCCTAGTCCCCTTCCCCAAGTCCCCAACACCAAGGTGATCCCAGGTCCCCTTCCCCAAGTCCCCAACTACAAGGTGACCCCAGTTCACCTCCCCAAGTCCCCAATACCAAGGTGACCCCAAGTCCCCTTCCCCAAATCCAACCCACCAAGGTGACCCCAGGTCCCCATCCCCAAGTCCCCAACACCAAGATGACCCCAGGTCCCCTTCCCCAAGTCCCCAACACCAAGGTGACCCCATGTCCCCTTCCCAAAGTCCCCAACACCAAGGTGACCCCAGGTCCCCTTCCCCAAATCCCCGACACCAAAGTGACCCAAGGTCCCCTTCCCCAAGTCCTTTCCACCAAAGTGACCCCAGGTCCCCTCCCCCAATTCCCCACCACCAAGGTGACCCCAGGTCCCCTTCTCCAAATCCCCAACACCAAGGTGACCCCAGGTCCCCTTCCCCAAGTCCCCAACACCAAGATGACCCCAGGTCCAATCCTAAAGTCCCCAATACCAAGGTGACCCCAGAGCCCCTTTCCCCAAGTCCCCTTCCCCAAATCCCTCCCACCAATGTGACCCCAGTTCCTCATCCCCAAAATCCACCCACAAAAGTGACCTTAGGTTCCTTCCCGAAAACCACTTCACCAAGGTGACCCCAGGTCCCCTTTCCCAAATCCACCCCACCAAGGTGACCCCAGTTCCCCTTCCCCTCATGTCCCACACCAAGGTGACCTCGGGTCATCTTCCCCGAGACCCCCCACCAAGGTTACCCCAGGTTCCTTACCCCAAATTTCCCCACCAAGTTGATCCCAGGTCCACTTCCCCAAATTTCCCCTACAAGGTGACCTCAGGTCCCCTTCCGAAAATCCACCCCACCAAGGTGACCACAGGTCCCCTTCCCCAAATCAACAACACCAAGGTGAACCCTTATCCCCTTCCGCATATCCTAAACACCAAGGTGACCCCAGGTCCCCTTCCCCAAATCCACCACACCAAATTGACCCCAGGTCCCCTTCCCCAAATCCCCCTACCAAGGAGACCCCAGATCCCCTTCCCCAAATTACCCTCACCAAGGTGACCCCAGGTCACCTTCCCCAAATTTCTCCTGCAAAGATGATCCCAGGTCACCTTCCCCAAATTTCCCCCACCAATGAGACCCAAGGTCCCCTTCCCGAAATTTCCCTCACCAAGGTGACCCCAGGTCCCCTTCCCCAAATACCCACAACCAAGGTGACCCCAGGTCCCCTTCCCCAAATACCCACAACCAAGGTGACCCCAGGTCCCCTTCCCCAAATCCCCAACCCCAAGGTGATCCTAGGTTCCCTTCCCCATATCTCCCCACCAAGGTGACCACAGGTCCCCTTCCCAAAATCCCCCACACCAAGGTGACCATAGGTCCTCTTCCCCATGTCCCCCACACAAAAGTCACCCCAGGTTCCCCTCCCCATGTCCCCAACATCAAGGTGACCCCAAATCCCCTTCCTCAAGTCCCCAACACCAATGTGACCCCAGGTCCCCTTCCCCAAGTCCCCAACACAGAGGTGACCCCAAGTCCCCTTCCCTAGGTTCCTAACACCAAGGTGATCCCAGGTCCCCTTCCCCAAGTCCCCAACTACAAAGTGACCCCAGGTCCCCTTCCCCAAGTCCCCAACACCAAGGTGACCCCAGGTTTCCTACCCCAAAACCCCAAGACCAAGGTGACCCCTAGTCCCCTTCCCAAAATCCAACCCACCAAGGTGACCCCAGGTCCTCATCCCCAAGTCCCCAACACCAAGGTGACCCCAGGTCCCTTTCCCCAAGTCCCAAACACCAAGGTGACCCCAGGTCCCCTTCCCCAAGTCCCCACCACCAAGGTGACACCAGGTCCCCTTCCCATAATTCCTAAAACAAAGGTGACCCCAGTTCCCCTTCCCCAAGTCCCTGACACCAAAGTGACCCCATGTCCCCTTCCCAAATTCCCCACCACCAAGGTGACCCCAGGTCCCCTTCCCCAAATCCCCAACACAAAGGTGACCCCAGTCCCCTTCCCCAAATCTCCCCCCACCAAGGTGATGCCAGGTCCCCTTCCCCAAGTCCCCAACTCCAAGGTGACCCCAGGTCTTCTTCCCCAAGTGCCCAATACCAAGGTGACACCAGGTCCCCTTCCTCAAGTCCCCAACACCAAGGTGCCCCCAAGGTATCTTCCCCGAATCCAACCAACCAAGGTGACCCCAGGTCCCCATCCCCAAGTCCCCAACACCAAGGTGACCCCAGGTACCCTTCCGCAAATCCCCAACACCAAGATGAGCCCAGGTCCCCTTCTTAAAGTCCCCAACACTAAGGTGACCCCAGGTCCCCTTCCCCAAGTCCCCTACACCAAAGTGACCATAGGTCCCCTTCCCCAAGTCCCCACCACCAAGGTGACCCCAGATCCTTTTCCCCAATTCCCCAACACCAAGGTGACCCCAAGTCCCCTCCCCCAAGTCCCCAACACCAAGGTGACCCCAGGTCCCCTCCCGAAAGTCACCAACACCAAGGTGACTCCAGGTCCCCTTCCCCAAATCCAACCAACCAAGGTGACCCCAGGTCCCCATCCCCAGGTCCCTAACACCAAGGTGACCCCAGGTCCCCTTCCCCAAGTCCCTGACACCAAAGTGACCCCAGGTCCCCTTTCCCCAAGTCCACACCACCAAGGTGACACCGGGTCCCCATTCCCAAATCCCCAACACCAAGGTGACCCCAGGTCCCCTTCCCCGAATCCACAACACCAAGGTGACCCCCAGTCCCCTTCCCATAATCTACCCCCACCAAGGTGACCCCAGGTCCCCAACCAAAATTCCCAACACCAATGTATCCCCAGGTCCCCTTCCCCAAATCCCTCCGACCAAGTGACACCATTTCCCCATCCCCAAAATCCACCCACAAAGGTGACCTTAGGTCCCCTTCCCCAAAACCACTCCACCAAGGTGACCCCAGGTCCCCTTCCCCAAAACCACCACCAAGGTAACCCCAGTTCCTTTCCCCAAATCCTGCACACCAAGGTGACCCCGGGTCACCTTCCCCAAATCCCCCCTACCAAGGTGACCCCAGGTTCCCATCCCCAAATTTCCCCCACCAAGGTGATCCTAGGTCACTTCCCCAAATTTCCCCCACCAAGGTGACCACAGGTCCCCTTCCCCAAATTTCCAACACCAAGGTGACCCTTTCTCCCCTTCCACATATCCCAAACACCAAGGTAACCCCTGGTCCCCTTCCCCAAATCCACCACACCAAGGTGACCCTAGGTCCAATTCCCCTAATCCCCCAACCAAGGTGACCCCAGGTCCCCTTCCCAAAATCACCCCCACTAAGGAGACCCTAGGTCCCCTTCCCCAAATTTCTCTCACCATTGTGATCCCAGGTCACCTTCCCCAAATTTCCCCCGCAAAGGTGACCCCAGGTCACATTCCCAAAATTTCCCCACCAAGGAGATCCCAGGTCCCCTTCCCCAAATTTCCCCCACCAAGGTGACCCCAGGTCCCCTTCCCCAAATACCCACCACAAGGTGACCCCAGGTCCCCTTCCCCAAATCCCCAACACCAAGGTATCCCCAGGTCCCCTTCCCCAAATCCCTCCCACCAAGGTGACCCCAGGTCCCCATCCCCAGAAACCTCCCGCAGAGGTGACCCTAGGTGTCCTTCCCAAAATCCACTCCACCAAGGAGACCTCAGGTCCCCTTCCTGAAATCCACCAAACCAAGATGACCCCAGTCCCCTTCCCCAAATCCCCCCCCATGGTGACCCAGGGTCACCTTCCCCAAATCCCCCCCACCAAGGTGACCCTAGGTTCACTTCCCCAAATCCCTAACACCAAGGTGACCCCTTGTCCCCTTCTTCATATCCCAAACACCAAGGTGACCCCAGGTCCCCTTCCCCAAATCCACCACACCAAGGTGACCCCAGGTCCCCTTCCCCAATTCCCAAAACCAAGGTGACCCCAGGTCCCCTTCCTAAAGTCCCCAACACCAAGGTGACCCCAGGTCCCCCTCCCCAAGTCCTCAATATCCAAGTGACCCCATGTCCCCTTCCCCAAGTCCCCAACAACAACGTGACCCCAGGTCCCTTTCCATAAGTCCCCAAAACCAAGTGACCCCAGGTCCCCTTCCCCAAGTCCCCAACACCAAGGTGACTGCAGGTCCCCATCCCCAAGTCCCTACCTCCAAGGTGACCCCAGGTCCACTTCGCAAAGTCCCCAACACCAAGGTAACCCCAGGTCCCCTTCCCCAAATCCCCAACACCAAGGTGACCCCAGTTCCCCATCCCCAAATCCCCAACACTAAGGTGACCCCATGTCCCCTTCCTCAAATCCTAAACACCCACGTGACACCAGGTCCCCTTCCCCAAATCCCCAACACCAAAGTAAACCAAGGTCCCGTTCCCCAAATCCAACCCACCAAGGTGACTCCAAGTCCCCTTCCCCAAATCCCCAACACCGAGGCGACCCCAGGTCCCTTTCCCCATATCCCCAACTCCAAGGTGACCCCAGTCCTCTTCCCCAAATCCACCCCACCAAGGAGACCCCAGGTCTCCTACCCCAAATTTCCCCCACCAAGGTGACCCCAGGTCACCTTCCCCAAATTTCCCCCACCAAGGGGACTTCAACTCTCCTTCCCCAAATTTCCTCCACCAAGGTGACCCAGGTCCCATTCCCCAAATTCGCCCCACCAAGGTGACCCCAGGTGCCCTTCCCCAAATCCCCCCACCAAGGTGGCCCCAGTTACCCTTCCTCATGTCCTCAAAACCAAAGTGACCCCAGGTCCCCTTCCCCAGGTCCCCAACACCAAGGTGACCCCAAGACCCCTTCCCCAAATCCCCAACACCGGGTGACCCCAGGTCCCTTCCCCAATCCAACCCACCAAGGTGACCCAGGTCCCTTCCCCAAATCCCCCACCAAGGTGACCCCAGGTCCCCTTCCCCAAATTCCCCCACCAAGGTGACCCCAGGTCCCTTCCCCAAATTCCCCCACCAAGGTGACTTCAAGTCTCCTTCCCCAAATTTCCTCCACCAAGGTGACCCAGGTCCCATTTACCAAATTCGCCCCACCAAGATGACCACAGGTGCCCTTCCCCAAATCCCCCCATAAAGGTGGCCCCAAGTACCCTTCCCCATGTCCTCAACACCAAGGTGACCCCAGGTCCCCTTCCCCAGGTCCCCAACACCAAGGTGACCCCTGGTCCCCTTCCCCAAGTCCTCAACACCATGGTGACCCCATGTCCCCTTCCCCAAGTCCCCAACACCAATGTGACCACAGGTCCCCTTCCCCAAGTCGCCAACACCAAGGTGACCGCAGGTCCCCTTTCCCAAATACCCAACAAATAGGTGACCCCAGGACCCCTTTCCCAAATTTCCCCCACCAAGGAGATCCAAGGTCTCCTTCCCCAAATTTCCCCCACCAAGGTGACCCCAGGTCCCCTTCCCCAAATACCCACCACCAAGGTGACCCCAGGTCCCCTTCCCCAAATCCCCAACGCCAAGGTGACCAAAGGACGCCTTCCCCAAATCCCCCACACCAAGGTGACCATAGGTCCCCTTCCTCATGTCCCCAACAGCAAGGTGACCCCAGGTTCCCCTCCCCATGTCCCCAACATCAACCTGACCCCAGGTCCCCTTCCCCAAGTCCCCACCACCTAGGTGACCCCAAGTCCCCTTCCCCAAGTCCCCAACACCAAGGTGATCCCAGGTCCCCATCCCCAAATCCCCAACACTAAGGTGACCCCATGTCCCCTTCCTCAAATCCTAAACACCCACGTGACACCAGGTCCCCTTCCCCAAATCCCCAACACCAAAGTAAACCAAGGTCCCGTTCCCCAAATCCAACCCACCAAGGTGACTCCAAGTCCCCTTCCCCAAATCCCCAACACCGAGGCGACCCCAGGTCCCTTTCCCCATATCCCCAACTCCAAGGTGACCCCAGGTCCTCTTCCCCAAATCCACCCCACCAAGGAGACCCCAGGTCTCCTACCCCAATTTCCCCCACCAAGGTGACCCCAGGTCACCTTCCCCAAATTTCCCCCACCAAGGGGACTTCAACTCTCCTTCCCCAAATTTCCTCCACCAAGGTGACCCAGGTCCCATTCCCCAAATTCGCCCCACCAAGGTGACCCCAGGTGCCCTTCCCCAAATCCCCCCACCAAGGTGGCCCCAGTTACCCTTCCTCATGTCCTCAACACCAAAGTGACCCCAGGTCCCCTTCCCCAGGTCCCCAACACCAAGGTGACCCCAAGACCCCTTCCCCAAATCCCCAACACCGAGGCGACCCCAGGTCCCTTTCCCCATATCCCCAACACCAAGGTGACTCCAGGTCCTCTTCCCCAAATCCAACCCACCAAGATGACCCCAGGTCCCCTTCCCCAATTCCCCCTCACCAAGGAGACCCCAGGTCTAATTCCCCAAATTTCCCCCACCAAGGTGACCCCAGGTCACCTTCCCCAAATATCCCCCACCAAGGTGACTTCAAGTCTCCTTCCCCAAATTTCCTCCACCAAGGTGACCCAGGTCCCATTTACCAAATTCGCCCCACCAAGATGACCACAGGTGCCCTTCCCCAAATCCCCCCATAAAGGTGGCCCCAAGTACCCTTCCCCATGTCCTCAACACCAAGGTGACCCCAGGTCCCCTTCCCCAGGTCCCCAACACCAAGGTGACCCCTGGTCCCCTTCCCCAAGTCCTCAACACCATGGTGACCCCATGTCCCCTTCCCCAAGTCCCCAACACCAATGTGACCACAGGTCCCCTTCCCCAAGTCGCCAACACCAAGGTGACCGCAGGTCCCCTTTCCCAAATACCCAACAAATAGGTGACCCCAGGACCCCTTTCCCAAATTTCCCCCACCAAGGAGATCCAAGGTCTCCTTCCCCAAATTTCCCCCACCAAGGTGACCCCAGGTCCCCTTCCCCAAATACCCACCACCAAGGTGACCCCAGGTCCCCTTCCCCAAATCCCCAACGCCAAGGTGACCAAAGGACGCCTTCCCCAAATCCCCCACACCAAGGTGACCATAGGTCCCCTTCCTCATGTCCCCAACAGCAAGGTGACCCCAGGTTCCCCTCCCCATGTCCCCAACATCAACCTGACCCCAGGTCCCCTTCCCCAAGTCCCCACCACCTTGGTGACCCCAAGTCCCCTTCCCCAAGTCCCCAACACCAAGGTGATCCCAGGTCCCCTTCCCCAAGCCCCCAACTACAAGGTGACCCCAGGTGCCCTTCCCCAAGTCCCCAACAACAAGGTGACCTCAGGTCCCCTCCCCAAGACCCCAACACCAAGGTGACTCCAAGTCCCCTTCCCCAAATCCAACCCACCAAAGTGACCCCAGGTCCCCATCCCCAAGTCCCCAACACCAAGGTGACCCCAAGTCCCCTTCCCAAAGTCCCCAACACCAAGGTGACCCCAGGTCCCCTTCCCCAAGTCCCCGACACCAAAGTGACCCCAGGTCCCCTTCCCCAAGTCTTCACCACCAAGGTGACCCAAGGTCGCCTCCCCCAAATCCCCACCACCAAGGTGACCCCAGGTACCCTTCTCCAAATCCCCAACACCAAGGTGACCCCAGGTCCCCTTCCCCAAGTCCCCAACACCAAGCTGACCCCAGGTCCAATCCTAAAGTCCCTAATACCAAGGTGACCCCAGAGCCCCTTTCCCCAAGTCCCCTTCCCCAAATCCCTCCGACCAATGTGACCCCAGTTCCTCATCCCCAAAATCCACCCACAAAAGTAACCTTAGGTTCCTTCCCGAAAACCACTTCACCAAGGTGACCCCAGGTCCCCTTTCCCAAATCCACCCCACCAAGGTGACCCCAGTTCCCCTTCCCCTCATGTCCCACACCAAGGTGACCCCGGGTCATCTTCCCCAAGACCCCCCACCAAGGTTACCCCAGGTTCCCTAACCCAAATTTCCCCCACCAAGTTGATCCCAGTTCCACTTCCCCAAATTTCCCCTTACAAGGTGACCTCAGGTCCCCTTCCGAAAATCCACCCCACCAAGGTGACCACAGGTCCCCTTCCCCAAATCACCAACACCAAGGTGAACCCTTGTCCCCTTCCACAATCCTAAACACCAAGGTGACCCCAGGTCCCCTTCCCCAAATCCACCACACCAAATTGACCCCAGGTCCCCTTCCCCAAATCCCCCCTACCAAGGTGACCCCAGGTCACCTTCCCCAAATACCCACAACCAAGGTGACCCCAGGTCCCCTTCCCCAAATCCCCAACCCCAAGGTGATCCCATGTCTCTTCCCCATATCTCCCCACCAAGGTGACCACAGGTCCCCTTCCCCAAATCCCCCACACCAAGGTGACCATAGGTCCTCTTCCCCATGTCCCCCACACCAAAGTCACCCCAGGTTACCTTCCCCATGTCCCCAACATCAAGGTGACCCCAAATCCCCTTCCTCAAGTCCCCAACACCAATGTGACCCCAGGTCCCCTTCCCCAAGTCCCCAACACAGAGGTGACCCCAAGTCCCCTTCCCTAGGTTCCTAACACCAAGGTGATCCCAGGTCCCCTTCCCCAAGTCCCCAACTACAAGGTGACCCCAGGTCCCCTTCCCAAGTCCCCAACACCAAGGTGACCCCAGGTTTCCTCCCCCAAGTCCCCAAGACCAAGGTGACCCTAAGTCCCCTTCCCAAAATCTAACCCACCAAGGTGACCCCAGGTCCTCATCCCGAAGTCCCCAACACCAAGGTGACCCCAGGTCCCTTTCCCCAAGTCCCAAGCACCAAGGTGACCCCAGGTCCCCTTCCCCAAGTCCCCACCACCAAGGTGACCCCAGGTCCCCTTCCCATAATTCCTAAAACCAAGGTGACCCCAGTCCCCTTCCCCAAGTCCCTGAAACCAAAGTGACCCCAGTCCCCTTCCCAAATTCCCCACCACCAAGGTGACCCCAGGTCCCCTTCCTCAAATCCCCAACACTAAGGTGACCCCAGTCCCCTTCCCCAAATCTCCCCCCCCAAGGTGATGCCAGGTCCCCTTCCCCCAGTCCCCAACTCCAAGGTGACCCCAGGTCTTCTTCCCCAAGTCCCAATACCAAGGTGACCCCAGGTCCCCTTCCCAAGTCCCCAACACCAAGGTGCCCCCAAGGTATCTTCCCCGAATCCAACCAACCAAGGTGACCCCAGGTCCCCATCACCAAGTCCCCAACACCAAGGTGACCCCAGGTCCCGTTCCCAAATCCCCAACACCAAGATGACCCAGATCCCCTTCCCAAAGTCCCCAACACTAAGGTGACCCCTGGTCCCCTTCCCCAAGTCCCCACACCAAGGTGACCAAGGTCCCCTTCCCCAAGTCCCCAACACCAAGGTGACCCCAGATCCCCTTCCCCAATCCCCAACACCAAGGTGACCCCAGGTCCCCTCCCCAAGTCCCCAACACCAAGGTGACCCCAGGTCCCCTCCCCAAGTCCCAACACCAAGGTGACCCCAGGTCCCCTTCCCCAAATCCAACCAACCAAGGTGACCCCAGGTCCCCTTCCCCAGTCCCTAACACCAAGGTGACCCCAGGTCCCCTTCCCCAAGTCCCACACCAAGGTGACCCCAGGTCCCCTTCCCCAAATCCACACACCAAGGTGACCCCAGGTCCCCTTCCCCAAATCCCAACACCAAGGTGACCCCAGGTCCCCTTCCCCAAATCCCAACACCAAGGTGACCCCAGTCCCCTTCCCCAAATCTACCCCCACCAAGGTGACCCCAGGTCCCAACCAAAATTCCCAACACCAATGTATCCCCAGGTCCCCTTCCCCAAATCCCTCTGACCAATGTGACACCAGTTCCCCATCCCCAAAATCCACCCACAAAGGTGACCCTAGGTCCCCTTCCCCAAAACCATTCCACCAAGGTGACCCCAGGTCCCCTTCCCCAAAACCACCCCACCAAGGTAACCCCAGTTCCCTTTCCCCAAATCCTGCACACCAAGGTGACCCCGGGTCACCTTCCCCAAATCCCCCCTACCAAGGTGACCCCAGGTTCCCATCCCCAAATTTCCCCCACCAAGGTGATCCCAGGTACACTTCCCCAAATTTCCCCCACCAAGGTGACCACAGGTCCCCTTCCCCAAATTTCCAACACCAAGGTGACCCTTTCTCCCCTTCCACATATCCCAAACACCAAGGTAACCCCAGGTCCCCTTCCCAAAATCACCCCCACTAAGGAGACCCTAGGTCCCCTTCCCCAAATTTCTCTCACCATTGTGATCCCAGGTCACCTTCCCCAAATTTCCCCCACAAAGGTGACCCCAGGTCACATTCCCAAAATTTCCCCACCAAGGAGATCCCAGGTCCCCTTCCCCAAATTTCCCCCACCAAGGTGACCCCAGGTCCCCTTCCACAAATACCCACCACGAAGGTGACCCCAGGTCCCCTTCCCCAAATCCCCAACACCAAGGTATCCCCAGGTCCCCTTCCCCAAATCCCTCCCACCAAGGTGACCCCAGGTCCCCATCCCCAGAAACATCCCGCAGAGGTGACCCTAGGTGTCCTTCCCAAAATTCACTCCACCAAGGAGACCTCAGGTCCCCTTCCTGAAATCCACCACACCAAGATGACCCCAGTTCCCCTTCCCAAAATCCCCCCCATGGTGACCCAGGGTCACCTTCCCCAAATCCCCCCCACCAAGGTGACCCTAGGTTCACTTCCCCAAATTTCCCCCACCCAGGTAATCCCAGGTCCACTTCCCCAAATTTCCCCCAACAAGGTGACCTCAGGTCCCCTTCCCCAAATCCACCCCACCAAGGTGACCAGAGGTCCCCTTCCCCAAATCCCCAAAACCAAGGTGACCCCTTGTCCCCTTCTTCATATCCCAAACACCAAGGTGACCCCAGGTCCCCTTCCCCAAATCCAACACACCAAGGTGACCCCAGGTCCCCTTCCCCAATTCCCAAAACCAAGGTGACCCCAGGTCCCCTTCCCAAAGTCACCAACACCAAGGTGACCCCAGGTCCCCTTCCCCAATTCCCAAAACCAAGGTGACCCCAGGTCCCCTTCCCCAAGTCCCCAACACCAAGGTGACTGCAGGTCCCCATCCCCAAATCCCCAACACCAAGTGACCCCAGGTCCCCTTCCCCAAGTCCCGAACACCAAGGTGACCCCAGGTCCCTTCCCCAAGTCCCAACACCAAGGTGACCCCAGGTCCCCTTCCAAAGTCCCCAACACCAAGGTAACCCCAGGTCCCCTTCCCCAAATCCCCAACACCAAGGTGACCCCAGTTCCCCATCCCCAAATCCCCAACACTAAGGTGACACCATGTCCCCTTCCCCAAATCCTAAACACCCACGTGACCCCAGGTCCCCTTCCCCAAATCCCCAACACCAAAGTACCCCAGGTCCCGTTCCCCAAATCCAACCCACCAAGGTGACTCCAAGTCCCCTTCCCCAAATCCCCAACACCGAGGCGACCCCAGGTCCCTTTCCCCATATCCCCAACACCAAGGTGACCCCAGGTCCTCTTCCCCAAATCCACCTAACCAAGATGACCCCAGGTCCCCTTCCCAAATTCCCCCTCACCAAGGAGACCCCAGGTCTCCTTCCCCAAATTTCCCCCACCAAGGTGACCCCAGGTCACCTTCCCCAAATTTCCCCCACCAAAGTGACTTCAAGTCTCCTTCCCCAAACGTCCTCCACCAAGGTGACCCAGGTCCCATTCCCCAAATTTGCCCCACCAAAGTGACCCCAGGTGCCCTTCCCCAAATCCCCCACCAAGGTGACCCCAGGTTCCCTTCTTCATGTCCTCAACACCAAGGTGACCCCAGGTCCCCTTCCCCAAATCCCCAACACCAAGGTGACCCCAGGTCCCCTTCCCCAAATCCCCAACACCGAGGCGACCCCAGGTCCCTTTCCCCATATCCCCAACACCAAGGTGACTCCTGGTCCTCTTCCCCAAATCCACCCCACCAAGGTGACCCCAGGTCCCCTTCCCCAATTCCCCCACCAAGGAGACCCCAGGTGTAATTCCCCAAATTTCCCCCACCAAGGTGACCCCAGGTCCCTTCTCCAAATTTCCCCCACCAAGGTGACCAAGTCTCCTTCCCCAAATTTCCTCCACCAAGGTGAGCCAGGTCCCTTCCCCAATCCCCCACCAAGGTGACCCCAGGTGCCCTTCCCCAAATCCCCCCACCAAGGTGACCCCAAGTCCCCTTCCCCATGTCCCAACACCAAGGTGACCCCAGGTCCCCTTCCCCAAGTCCCCAACACCAAGGTGACCCCTGGTCCCCTTCCCCAAGTCCCCAACACCAAGGTGACCCCAGGTCCCCTTCCCCAAGTCCCCAACACCAAGTGACCACAGGTCCCCTTCCCCAAGTCCCAACACCAAGGTGACCCAGGTCCCCTTCCCCAAATACCCAACAAAGGTGACCCCAGGTCCCCTTCCCCAAATCCCACACCAAGGTGACCAAGGTCCCCTTCCCCAAATCCCCCACCAAGGTGACCCCAGGTCCCCTTCCCCAAATCCCCACCACCAAGGTGACCCCAGGTCCCCTTCCCCAAATCCCCAACACCAAGGTGACCCCAGGTCCCCTTCCCCAAATCCCCCACACCAAGGTGACCCCAGGTCCCCTTCCCCAAGTCCCCACACAAGGTGACCCCAGGTCCCCTTCCCCATGTCCCCAACACAAGGTGACCCCAGGTCCCCTTCCCCAAGTCCCCAACACCAAGGTGACCCCAAGGTCCCCTTCCCCAAGTCCCCAACACCAAGGTGACCCAGGTCCCCTTCCCCAAGCCCCAACACCAAGGTGACCCCAGGTCCCTTCCCCAAGTCCCCAACACAAGGTGACCCCAGGTCCCCTTCCCCAAGTCCCCAACACCAAGGTGACCCCAGTCCCCTTCCCCAAATCCAACCCCCAAATGACCCCAGGTCCCCTTCCCCAAGTCCCCAACACCAAGGTGACCCCAGGTCCCCTTCCCCAAGTCCCCAACACCAAGGTGACCCCAGGTCCCCTTCCCCAAGTCCCCACACCAAGGTGACCCCAGGTCCCCTTCCCCAAGTCCCACACCAAGGTGACCCCAGGTCCCCTCCCCAAATCCTCACCACCAAGGTGACCCCAGGTCCCCTTCCCCAAATCCCCAACACCAAGGTGACCCCAGGTCCCCTTCCCCAAATCCCCCAACACCAAGTGACCCCAGGTCCATCCCAAAGTCCTCAATACCAAGGTGACCCCAGGTCCCCTTTCCCCAAGTCCACTTCCCCAAATCCCTCCAACCAAGGTGACCCCAGTTCCCATCCCAAATCCACCCACAAGGTGACCTTAGGTTCCCTTCCCGAAAACCACTTCACCAAGGTGACCCCAGGTCCCCTTCCCAAATCCCCCCACCAAGGTGACCCCAGGTTCCCCTCCCCCTCATGTCCCACACCAAGGTGACCCCGGTTCTTCCCCAATTCCCAAACCAAGGTGACCCCAGGTCCCCTTCCCAAAGTCCCCAACACCAAGGTGACCCCAGGTCCCCCCCCAAAGTCCTCAAACCAGGTGACCCCAGTCCCCTTCCCCAAGTCCCCAACACCAAGGTGACCCAGGTCCCCTTCCCCAAGTCCCCAAACCAAGGTGACCCCAGGTCCCTTCCCCAAGTCCCCAACACCAAGGTGACCAGGTCCCCTTCCCCAAATCCCACCCCAAGGTGACCCCAGGTCCCCTTCCCCAAATCCCCAACACCAAGGTGACCCCAGGTCCCCTTCCCCAAATCCCCAACACCAAGGTGACCCCAGGTCCCCTTCCCCAAATCCCCAACACCAAGGTGACCCCAGGTCCCCTTCCCCAAATCCTAACACCAAGGTGACCCAGGTCCCCTTCCCCAAATCCCAACACCAAAGTACCCCAGGTCCCCTTCCCCAAATCCAACCACCAAGGTGACCCCAGTCCCCTTCCCCAAATCCCCAACACCGAGGTGACCCCAGGTCCCTTTCCCCAAATCCCCAAAACCAAGGTGACCCCAGGTCCCCTTCCCCAAGTCCCCAACACCAAGGTGACCCCAGGTCCCTTCCCCAAGTCCCCAAAACCAAGGTGACCCCAGGTCCCCTTCCCCAAGTCCCCAACACCAAGGTGACCCCAGGTCCCCTTCCCCAAATCCCCAACCCAAGGTGACCCCAGGTCCCCTTCCCCAAGTCCCCAACACCAAGGTGACCCCAGGTCCCTTCCCCAAATCCCCAACACCAAGGTGACCCCAGGTCCCCTTCCCCAAAGTCCCCAACACCAAGGTGAACCCCAGGTCCCCTTCCCCAAATCCCCAACACCAAGGTGACCCCAGTCCCCTTCCCCAAATCCCCAACACCAAGGTGACCCAGTCCCTTCCCCAAATCCTAACACCAAGGTGACCCCGGTCCCCTTCCCCAAATCCCCAACACCAAGGTGACCCCAGGTCCCTTCCCCAAATCCAACACCAAGGTGACCCCAGGTCCCCTTCCCCAAATCCCCAACACCGAAGGCGACCCCAGGTCCCCTTCCCCAAATCCCCTAACCAAGGTGACCCCAGGTCCCCTTCCCCAAATTCCCCCACCAAGGAGACCCCAGGTCCCTTCCCCAAATTTCCCCCACCAAGGTGACCCCAGGTCCCTTCCCCAAATTCCCCACCAAGTGACCAGGTCCCTTCCCCAAACTTCCTCCACCAAGGTGACCCCAGGTCCCATTCCCCTAATTTGCCCCACCAAGGTGACCCCAGGTCCCTTCCCCAAATCGCACCACCAAGGTGGCCCCAGGTACCCTTCTTCATGTCCTCAACACCAAGGTGACCCCAGGTCCCCTTCCCCAGGTCCCCAACACCAAGGTGACCCCAAGACCCCTTCCCCAGATCCCCAACACCAAGGCGACCCCAGGTCCCTTTCCCCATATCCCCAACACCAAGGTGACTCCTGGTCCTCTTCCCCAAATCCACCCCACCTAGATGACCCCAGGTCCCCTTTCCCAATTCCCCCACCAAGGAGACCCCAGGTGTAATTCCCCAAATTTCCCCCACCAAGGTGACCCCAGGTCACCTTCTCCAAATTTCCCCCACCAAGGTGACCAGGTCCCATTTACCAAATTCGCCCCACAAAGATGACCCCAGGTCCCTTCCCCAAATCCCCCCACCAAGGTGACCCCAAGTACCCTTCCCCATGTCCTCAACACCAAGGTGACCCCAGGTCCCCTTCCCCAGGTCCCCAACACCAAGGTGACCCCTCCCCTTCCCCAAGTCCCCAACACCATGGTGACCCCATGTCCCCTTCCCCAAGTCCCCAACACCAATGTGACCACAGGTCCCCTTCCCCAAGTCGCCAACACCAAGGTGATTGCAGGTCCCCTTTCCCAAATACCCAACAAATAGGTGACCCCAGGTCCCCTTCCCCAAATTTCCCCCACCAAGGAGATCCAAGGTCCCCTTCCCCAAATTTCCCCCACCAAGGTGACCCCAGGTCCCCTTCCCCATGTCCCCAACAGCAAGGTGACCCCAGGTTCCCCTCCCCATGTCCCCAACATCAACCTGACCCCAGGTCCCCTTCCCCAAGTCCCCACCACTTAGGTGACCCCAAGTCCTCTTCCCCAAGTCCCCAACACCAAGGTGATCCCAGGTCCCCTTCCCCTAGCCCCCAACTACAAGGTGACCCCAGGTGCCCTTCCCCAAGTCCCCAACGCCAAGGTGACCAAAGGACGCCTTCCCCAAATCCCCCACACCAAGGTGACCATAGGTCCCCTTCCCCATGTCCCAACACAAGGTGACCCCAGGTTCCCCTTCCCCATGTCCCCAACATCAACCTGACCCCAGGTCCCCTTCCCCAAGTCCCCACCACCTAGGTGACCCCAAGTCCCCTTCCCCAAGTCCCCAACACCAAGGTGATCCCAGGTCCCCTTCCCCTAGCCCCCAACTACAAGGTGACCCCAGGTCCCCTTCCCCATGTCCCAACAGCCAAGGTGACCCCAGGTCCCCTCCCCATGTCCCCAACATCCAACCTGACCCCAGGTCCCCTTCCCCAAGTCCCCACCACCTAGGTGACCCCAAGTCCTCTTCCCCAAGTCCCCAACACCAAGGTGACCCAGGTCCCCATCCCCAAGTCCCCAACACCAAGGTGACCCCAGGTCCCCTTCCCAAAGTCCCCAACACCAAGGTGACCCCAGGTCCCCTTCCCCAAGTCCCCGACACCAAACTGACCCCAGGTCCCCTTCCCCAAGTCTTCCCACCAAGGTGACCCAGGTCCCCTCCCCAAATCCCCACCACCAAGGTGACCCCAGGTCCCCTTCTCCAAATCCCCAACACCAAGGTGACCCCAGGTCCCCTTCCCCAAGTCCCCAACACCAAGCTGACCCCAGGTCCAATCCTAAAGTCCCCAATACCAAGGTGACCCCAGAACCCCTTTCCCCAAGTCCCCTTCCCCAAATCCCTCCGACTAAGTGACCCCAGTCCTCATCCCCAAATCCACCCACAAGTGACCTTAGGTTCCACTTCACCAATGTGACCCCAGGTCCCCTTCCCCAAATCCACCCACCAAGGTGACCCCAGTCCCCTTCCCCTCATGTCCCACACCAAGGTGACCCCGGTCATCTTCCCCAAGACCCCCACCAAGGTGACCCCAGGTCCCTTCCCCAAATCCCCCACCAAGTGATCCCAGGTCCATTCCCCAAATCCCCTAACAAGGTGACCCCAGGTCCCCTTCCGAAAATCCACCCCACCAAGGTGACCCCAGGTCCCCTTCCCCAAATCACCAACACCAAGGTGACCCTTGTCCCCTTCCCATATCCAACACCAAGGTGACCCCAGGTCCCCTTCCCCAAATCCACCCACCAAATGACCCCAGGTCCCCTTCCCCAAATCCCCCTACCAAGGAGACCCCAGATCCCCTTCCCCAAATTACCCCACCAAGGTGACCCCAGGTCACCTTCCCCAAATCCCCAAAGGTGACCCAGGTCCCTTCCCCAAATTTCCCCCACCAATGACCCAGGTCCCCTTCCCGAAATTTCCCCACCAAGGTGACCCCAGGTCCCCTTCCCCAAATACCCACAACCAAGGTGACCCCAGGTCCCCTTCCCCAAATCCCACAACCAAGGTGACCCCAGGTCCCCTTCCCCAAATCCCCCCCAAGGTGACCCAGGTCCCCTTCCCCAAATCCCCCACCAAGGTGACCCTAGGTTCACTTCCCCAAATCCCCAACACCAAGGTGACCCCTTGTCCCCTTCCCCATATCCCAAAACCAAGGTGACCCCAGGTCCCCTTCCCCAAATCCACCACACCAAGGTGACCCCAGGTCCCCTTCCCCAATTCCCAAAACCAAGGTGACCCCAGGTCCCCTTCCTAAAGTCCCCAACACCAAGGTGACCCCAGGTCCCCTTCCCCAAGTCCCAATACCAAGGTGACCCCATGTCCCCTTCCCCAAGTCCCCAACAACAACGTGACCCCAGGTCCCTTTCCATAAGTCCCCAAAACCAAGGTGACCCCAGGTCCCCTTCCCCAAGTCCCCAACACCAAGGTGACTGCAGGTCCCCATCCCCAAGTCCCTAACCTCCAAGGTGACCCCAGGTCCCTTCCCCAAGTCCCCAACACCAAGGTACCCCAGGTCCCCTTCCCCAAATCCCCAACACCAAGGTGACCCCAGGTCCCCATCCCCAAATCCCCAACACTAAGGTGACCCCATGTCCCCTTCCTCAAATCCTAAACACCCACGTGACACCAGGTCCCCTTCCCCAAATCCCCAACACCAAAGTAAACCAAGGTCCCGTTCCCCAAATCCAACCCACCAAGGTGACTCCAAGTCCCCTTCCCCAAATCCCCAACACCAGGCGACCCCAGGTCCCTTTCCCCATATCCCCAACTCCAAGGTGACCCCAGGTCCTCTTCCCCAAATCCACCCCACCAAGGAGACCCCAGGTCTCCTACCCCAAATTTCCCCCACCAAGGTGACCCCAGGTCACCTTCCCCAAATTTCCCCCACCAAGGGGACTTCAACTCTCCTTCCCCAAATTTCCTCCACCAAGGTGACCCAGGTCCCATTCCCCAAATTCGCCCCACCAAGGTGACCCCAGGTGCCCTTCCCCAAATCCCCCCACCAAGGTGGCCCCAGTTTCCCTTCCTCATGTCCTCAAAACCAAAGTGACCCCAGGTCCCCTTCCCCAGGTCCCCAACACCAAGGTGACCCCAAGACCCCTTCCCCAAATCCCCAACACCGAGGCGACCCCAGGTCCCTTTCCCCATATCCCCAACACCAAGGTGACTCCAGGTCCTCTTCCCCAAATCCAACCCACCAAGATGACCCCAGGTCCCCTTCCCCAATTCCCCCTCACCAAGGAGACCCCAGGTCTAATTCCCCAAATTTCCCCCACCAAGGTGACCCCAGGTCACCTTCCCCAAATATCCCCCACCAAGGTGACTTCAAGTCTCCTTCCCCAAATTTCCTCCACCAAGGTGACCCAGGTCCCATTTACCAAATTCGCCCCACCAAGATGACCACAGGTGCCCTTCCCCAAATCCCCCCATAAAGGTGGCCCCAAGTACCCTTCCCCATGTCCTCAACACCAAGGTGACCCCAGGTCCCCTTCCCCAGGTCCCCAACACCAAGGTGACCCCTGGTCCCCTTCCCCAAGTCCTCAACACCATGGTGACCCCATGTCCCCTTCCCCAAGTCCCCAACACCAATGTGACCACAGGTCCCTTCCCCAAGTCGCCAACACCAAGGTGACCGCAGGTCCCCTTTCCCAAATACCCAACAAATAGGTGACCCCAGGACCCCTTTCCCAAATTTCCCCCACCAAGGAGATCCAAGGTCTCCTTCCCCAAATTTCCCCCACCAAGGTGACCCCAGGTCCCCTTCCCCAAATACCCACCACCAAGGTGACCCCAGGTCCCCTTCCCCAATCCCCAACGCCAAGGTGACCAAAGGACGCCTTCCCCAAATCCCCCACACCAAGGTGACCATAGGTCCCCTTCCTCATGTCCCCAACAGCAAGGTGACCCCAGGTTCCCCTCCCCATGTCCCCAACATCAACCTGACCCCAGGTCCCCTTCCCCAAGTCCCCACCACCTAGGTGACCCCAAGTCCCCTTCCCCAAGTCCCCAACACCAAGGTGATCCCAGGTCCCCATCCCCAAATCCCCAACACTAAGGTGACCCCATGTCCCCTTCCTCAAATCCTAAACACCCACGTGACACCAGGTCCCCTTCCCCAAATCCCCAACACCAAAGTAAACCAAGGTCCCGTTCCCCAAATCCAACCCACCAAGGTGACTCCAAGTCCCCTTCCCCAAATCCCCAACACCGAGGCGACCCCAGGTCCCTTTCCCCATATCCCCAACTCCAAGGTGACCCCAGGTCTCTTCCCCAAATCCACCCCACCAAGGAGACCCCAGGTCTCCTACCCCAAATTTCCCCCACCAAGGTGACCCCAGGTCACCTTCCCCAAATTTCCCCCACCAAGGGGACTTCAACTCTCCTTCCCCAAATTTCCTCCACCAAGGTGACCCAGGTCCCATTCCCCAAATTCCCCCACCAAGGTGACCCCAGGTCCCCTTCCCCAAATCCCCCACCAAGGTGACCCCAGTCCCTTCCCCATGTCCTCAACACCAAAGTGACCCCAGGTCCCCTTCCCCAGGTCCCCAACACCAAGGTGACCCCAAGACCCCTTCCCCAAATCCCCAACACCGAGGCGACCCCAGGTCCCTTTCCCCATATCCCCAACACCAAGGTGACCCCAGGTCCTCTTCCCCAAATCCAACCCACCAAGATGACCCCAGGTCCCCTTCCCCAATTCCCCCTCACCAAGGAGACCCCAGGTCTAATTCCCCAAATTTCCCCACCAAGGTGACCCCAGGTCACCTTCCCCAAATATCCCCCACCAAGGTGACTTCAAGTCTCCTTCCCCAAATTTCCTCCACCAAGGTGACCCAGGTCCCATTTACCAAATTCGCCCCACCAAGATGACCCAGGTCCCCTTCCCCAAATCCCCCCATAAAGGTGACCCCAGTACCCTTCCCCATGTCCCAACACCAAGGTGACCCCAGGTCCCCTTCCCCAGGTCCCCAACACCAAGGTGACCCCTGGTCCCCTTCCCCAAGTCCTCAACACCATGGTGACCCCAGTCCCCTTCCCCAAGTCCCCAACACCAATGTGACCACAGGTCCCCTTCCCCAAGTCGCCAACACCAAGGTGACCGCAGGTCCCCTTTCCCAAATACCCAACAAAGGTGACCCCAGGACCCCTTTCCCAAATTTCCCCCACCAAGGAGATCCAGGTCTCCTTCCCCAAATTTCCCCCACCAAGGTGACCCCAGGTCCCCTTCCCCAAATACCCACCACCAAGGTGACCCCAGGTCCCCTTCCCCAAATCCCCAACCCAAGGTGACCAGGACCCTTCCCCAAATCCCCCACACCAAGGTGACCAGGTCCCCTTCCCATGTCCCCAACAGCAAGGTGACCCCAGGTTCCCCTTCCCCATGTCCCCAACACCAAGGTGACCCCAGGTCCCCTTCCCCAAGTCCCCACCACCTTGGTGACCCCAAGTCCCCTTCCCCAAGTCCCCAACACCAAGGTGATCCCAGGTCCCCTTCCCCAAGCCCCCAACTACAAGGTGACCCCAGGTGCCCTTCCCCAAGTCCCCAACAACAAGGTGACCTCAGGTCCCCTCCCCAAGACCCCAACACCAAGGTGACTCCAAGTCCCCTTCCCCAAATCCAACCCACCAAAGTGACCCCAGGTCCCCTCCCCAAGTCCCCAACACCAAGGTGACCCCAAGTCCCCTTCCCAAAGTCCCCAACACCAAGGTGACCCCAGGTCCCCTTCCCCAAGTCCCCGACACCAAAGTGACCCCAGGTCCCCTTCCCCAAGTCTTCACCACCAAGGTGACCCAAGGTCGCCTCCCCAAATCCCCACCACCAAGGTGACCCCAGGTCCCTTCTCCAAATCCCCAACACCAAGGTGACCCCAGGTCCCCTTCCCCAAGTCCCCAACACCAAGCTGACCCCAGGTCCAATCCTAAAGTCCCTAATACCAAGGTGACCCCAGAGCCCCTTTCCCCAAGTCCCCTTCCCCAAATCCCTCCACCAATGTGACCCCAGTTCCCATCCCCAAAATCCACCCACAAAAGTAACCTTAGGTTCCTTCCCGAAAACCACTTCACCAAGGTGACCCCAGGTCCCCTTCCCAAATCCACCCCACCAAGGTGACCCCAGTTCCCCTTCCCCATGTCCCACACCAAGGTGACCCCGGGTCCTTCCCCAAGACCCCCCACCAAGGTTACCCCAGGTTCCCTAACCCAAATTTCCCCCACCAAGTGATCCCAGTTCCACTTCCCAAAATTTCCCCTTACCAAGGTGACCTCAGGTCCCCTTCCGAAAATCCACCCCACCAAGGTGACCCAGGTCCCCTTCCCCAAATCCCAACACCAAGGTGAACCCTTGTCCCCTTCCACAATCCTAAACACCAAGGTGACCCCAGGTCCCCTTCCCCAAATCCACCACACCAAATTGACCCCAGGTCCCCTTCCCCAAATCCCCCCTACCAAGGTGACCCCAGGTCACCTTCCCCAAATACCCACAACCAAGGTGACCCCAGGTCCCCTTCCCCAAATCCCCAACCCCAAGGTGATCCCCAGGTCCTTCCCCATATCTCCCCACCAAGGTGACCACAGGTCCCCTTCCCCAAATCCCCACACCAAGGTGACCATAGGTCCTCTTCCCCATGTCCCCCACACCAAAGGTGACCCCAGGTTACCTTCCCCATGTCCCCAACACCAAGGTGACCCCAAATCCCCTTCCTCAAGTCCCCAACACCAAGGTGACCCCAGGTCCCCTTCCCCAAGTCCCCAACACCAAGGTGACCCCAGGTCCCCTTCCCTAGTTCCTAACACCAAGGTGACCCAGGTCCCCTTCCCCAAGTCCCCAACACCAAGGTGACCCCAGGTCCCCTTCCCAAATCCCCAACACCAAGGTGACCCCAGGTCCTCCCCAAATCCCCAACACCAAGGTGACCCCAGTCCCCTTCCCCAAATCTCCCACCAAGGTGACCCCAGGTCCCCTTCCCCAAGTCCCCAACACCAAGGTGACCCCAGGTCCCTTCCCCAAGTCCCCAACACCAAGGTGACCCCAGTCCCCTTCCCCAATCCCCACCACCAAGGTGACCCCAGGTCCCCTTCCCAAATCCCCAACACCAAGGTGACCCCAGGTCCCCTTCCCCAAGTCCCAACACCAAGGTGACCCCAGGTCCCCTTCCCAAATTCCCCAACCACCAAGGTGACCCCAGGTCCCCTTCCCCAAATCCCCAACACCAAGGTGACCCCAGTCCCCTTCCCCAAATCCCCCACCAAGGTGACCAGGTCCCCTTCCCCAGTCCCCAACCCAAGGTGACCCCAGGTCCTTCCCCAAGTGCCCAATACCAAGGTGACCCCAGGTCCCCTTCCCAAGTCCCCAACACCAAGGTGACCCCCAGGTCCCCTTCCCCAATCCAACCAACCAAGGTGACCCCAGGTCCCCATCCCCAAGTCCCCAACACCAAGGTGACCCCAGGTCCCCTTCCCCAAATCCCCAACACCAAGTGACCCAGGTCCCCTTCCCAAAGTCCCCAACACTAAGGTGACCCCTGGTCCCCTTCCCCAAGTCCCCCACCAAGGTGACCCCAGGTCCCCTTCCCCAAGTCCCCACCACCAAGGTGACCCCAGTCCCCTTCCCCAAATTCCCCAACACCAAGGTGACCCCAAGGTCCCCTCCCCAAGTCCCCAACACCAAGGTGACCCCAGGTCCCCTCCCCAAATCCCAACACCAAGGTGACTCCCAGGTCCCCTTCCCCAAATCCCCAACCAAGGTGACCCCAGGTCCCCTTCCCCAGTCCCTAACACCAAGGTGACCCCAGGTCCCCTTCCCAAGTCCCAACACCAAGTGACCCCAGGTCCCCTTCCCCAAGTCCACACCACCAAGGTGACCCGGTCCCCTCCCCAAATCCTCAACACCAAGGTGACCCCAGGTCCCCTTCCCCAATCCCAACACCAAGGTGACCCAGGTCCCCTTCCCCAAATTTCCCCCACCAAGGTGACCCCAGGTCCCCCAAAATCCCAACACCAAGGTGACCCCAGGTCCCCTTCCCCAAATCCCTCACCCAAGGTGACCCCAGGTCCCCTTCCCCAAATCCCCCACAAAGGTGACCCTAGGTCCCCTTCCCCAAAACCTTCCACCAAGGTGACCCCAGGTCCCCTTCCCCAAAACCACCCCACCAAGGTAACCCCAGGTCCCCTTCCCCAAATCCCCACACCAAGGTGACCCCAGGTCCCCTTCCCAAATCCCCCCACCAAGGTGACCCCAGGTCCCCTTCCCCAAATCCCCCACCAAGGTGACCCAGGTCACTTCCCCAAATTTCCCCCACCAAGGTGACCCAGGTCCCCTTCCCCAAATTTCCAACACCAAGGTGACCCTCTCCCCTTCCCATATCCCACACCAAGGTACCCCAGGTCCCCTTCCCCAAATCCCCCCACCAAGGTGACCCCAGGTCCCCTTCCCCAAATCCCACACCAAGTGACCCAGGTCCCCTTCCCCAAATCCCCCACCAAAGGTGACCCCAGGTCCCCTTCCCCAAAATTTCCCCCACCAAGGTGACCCAGGTCCCCTTCCCCAAATTTCCCCCACCAAGGTGACCCCAGGTCCCCTTCCCCAAATACCCACCACGAAGGTGACCCCAGGTCCCCTTCCCCAAATCCCCAACACCAAGGTGACCCCAGGTCCCCTTCCCCAAATCCCTCCCACCAAGGTGACCCCAGGTCCCCATCCCCAAAACATCCCGCAAGGTGACCCCAGGTTCCTTCCCCAAAATCCACTCCACCAAGGAGACCCAGGTCCCCTTCCCAAATCCACCCACCAAGGTGACCCCAGTTCCCCTTCCCAAATCCCCCCAAGGTGACCCCGGGTCACCTTCCCCAAATCCCCCACCAAGGTGACCCCAGGTCCCTTCCCCAAATTTCCCCCACCAAGGTACCCAGGTCCCTTCCCCAAATTTCCCAACAAGGTGACCCAGGTCCCCTTCCCCAAATCCACCCCACCAAGGTGACCAGGTCCCCTTCCCCAAATCCCCAAAACCAAGGTGACCCCTTGTCCCCTTCCATATCCCAAACACCAAGGTGACCCCAGGTCCCCTTCCCCAAATCCAACACACCAAGGTGACCCCAGGTCCCCTTCCCCAAATCCCAACCAAGGTGACCCCAGGTCCCCTTCCCCAAATCCCAACACCAAGGTGACCCCAGGTCCCCTTCCCCAATTCCCAACACCAAGGTGACCCCAGGTCCCCTTCCCCAAATCCCCAACACCAAGGTGACCAGGTCCCCTTCCCCAAGTCCCCAACACCAAGGTGACCCCAGGTCCCCTTCCCCAAATCCCCAACACCAAGGTGACCCAGTCCCCTTCCCCAAATCCCCAACACCCAAGTGACCCCAGGTCCCCTTCCCCAAATCCCCAACACCAAGGTGACCCCAGGTCCCCTTCCCCAAATCCAACCCACCAAGGTGACCCCAGGTCCCTTCCCCAAATCCCCAACACCAAGGTGACCCCAGGTCCCTTCCCCAATCCCCAACACCAAGGTGACCCCAGGTCCCCTTCCCCAAATCCCCAACCAAGTGACCCCAGGTCCCCTTCCCAAATTCCCCAACACCAAGGAGACCCCAGGTCTCCTTCCCCAAATCCCCACCAAGGTGACCCCAGGTCCCTTCCCCAAATCCCCAACACCAAGGTGACCCCAGGTCCCCTTCCCCACGTCCCCACCAAGGTGACCCCAGGTCCCCTTCCCCAAATCCCCACCAAGGTGACCCCAGGTCCCCTTCCCCAAATCCCCCACCAAGGTGACCCCAGGTCCCTTCTTCCCCATGTCCCAACACCAAGGTGACCCCAGGTCCCCTTCCCCAAGTCCCCAACACCAAGGTGACCCCAAGACCCCTTCCCCAAATCCCCAACACCAAGGTGACCCCAGGTCCCTTTCCCCATATCCCCAACACCAAGGTGACCCCAGGTCCTCTTCCCCAAATCCACCCACCAAGATGACCCCAGGTCCCCTTCCCAAATTCCCCCACCAAGGAGACCCCAGGTCTTTCCCCAAATTTCCCCCACCAAGGTGACCCCAGGTCCCTTCCCCAAATTTCCCCCACCAAGGTGACTTCAAGTCCCTTCCCCAAATTCCTCCACCAAGGTGACCCAGGTCCCATTCCCCAATTTCCCCCACCAAGGTGACCCCAGGTCCCTTCCCCAAATCCCCCACCAAGGTGACCCCAGGTCCCTTCCCCATGTCCTCAACACCAAGGTGACCCCAGGTCCCCTTCCCCAGGTCCCCAACACCAAGGTGACCCCAGGTCCCCTTCCCCAAGTCCCCAACACCAAGGTGACCCCAGGTCCCCTTCCCCAAGTCCCCAACACCAAGGTGACCCCAGGTCCCCTTCCCCAAGTCCCAACACCAAGGTGACCCCAGGTCCCCTTTCCCAATCCCAACAAAGGTGACCCCAGGTCCCCTTCCCCAAATCCCACACCAAGGTGACCCCAGGTCCCCTTCCCCAAATTTCCCCCACCAAGGTGACCCCAGGTCCCCTTCCCCAAATACCCACCACCAAGGTGACCCCAGGTCCCCTTCCCCAAATCCCCAACCCAAGGTGACCCCAGGTCGCCCTTCCCCAAATCCCCCACACCAAGGTGACCCCAAGGTCCCCTTCCCCATGTCCCCAACACCAAGGTGACCCCAGGTCCCCTCCCCAGTCCCCAACACCAACCTGACCCCAGGTCCCCTTCCCCAAGTCCCCAACACCAAGGTGACCCCAGTCCCCTTCCCCAAGTCCCCAACACCAAGGTGACCCAGGTCCCCTTCCCCAAGCCCCCAACACAAGGTGACCCCAGGTCCCCTTCCCCAAATCCCCAACACAAGGTGACCCAGGTCCCCTTCCCAAATCCCACACCAAGGTGACCCAAGGTCCCCTTCCCAAATCCAACCCCCAAGGTGACCCCAGGTCCCCTTCCCCAAGTCCCCAACACCAAGGTGACCCCAGGTCCCCTTCCCCAAGTCCCCAACACAAAGTGACCCCAGGTCCCCTTCCCCAAGTCCCCACCCAAAGGTGACCCCAGGTCCCCTTCCCCAAGTCCCACCACCAAGGTGACCCAGGTCCCCTTCCCCAAATCCCCCACCAAGGTGACCCCAGGTCCCCTTCCCCAAATCCCCAACACCAAGGTGACCCCAGGTCCCCTTCCCCAAATCCCCACACCAAGGTGACCAGGTCCCCTTCCCCAAAGTCCTCAACACCAAGGTGACCCCAGGCCCCTCCCCAAGTCCCCCCAAATCCCTCCACCAAGGTGACCCCAGGTTCCCATCCAAAATCCACCACAGGTGACCCCAGGTCCCTTCCCCAAAACCACCACCAAGGTGACCCCAGGTCCCCTTCCCAAATCCCCCACCAAGGTGACCCCAGGTCCCCTTCCCCATGTCCCAACACCAAGGTGACCCCGGTCATCTTCCCCAATTCCCCAACCAAGGTGACCCCAGGTCCCCTTCCCCAAAGTCCCCACACCAAGGTGACCCCAGGTCCCCTTCCCCAAGTCCCAACACCAAGGTGACCCAGTCCCCTTCCCCAAGTCCCCAACACCAAGGTGACCCCAGGTCCCCTTCCAAAGTCCCCAAACCAAGGTGACCCCAGGTCCCCTTCCCCAAGTCCCCAACACCAAGGTGACCCCAGGTCCCCTTCCCCAAGTCCCACCCCAAGGTGACCCCAGGTCCCCTTCCCCAAATCCCCACACCAAGGTGACCCCAGGTCCCCTTCCCCAAATCCCCAACACCAAGGTGACCCCAGGTCCCCTTCCCCAAATCCCCAACACCAAGTGACCCCAGGTCCCCTTCCCCAAATCCAAACACCCACGTGACCCCAGGTCCCCTTCCCCAAATCCCAACACCAAGTGACCCCAGGTCCCTTCCCCAAATCCAACCCACCAAGGTGACTCCAGGTCCCCTTCCCAAATCCCCAACACGAGGACCCCAGGTCCCTTTCCCCAATCCCCAAACCAAGGTGACCCCAGTCCCCTTCCCCAAGTCCCCAACACCAAGGTGACCCCAGGTCCCCTTCCCCAAGTCCCCAACACCAAGGTGACCCCAGGTCCCCTTCCCCAAATCCCCAACACCAAGGTGACCCCAGGTCCCCTTCCCCAAATCCCCAACCCAAGGTGACCCCAGGTCCCCTTCCCCAAGTCCCCAACACCAAGGTGACCCCAGGTCCCCTTCCCCAAATCCCAACACCAAGGTGACCCCAGGTCCCCTTCCAAATCCCCAACACCAAGGTGACCCCAGGTCCCCTTCCCCAAATCCCCAACACCAAGGTGACCCCAGGTCCCCTTCCCCAAATCCCAACACCAAGGTGACCCAGTCCCCTTCCCCAAATCCTCACCAAGGTGACCCCAGGTCCCTTCCCCAATCCCCACACCAAGGTGACCCCAGGTCCCTTCCCCAAATCCCCCACCAAGGTGACCCAGTCCCCTTCCCCAAATCCCCACACCAAGGTGACCCCAGGTCCCTTCCCCATATCCCCAACACCAAGGTGACCCCAGGTCCCCTTCCCCAAATCCCCAACCAAGGTGACCCCAGGTCCCCTTCCCAATTCCCCCACCAAGGTGACCCCAGGTCCCCTTCCCCAAATCCCCCACCAAGGTGACCCCAGGTCCCTTCCCCAATCCCCCACCAAAGTGACCAGGTCCCCTTCCCCAATTCCCCACCAAGGTGACCCCAGGTCCCCTTCCCAATTCCCCACCAAGGTGACCCCAGGTCCCTTCCCCAAATCCCCACCAAGGTGACCCCAGGTCCCTTCTTCAAATTCCCAACACCAAGGTGACCCCAGGTCCCCTTCCCCAAATCCCCAACACCAAGGTGACCCCAGGTCCCCTTCCCCAATCCCCCACCAAGGGACCCCAGGTCCCTTCCCCAATCCCCAACACCAAGGTGACCCTGGTCCCTTCCCCAAATCCCAACACCAAGGTGACCCCAGGTCCCCTTCCCCAATCCCCAACACCAAGGTGACCCCAGGTCCCTTTCCCCAAGTCCCCCACCAAGGTGACCCCAGGTCCCCTTCCCCAAATCCCCCACCAAGGTGACCAGGTCCCCTTCCCCAAATCCTCCACCAAGGTGAGCCCAGGTCCCCTTCCCCAAATTCCCCCACAAAGGTGACCCCAGGTCCCCTTCCCCAAATCCCCCACCAAGGTGACCCCAGGTCCCCTTCCCCAAATGTCCCCAACACCAAGGTGACCCCAGGTCCCCTTCCCCAGTCCCCAACACCAAGGTGACCCCAGGTCCCCTTCCCCAAGTCCCCAACACCAAGGTGACCCCAGTCCCCTTCCCCAAGTCCCCAACACCAAGGTGACCCAGGTCCCCTTCCCCAAGTCCCCAACACCAAGGTGACCCAGGTCCCCTTCCCCAAATCCCAACAAAGGTGACCCCAGGTCCCCTTCCCCAAGTCCCCCACCAAGGTGACCAGGTCCCCTTCCCCAAATCCCCCACCAAGGTGACCCCAGGTCCCCTTCCCCATGTCCCCAACAGCAAGGTGACCCCAGGTCCCCTCCCCATGTCCCCAACATCAACCTGACCCCAGGTCCCCTTCCCCAAGTCCCCACCACCAGGTGACCCCAAGTCCTCTTCCCCAAGTCCCCAACACCAAGGTGACCCAGGTCCCCTTCCCCTAGCCCCCAACACAAGGTGACCCCAGGTCCCCTTCCCCAAGTCCCCAACACCAAGGTGACCCCAGGTCCCCTTCCCCAAATCCCCACACCAAGGTGACCCCAGGTCCCCTTCCCCAAGTCCCCAACACCAAGGTGACCCCAGGTCCCCTTCCCCAAGTCCCCAACACCAAGGTGACCCCAGGTCCCCTTCCCCAAGTCCCCACACCAAGGTGACCCCAGGTCCCCTTCCCCAAGTCCCCAACACCAAGGTGACCCCAGGTCCCCTTCCCCAAGTCCCCACACCAAGGTGACCCCAGGTCCCCTTCCCCAAGTCCCCACCAAGGTGACCCCAGGTCCCCTCCCCAAATCCCCAACACCAAGGTGACCCCAGGTCCCCTTCCCCAAATCCCCACCACCAAGGTGACCCCAGGTCCCCTTCCCCAAGTCCCCAACACCAAGGTGACCCCAGGTCCCCTTCCCCAAGTCCCCAACACCAAGGTGACCCCAGGTCCCCTTCCCCAAATCCCCAACACCAAGGTACCCCAGGTTCCCCTTCCCCAAATCCCCACACCAATGACCCCAGGTCCCCTTCCCCAAATCCACCACCAAGGTGACCCCAGGTCCCCTTCCCCAAATCCCCACACCAAGGTGACCCCAGGTCCCCTTCCCCAAATCCCCACCAAGGTGACCCCAGGTCCCCTTCCCCAAGTCCCCAACACCAAGGTGACCCCAGGTCCACCCCAAATCCCCAATACCAAGGTGACCCAGGTCCCCTTTCCCCAAGTCCCCTTCCAAATCCCCCCACTAAGGTGACCCCAGGTCCCCTTCCCCAAATCCACCCACCAAGGTGACCCTTGTCCACTTCACCAAGGTGACCCCAGGTCCCCTTCCCCAAATCCACCCACCAAGGTGACCCCAGGTCCCCTTCCCCAAATCCCACCAAGGTGACCCCAGGTCATCCCTTCCCCAAACCCCCACCAAGGTGACCCCAGGTCCCTTCCCCAAATTTCCCCCACCAAGTGACCCAGGTCCACCTTCCCCAAATTTCCCCACCAAGGTGACCCCAGGTCCCCTTCCCGAAATCCCCCCACCAAGGTGACCCCAGGTCCCCTTCCCCAAATACCCACACCAAGGTGACCCCAGGTCCCCTTCCCCAAATCCCCAACACCAAGGTGACCCAGGTCCCCTTCCCCAAATCCCCACACCAAGGTGACCAGGTCCCCTTCCCCAAATCCCCCCACAAGGGACCCAGGTCCCTTCCCCAAATATCCCCCACCAAGGTGACCCCAGGTCACCCTTCCCCAATTCCCCACAAGGTGACCCAGGTCCCCTTCCCCAAATCCCCCACCAATGAGACCCCAGGTCCCCTTCCCCAAATGTCCCCAACCAAGGTGACCCCAGTCCCCTTCCCCAAATTCCCACAACCAAGGTGACCCCAGGTCCCCTTCCCCAAGTCCCCAACACCAAGGTGACCCAGGTCCCCTTCCCCAAGTCCCCACCAAGGTGACCCCAGGTCCCCTTCCCCAAGTCCCCAAAACCAAGGTGACCCTAGGTCCCCTTCCCAAAATCCCCCACACCAAGGTGACCCCAGGTCCCTCCCCAAGTCCCCAACACCAAGGTGACCCCATCCCCTTCCCCAAGTCCCCAACACCAAGGTGACCCCAGGTCCCCTTCCCCAAGTCCCCAACACCAAGGTGACCCCAGGTCCCCTTCCCTAATTCCTAACACCAAGGTGACCCAGGTCCCCTTCCCCAAGTCCCCAACACCAAGTGACCCCAGGTCCCCTTCCCCAAGTCCCCACACCAAGGTGACCCCAGGTCCCCTTCCCCAAGTCCCCAACACCAAGGTGACCCCAGTCCCCTTCCCCAAATCCAACCCACCAAGGTGACCCCAGGTCCCCTCCCCAAGTCCCCAACACCAAGGTGACCCCAGGTCCCCTTCCCCAAGTCCCAAACACCAAGGTGACCCCAGGTCCCCTTCCCCAAGTCCCCAACACCAAGGTGACCCCAGGTCCCCTTCCCCAATCCAACCAACCAAGGTGACCCCAGGTCCCCTTCCCCAAGTCCCCAACACCAAGGTGACCCCAGGTCCCCTTCCCAAATCCCCAACACCAAGGAGACCCCAGGTCCCCTTCCCCAAATCCCCAACACTAAGGTGACCCCAGGTCCCCTTCCCCAAATCCCCCACCAAGGTGACCAGGTCCCCTTCCCCAAGTCACACCAAGGTGACCCCAGGTCCCCTTCCCCAAGTCCCCACCACCAAGGTGACCACAGATCCCCTTCCCCAATTCCCCAACACCAAGGTGACCCCAGGTCCCCTCCCCAAGTCCCCAACACCAAGGTGACCCCAGGTCCCCTCCCCAAATCCCAACACCAAGGTGACCCCAGGTCCCCTTCCCCAAATCCAACCAACCAAGGTGACCCCAGGTCCCCTTCCCCAGGTCCCTAACACCAAGGTGACCCCAGGTCCCCTTCCCCAAGTCCCACACCAAGTGACCCCAGGTCCCCTTTCCCCAAGTCCCACCACCAAGGTGACACCGGTCCCCATCCCCAAATCCTCAACACCAAGGTGACCCCAGGTCCCCTTCCCCGAATCCACAACACCAAGGTGACCCCAGTCCCCTTCCCCAAATCTACCCCCACCAAGGTGACCCCAGGTCCCCAACCAAAATTCCCAACACCAATGTATCCCCAGGTCCCCTTCCCCAAATCCCTCCGACCAATGTGACACCAGTTCCCCATCCCTAAAATCCACCCACAAAGGTGACCCTAGGTCCCCTTCCCCAAAACCACTCCACCAAGGTGACCCCAGGTCCCCTTCCCCAAAACCACCCCACCAAGGTAACCCCAGTTCCCTTTCCCCAAATCCTGCACACCAAGGTGACCCCGGGTCACCTTCCCCAAATCCCCCCTACCAAGGTGACCCCAGGTCCCCATCCCCAAATTTCCCCAACCAAGGTGATCCCAGGTACACTTCCCCAAATTTCCCCCACCAAGGTGACCACAGGTCCCCTTCCCCAAATTTCCAACACCAAGGTGACCCTTTCTCCCTTCCACATATCCCAAACACCAAGGTAACCCCAGGTCCCCTTCCCAAAATCACCCCCACTAAGGAGACCCTAGGTCCCCTTCCCCAAATTTCTCTCACCATTGTGATCCCAGGTCACCTTCCCCAAATTTCCCCCGCAAAGGTGACCCCAGGTCACATTCCCAAAATTTCCCCCACCAAGGAGATCCCAGGTCCCCTTCCCCAAATTTCCCCCACCAAGGTGACCCCAGGTACCCATCCACAAATACCCACCACGAAGGTGACCCCAGGTCCCCTTCCCCAAATCCTCAACACCAAGGTATCCCCAGGTCCCCTTCCCCAAATCCCTCCCACCAAGGTGACCCCAGGTCCCCATCCCCAGAAACCTCCCGCAGAGGTGACCCTAGGTCCTTCCCAAAATCCACTCCACCAAGGAGACCTCAGGTCCCCTTCCTGAAATCCACCACACCAAGATGACCCCAGTTCCCCTTCCCAAAATCCCCCCCCATGGTGACCCAGGGTCACCTTCCCCAAATCCCCCCCACCAAGGTGACCCTAGGTTCACTTCCCCAAATTTACCCCACCCAGGTAATCCCAGGTCCACTTCCCCAAATTTCCCCCAACAAGGTGACCTCAGGTCCCCTTCCCCAAATCCACCCCACCAAGGTGACCAGAGGTCCCCTTCCCCAAATCCCCAACACCAAGGTGACCCCTTGTCCCCTTCTTCATATCCCAAACACCAAGGTGACCCCAGGTCCCCTTCTCCAAATCCAACACACCAAGGTGACCCCAGGTCCCCTTCCCCAATTCCCAAAACCAAGGTGACCCCAGGTCCCCTTCCCAAAGTCACCAACACCAAGGTGACCCCAGGTCCCCTTCCCCAATTCCTAAAACCAAGGTGACACTATGTCCCCTTCCCCAAGTCCCCAACAACAAGTGACCCCAGGTCCCCTTTCCCTAAGTCCCCAACACCAAGGTGACCCCAGGTCCCTTCCCCAAAGTCCCCAACACCAAGGTGACCCCAGGCCCCTTCCCCATTCCCAAATCCCCACAATGTGACCCCAGTCCCTTCCCCAAGTCCCCAACACCAATGTGACCCCAGGTCCCCTTCCCCAAGTCCACCCACCAAGGTGACCCCAGGTCCCCTTCCCCAAAGTCCCCAACACCAAGGTGACCCCAGGTCATCTTCCCCAAATCCCCCACCAAGGTGACCCCAGGTCCCCTTCCCCAAATCCCCACCAAGTGACCCCAGGTCCCCTTCCCCAAATCCCCAACACCAGGTGACCCCAGGTCCCCTTCCCCAAATCCACCCACCAAGGTGACCCAGGTCCCCTTCCCCAAATCCCCAACACCAAGGTGACCCCAGGTCCCTTCCCCATATCCCCTCACCAAGGTGACCCCAGGTCCCCTTCCCCAAATCCACCACACCAAGATGACCCCAGGTCCCCTTCCCCATCCCCCCACCAAGGAGACCCCAGGTCCCCTTCCCCAAATTTCCACCAAGGTGACCCCAGGTCACCTTCCCCAAATTTCCCCCAAAGTGACCCCAGGTCCCTTCCCCAAATTCCCCACCAAGGTGACCCCAGGTCCCCTTCCCCAAATTCCCCACCAAGGTGACCCCAGGTCCCCTTCCCCAAATCCCCACCAAGGTGACCCCAGGTCCCTTCCCAAATCCCCAACACCAAGGTGACCCCAGGTCCCCTTCCCCAATCCCCACACAAGGTGACCCCAGGTCCCCTTCCCCAAATCCCCACACCAAGGGACCCCAGGTCCCTTCCCCATATCCCCACACCAAGGTGACCCAGGTCCCTTCCCCAAATCCCCAACACAAGGTGACCCCAGGTCCCCTTCCCAATCCCCCACCAAGGTGACCCCAGGTCCCCTTCCCCAAATTCCCCAACACAAGGTGACCCCAGGTCCCCTTCCCAAATTCCCACCAAGGTGACCCAGGTCCCCTTCCCCAAATCCCCACACAAGGTGACCCCAGGTCCCCTTCCCCAAATCCCCACCAAGGTGACCCCAGGTCCCTTCCCCAAATCCCCACCAAGGTGACCCCAAGTCCCTTCCCCAAATCCAACCCACCAAGGTGACCCCAGGTCCCCTTCCCCAAGTCCCCAACACCAAGGTGACCCCAGGTCCCCTTCCCCAAGTCCCAACACCAAGGTGACCCCAGGTCCCCTTCCCCAAGTCCCCAACACCAAGGTGACCCCAGGTCCCCTTCCCCAAATCCCAACACCAAGGTGACCCAGGTCCCCTTCCCCAAATCCACACCAAGGTGACCCCAGGTCCCCTTCCCCAAATTCCCCACACCAAGGAGACCCCAGGTCCCCTTCCCCAAATCCCCAACACCAAGGTGACCCCAGGTCCCCTTCCCCAAATCTCCCCCACCAAGGTGACCAGGTCCCCTTCCCCAAGTCCAACCAAGGTGACCCCAGGTCCCCTTCCCCAAGTCCCCACCACCAAGGTGACCCCAGGTCCCCTTCCCCAAATCCCCAACACCAAGGTGACCCCAGGTCCCCTTCCCCAAATCCCCAACACCAAGGTGACCCCAGGTCCCCTTCCCCAAATCCCCAACACCAAGGTGACCCCAGGTCCCCTTCCCCAAATCCCCAACCAAGGTGACCCCAGGTCCCCTTCCCCAAGTCCCAACACCAAGGTGACCCCAGGTCCCCTTCCCCAAGTCCCCAACACCAAGTGACCCCAGGTCCCCTTCCCCAAGTCCCCCACCAAGGTGACCCCAGTCCCCTTCCCCAAGTCCCCAACACCAAGGTGACCCCAGGTCCCCTTCCCCA
Organism: Palaemon carinicauda; assembly: GCF_036898095.1. Taxonomy (NCBI): domain Eukaryota; kingdom Metazoa; phylum Arthropoda; class Malacostraca; order Decapoda; family Palaemonidae; genus Palaemon; species Palaemon carinicauda. The sequence continues at coordinate 106,538,968 of NC_090733.1, forward strand.
AGTCCCCAACACCAAGGTGACCCCAGGTCCCCTTCCCCAAATCCCCCACCAAGGTGACCCCAGGTCCCCCCCCAAGTCCCCAACACCAAGGTGACCCCAGGTCCCCTTCCCCAAGTCCCCACCAAGGTGACCCCAGGTCCCCTTCCCCAAGTCCCCCACCAAGGTGACCCCAGGTCCCCTTCCCCAAGTCCCCCACCAAGGTGACCCCAGGTCCCCTTCCCCAAATCCCCCACCAAGGTGACCCCAGGTCCCCTTCCCCAATCCCAACACCAAGGTGACCCCAGGTCCCCTTCCCCAAATCCCCCACCAAGGTGACCCCAGGTCCCCTCCCCAAATCCCCAACCAAGGTGACCCCAGGTCCCCTTCCCCAAATCCCCCACCAAGGTGACCCCAGGTCCCCTTCCCCAAATCCACACCAAGGTGACCCTTCCCCTTCCCCAAATCCCACACCAAGGTGACCCCAGGTCCCCTTCCCAAATCCACCCCACCAAGGTGACCCCAGGTCCCCTTCCCCAAATCCCACCCAAGGTGACCCCAGGTCACCTTCCCCAAATCCCCCCAAGGTGACCCCAGGTCCCCTTCCCCAAATCCCCCACCAAGGTGACCCAGGTCCCCTTCCCCAAATCCCCCACCAAGGTGACCCCAGGTCCCCTTCCCCAAATCCCACCACCAAGGTGACCCCAGGTCCCCTTCCCCAAATCCCAACACCAAGGTGACCCCAGGTCCCCTTCCCCAAATCCCCCCACCAAGGTGACCCCAGGTCCCCTTCCCCAAAACCTCCCCAAGGTGACCCAGGTCCCCTTCCCCAAATCCCCCACCAAGGTGACCCCAGGTCCCCTTCCCCAAATCCCCACACCAAGGTGACCCCAGGTCCCCTTCCCCAAATCCCCCACCAAGGTGACCCCAGGTCCCCTTCCCCAAATCCCCCACCAAGGTGACCCCAGGTCCCCTTCCCCAAATCCCCACCAAGGTACCCCAGGTCCCCTTCCCCAAATCCCCAACCAAGGTGACCCCAGGTCCCCTTCCCCAATCCCCCACCAAGGTGACCAAGTCCCCTTCCCCAAATCCCCAACACCAAGGTGACCCAGGTCCCCTTCCCCAATCCCCAACACCAAGGTGACCCCAGGTCCCCTTCCCCAAATCCCACACCAAGGTGACCCCAGGTCCCCTTCCCCAAATCCCCAACACCAAGGTGACCCCAGGTCCCCTTCCCCAAATCCCCAACACCAAGGTGACCCCAGGTCCCCTTCCCCAAGTCCCCAACACCAAGGTGACCCCAGGTCCCCTTCCCCAAGTCCCCAACACCAAGGTGACCCCAGGTCCCCTTCCCCAAGTCCCCAACACCAAGGTGACCCCAGGTCCCCTTCCCCAAGTCCCCAACACCAAGGTGACCCCAGGTCCCCTTCCCCAAATCCCCAACACCAAGTGACCCCAGGTCCCTTCCCCAAGTCCCCAACACCAAGGTGACCCCAGGTCCCCTTCCCCAAGTCCCAACACCAAGGTGACCCCAGGTCCCCTTCCCCAAATCCCCAACACCAAGGTGACCCCAGGTCCCCTTCCCCAAATCCCCAACACCAAGGTGACCCCAGTCCCCTTCCCCAAATCCCCAACACCAAGGTGACCCCAGGTCCCCTTCCCCAAATCCCCAACACCAAGGTGACCCCAGGTCCCTTCCCCAAATCCAACACCAAGGTGACCCCAGGTCCCCTTCCCCAAATCCCCAACACCAAGGTGACCCCAGGTCCCCTTCCCCAAATCCCCTCACCAAGGTGACCCCAGGTCCCCTTCCCCAAATCCCCAACCAAGGTGACCCCAGGTCCCCTTCCCCAAATCCCCCACCAAGGTGACCCCAGGTCCCTTCCCCAAATCCCCAACACCAAGGTGACCCCAGGTCCCCTTCCCCAAATCCCCCACCAAGTGACCCCAGGTCCCCTTCCCCAAATCCCCAACCCAAGGTGACCCCAGGTCCCCTTCCCCAAATCCCCCACCAAGGTGACCAGGTCCCCTTCCCCAAATCCCCAACCAAGGTGACCCCAGGTCCCCTTCCCCAATTCCCAACACCAAGGTGACCCCAGGTCCCCTTCCCCAAGTCCCCAACACCAAGGTGACCCCAGGTCCCCTTCCCCAAATCCCCAACACCAAGGTGACCCCAGGTCCCTTCCCCAAATCCCCAACACCAAGGTGACCCCAGGTCCCCTTCCCCAAATCCCCCACCAAGTGACCCCAGGTCCCCTTCCCCAAATCCCCCACCAAGGTGACCCCAGGTGTTTCCCCAAATCCCCCACCAAGGTGACCCCAGGTCCCCTTCCCCAATCCCCACCAAGGTGACCCCAGGTCCCCTTCCCCAAATCCCCACCAAGGTGACCCCAGGTCCCCTTCCCCAAATCCCCCACCAAGGTGACCCCAGGTCCCCTTCCCCAAATCCCCCACCAAGGTGACCCCAGGTCCCCTTCCCCAAATCCCAACACCAAGGTGACCCCAGGTCCCCTTCCCCAAATCCCCACACCAAGGTGACCCCAGGTCCCCTTCCCCAAATCCCCCACCAAGGTGACCCCAGGTCCCCTTCCCCAAATCCCCAACACCAAGGTGACCCCAGGTCCCTTCCCCAAATCCCAACACCAAGGTGACCCCAGGTCCCCTTCCCCAAATCCCCAACCAAGGTGACCCCAGGTCCCCTTCCCCAAATCCCCACCAAGGTGACCCAGGTCCCCTTCCCCAAATCCCCCACCAAGGTGACCCCAGGTCCCCTTCCCCATGTCCCCAACACCAAGGTGACCCCAGGTCCCCTTCCCCAAATCCCCAACACCAATGACCCCAGGTCCCCTTCCCCAAATCCCCACCAAGGTGACCCCAGGTCCCCTTCCCCAAATCCCCAACACCAAGGTGACCCCAGGTCCCCTTCCCCTACCCCCAACCAAGGTGACCCCAGGTCCCCTTCCCCAAATCCCCAACCAAGGTGACCAGGTCCCCTTCCCCAAATCCCCCACACCAAGGTGACCCCAGGTCCCCTTCCCCATGTCCCAACACAAGGTGACCCCAGGTCCCCTTCCCCATGTCCCCAACACAAGGTGACCCCAGGTCCCCTTCCCCAAGTCCCCACCACCAAGGTGACCCCAAGGTCCCCTTCCCCAAGTCCCCAACACCAAGGTGACCCAGGTCCCCTTCCCCAAGTCCCCAACACCAAGGTGACCCCAGGTCCCCTTCCCCAAAGTCCCCAACACCAAGGTGACCCCAGGTCCCCTTCCCCAAGTCCCCACACCAAGGTGACCCCAGGTCCCCTTCCCCAAGTCCACCACCAAGGTGACCCAGGTCCCCTTCCCCAAATCCCCAACCCAAGGTGACCCCAGGTCCCCTTCCCCAAATCCCCAACACCAAGGTGACCCCAGGTCCCCTTCCCCAAGTCCCCAACACCAAGGTGACCCCAGGTCCCCTTCCTAAAGTCCCCAATACCAAGGTGACCCCAGGTCCCCTTCCCCAAGTCCCCTTCCCCAAATCCCCCACCAAGTGACCCCAGGTCCCCTCCCCAAAATCCACCCACAAAAGGTGACCCCAGGTCCTTCCCCAAAACCACCACCAAGTGACCCCAGGTCCCCTTTCCCAAATCCACCCCACCAAGGTGACCCCAGTCCCCTTCCCCAAGTCCCACACCAAGGTGACCCCGGTCATCTTCCCCAAAGACCCCCCACCAAGGTTACCCCAGGTTCCCTTCCCCAAATCCCCCACCAAGTGACCCAGGTCCACTTCCCCAAATTTCCCCACAAGGTGACCTCAGGTCCCCTTCCGAAAATCCACCCCACCAAGGTGACCCCAGGTCCCCTTCCCCAAATCACCAACACCAAGGTGACCCTTGTCCCCTTCCCATATCCTAAACACCAAGGTGACCCCAGGTCCCCTTCCCCAAATCCACCACACCAAATTTACCCAGGTCCCCTTCCCCAAATCCCCCACCAAGGAGACCCCAGGTCCCCTTCCCCAAATTACTCCACCAAGGTGACCCCAGGTCCCTTCCCCAATTTCCCCCAAAGGTGACCCAGGTCCCTTCCCCAAATTTCCCCCACCAATGAGACCCCAGGTCCCCTTCCCAAATTTCCCTCACCAAGGTGACCCCAGGTCCCCTTCCCCAAATACCCACAACCAAGGTGACCCCAGGTCCCCTTCCCCAAATCCCCAACCCCAAGGTGATCCCAGTCCCCTTCCCCAATCTCCCCACCAAGGTGACCACAGGTCCCCTTCCCCAAATCCCCCACACAAGGTGACCATAGGTCCTCTTCCCCATATCCCCCACACCAAAGGTGACCCCAGGTTACCCTTCCCCATGTCCCCAACACAAGGTGACCCCAAATCCCCTTCCCAAGTCCCCAACACCAATGTGACCCCAGGTCCCCTTCCCCATGTCCCCAACACAGAGGTGACCCCAAGTCCCCTTCCCTAGGTTCCTAACACCAAGGTGACCCAGGTCCCCTTCCCCAAGTCCCCAACACAAGGTGACCCCAGGTCCCCTTCCCCAAGTCCCAACACCAAGGTGACCCCAGGTTTCCTCCCCCAAGTCCCCAAACCAAGGTGACCCTAAGTCCCCTTCCCAAAATCCAACCCACCAAGGTGACCCCAGGTCCTCATCCCCAAGTCCCCAACACCAAGGTGACCCCAGGTCCCTTCCCCAAGTCCCAACACCAAGGTGACCCCAGGTCCCCTTCCCCAAGTCCCCAACACCAAGGTGACCCCAGGTCCCCTTCCCATAATTCCTAAAACCAAGGTGACCCAGTTCCCCTTCCCCAAGTCCTGACACCAAAGTGACCCCAGTCCCCTTCCCAAATTCCCCACCACCAAGGTGACCCCAGGTCCCCTTCCCCAAATCCCCAACACTAAGGTGACCCCAGTCCCCTTCCCCAAATCTCCCCCCACCAAGGTGATGCCAGGTCCCCTTCCCCCAGTCCCCAACTCCAAGGTGACCCCAGGTCTTCTTCCCCAAGTGCCCAATACCAAGGTGACCCCAGGTCCCCTTCCTCAAGTCCCCAACACCAAGGTGCCCCCAAGGTATCTTCCCCGAATCCAACCAACCAAGGTGACCCCAGGTCCCCATCCCCAAGTCCCCAACACCAAGGTGACCCCAGGTCCCCTTCCCAAATCCCCAACACCAAGATGAGCCCAGATCCCCTTCCCAAAGTCCCCAACACTAAGGTGACCCCTGGTCCCCTTCCCCAAGTCCCCGACACCAAAGTGACCATAGGTCCCCTTCCCCAAGTCCCCACCACCAAGGTGACCACAGATCCCCTTCCCCAATTCCCCAACACCAAGGTGACCCCAACTCCCCTCCCCAAGTCCCCAACACCAAGGTGACCCCAGGTCCCCTCCCGAAAGTCACCAACACCAAGGTGACTCCAGGTCCCCTTCCCCAAATCCAACCAACCAAGGTGACCCCAGGTCCCCATCCCCAGGTCCCTAACACCAAGGTGACCCCAGGTCCCCTTCCCCAAGTCCCTGACACCAAAGTGACCCCAGGTCCCCTTTCCCCAAGTCCACACCACCAAGGTGACACCGGGTCCCCATCCCCAAATCCTCAACACCAAGGTGACCCCAGGTCCCCTTCCCCGAATCCACAACACCAAGGTGACCCCCAGTCCCCTTCCCCAAATCTACCCCCACCAAGGTGACCCCAGGTCCCCAACCAAAATTCCCAACACCAATGTATCCCCAGGTCCCCTTCCCCAAATCCCTCCGACCAATGTGACACCAGTTCCCCATCCCTAAAATCCACCCACAAAGGTGACCCTAGGTCCCCTTCCCCAAAACCACTCCACCAAGGTGACCCCAGGTCCCCTTCCCCAAAACCACCCCACCAAGGTAACCCCAGTTCCCTTTCCCCAAATCCTGCACACCAAGGTGACCCCGGGTCACCTTCCCCAAATCCCCCCTACCAAGGTGACCCCAGGTCCCCATCCCCAAATTTCCCCAACCAAGGTGATCCCAGGTACACTTCCCCAAATTTCCCCCACCAAGGTGACCACAGGTCCCCTTCCCCAAATTTCCAACACCAAGGTGACCCTTTCTCCCCTTCCACATATCCCAAACACCAAGGTAACCCCAGGTCCCCTTCCCAAAATCACCCCCACTAAGGAGACCCTAGGTCCCCTTCCCCAAATTTCTCTCACCATTGTGATCCCAGGTCACCTTCCCCAAATTTCCCCCGCAAAGGTGACCCCAGGTCACATTCCCAAAATTTCCCCCACCAAGGAGATCCCAGGTCCCCTTCCCCAAATTTCCCCCACCAAGGTGACCCCAGGTACCCATCCACAAATACCCACCACGAAGGTGACCCCAGGTCCCCTTCCCCAAATCCTCAACACCAAGGTATCCCCAGGTCCCCTTCCCCAAATCCCTCCCACCAAGGTGACCCCAGGTCCCCATCCCCAGAAACCTCCCGCAGAGGTGACCCTAGGTGTCCTTCCCAAAATCCACTCCACCAAGGAGACCTCAGGTCCCCTTCCTGAAATCCACCACACCAAGATGACCCCAGTTCCCCTTCCCAAAATCCCCCCCATGGTGACCCAGGGTCACCTTCCCCAAATCCCCCCCACCAAGGTGACCCTAGGTTCACTTCCCCAAATTTACCCCACCCAGGTAATCCCAGGTCCACTTCCCCAAATTTCCCCCAACAAGGTGACCTCAGGTCCCCTTCCCCAAATCCACCCCACCAAGGTGACCAGAGGTCCCCTTCCCCAAATCCCCAACACCAAGGTGACCCCTTGTCCCCTTCTTCATATCCCAAACACCAAGGTGACCCCAGGTCCCCTTCTCCAAATCCACCACACCAAGGTGACCCCAGGTCCCCTTCCCCAATTCCCAAAACCAAGGTGACCCCAGGTCCCCTTCCCAAAGTCACCAACACCAAGGTGACCCCAGGTCCCCTTCCCCAATTCCTAAAACCAAGGTGACACTATGTCCCCTTCCCCAAGTCCCCAACAACAACGTGACCCCAGGTCCCTTTCCCTAAGTCCCCAAAACCAAGGTGACCCCAGGTTCCCTTCCCCAAGTCCCCAACACCAAGGTGACCCCAGGTCCCCATTCCCAAATCCCCAACACCATTGTGACCCCAGTCCACTTCCCCAAGTCCCCAACACCAATGTGACCCCAGGTCCCCTTCCCCAAGTCCCAACACCAAGGTGACCCCAGGTCCCCTTCCAAAGTCCCCAACACCAAGGTAACCCCAGGTCCCCATCCCCAAATCCCCAACACTAAGGTGACACCATGTCCCCTTCCCCAAATCCTAAACACCCACGTGACCCCAGGTCCCCTTCCCCAAATCCCCAACACCAAAGTAACCCCAGGTCCCGTTCCCCAAATCCAACCCACCAAGGTGACTCCAAGTCCCCTTCCCCAAATCCCCAACACCGAGGCGACCCCAGGTCCCTTTCCCCATATCCCCTCCACCAAGGTGACCCCAGGTCCTCTTCCCCAAATCCACCTAACCAAGATGACCCCAGGTCCCCTTCCCCATTTCCCCCTCACCAAGGAGACCCCAGGTCTCCTTCCCCAAATTTCCCCCACCAAGGTGACCCCAGGTCACCTTCCCAAATTTCCCCCACCAAAGTGACTTCAAGTCTCCTTCCCCAAACTTCCTCCACCAAGGTGACCCAGGTCCCATTCCCCAAATTCGCCCCACCAAGGTGACCCAGGTGCCCTTCCCCAAATCCCCCCACCAAGGTGGCCCCAGGTACCCTTCCTCATGTCCTCAACACCAAGGTGACCCCAGGTCCCCTTCCCCAGGTCCCCAACACCAAGGTGACCCCAGGTCCCCTTCCCCAAATCCCCAACACCAAGAGACCCCAGGTCCCTTTCCCCATATCCCCAACACCAAGGTGACTCCAGGTCCTCTTCCCCAAATCCCCCCACCAAGGTGACCCCAGGTCCCCTTCCCCAATTCCCCCACCAAGGAGACCCCAGGTCCCTTCCCCAAATTTCCCCACCAAGGTGACCCCAGGTCCCTTCTCCAAATTTCCCCCACCAAGGTGACCAGGTCCCTTCCCCAAATCCCCACCAAGGTGACCCCAGGTCCCCTTCCCCAAATTCCCCACCAAGGTGACCCCAGGTCCCTTCCCCAAATCCCAACACCAAGGTGACCCCAGGTCCCCTTCCCCAAGTCCCAACACCAAGGTGACCCCAGGTCCCCTTCCCCAAGTCCCCAACACCAAGGTGACCCCAGGTCCCCTTCCCCAAGTCCCAACACCAAGGTGACCCCAGGTCCCCTTCCCCAAATCCCCCACCAAGGTGACCAGGTCCCCTTCCCCAAATCCCCACCAAGGTGACCCGGTCCCCTTCCCCAAATCCCAACCAAGGTGACCCCAGGTCCCCTTCCCCAAATCCCCAACCAAGGTGACCCCAGGTCCCCTTCCCCAAATCCCCCACACAAGGTGACCCCAGGTCCCCTTCCCCATGTCCCCAACAGCAAGGTGACCCCAGGTTCCCCTCCCCATGTCCCCAACATCAACCTGACCCCAGGTCCCCTTCCCCAAGTCCCCACCACCAAGGTGACCCCAGGTCCCCTTCCCCAAATCCCCAACACCAAGGTGACCCAGGTCCCCTTCCCCAAATCCCCCAACACCAAGGTGACCCCAGGTCCCCTTCCCCAAGTCCCCAACACCAAGGTGACCCCAGGTCCCCTTCCCCAAATGTCCCCACCACCAAGGTGACCCCAGGTCCCCTTCCCCAAGTCCCCAACACCAAGGTGACCCCAGTCCCCTTCCCCAAGTCCCCAACACCAAGGTGACCCCAGGTCCCCTTCCCCAAGTCCCCCACTACAAGGTGACCCCAGGTCCCTTCCCCAAGTCCCCAACACCAAGGTGACCCCAGGTCCCCTTCCCCAAGTCCCCAACACCAAGGTGACCCCAGTCCCCTTCCCCAAATCCAACCCAAGGTGACCCCAGGTCCCCTCCCCAAGTCCCCAACACCAAGGTGACCCCAGGTCCCCTTCCCCAAGTCCCCAACACCAAGGTGACCCCAGGTCCCCTTCCCCAAGTCCCCACACCAAAGTGACCCCAGGTCCCCTTCCCCAAGTCCCACACCAAGGTGACCCCAGGTCCCCTTCCCCAAATCCCCACACCAAGGTGACCCCAGGTCCCCTTCTCCCAAATCCCCAACACCAAGGTGACCCCAGGTCCCCTTCCCCAAGTCCCCAACACCAAGGTGACCCCAGGTCCCCTCCCCAAATCCTCAACCAAGGTGACCCCAGGCCCCTTTCCCCAAGTCCCCTTCTCCAAATCCCTCCAACCAAGGTGACCCCAGTCCCCTCCCCAAAATCCACCCACAAGTGACCTTAGGTTCCCTTCTCAAACCACTCACCAAGGTGACCCCAGGTCCCCTTTCCCAAATCCACCCCACCAAGGTGACCCCAGTTCCCCTTCCCCATGTCCCACACCAAGGTGACCCGGTCATCTTCCCCATTCCCCCCACCAAGGTGACCCCAGGTCCCCTTCCCAAATCCCCCACCAAGTGACCCAGTCCCTTCCCCAAATTTCCCAAAAGGTGACCCAGGTCCCCTTCCCCAAATCCACCCCACCAAGGTGACCAGAGGTCCCCTTCCCCAAATCCCAACACCAAGGTGACCCAGGTCCCCTTCCCATATCCTAACACCAAGGTGACCCCAGGTCCCCTTCCCCAAATCCACCACACCAATGACCCCAGGTCCCCTTCCCCAAATCCCCCACCAAGGTGACCCCAGGTCCCCTTCCCCAAATCCCCAAAGGTGACCCCAGGTCCCTTCCCCAAATCCCCCACCAATGACCCCAGGTCCCCTTCCCCAAATCCCCACCAAGGTGACCCCAGGTCCCCTTCCCCAAATACCCACAACCAAGGTGACCCCAGGTCCCCTTCCCCAAATCCCCAACCACAAGGTGACCCAGGTCCCCTTCCCCATCCCCACCAAGGTGACCCCAGGTCCCCTTCCCCAAATCCCCACACCAAGGTGACCAGGTCCCTTCCCCATGTCCCACACACCAAGGTGACCCCAGGTCCCCTCCCCAAATGTCCCCAACCAAGGTGACCCCATCCCCTTCCCCAAGTCCCCAACACCAAGTGACCCCAGGTCCCCTTCCCCAAGTCCCCAACACAAGGTGACCCCGGTCCCCTTCCCCAAGTCCTAACACCAAGGTGACCCAGGTCCCCTTCCCCAAGTCCCCAACTACAAGGTGACCCCAGGTCCCCTTCCCCAAGTCCCAACACCAAGTGACCCCAGGTCCTCCCCAAGTCCCCAACACCAAGGTGACCCCAAGTCCCCTTCCCAAATCCAACCCACCAAGGTGACCCCAGGTCCTCCTTCCCCAAGTCCCAACACCAAGGTGACCCCAGGTCCCTTCCCCAAGTCCCAAACACCAAGGTGACCCCAGGTCCCCTTCCCCAAGTCCCCACCACCAAGGTGACCCCAGGTCCCCTTCCCATAATCCCAACACCAAGGTGACCCCAGTCCCCTTCCCCAAGTCCCTGACACCAAGTGACCCCAGGTCCCCTTCCCCAAAGTCCCCACACCAAGGTGACCCCAGGTCCCCTTCCCCAAATCCCAACACCAAGGTGACCCCAGTCCCTTCCCAAATCTCCCCACCAAGGTGACCAGGTCCCCTTCCCCAAAGTCCCCAACTCCAAGGTGACCCCAGGTCTTCTTCCCCAAATCCCCAACACCAAGGTGACCCCAGGTATCTTCCCCAATCCAACACCAAGGTGACCCCAGGTCCCCTTCCCCAAATCCCCAACACCAAGGTGACCCCAGGTCCCCTTCCCAAATCCCCAACACCAAGATGACCCCAGATCCCCTTCCCCAAAGTCCCCAAGACCAAGGTGACCCCAGGTCCCCTTCCCCAAGTCCCCACACCAAGGTGACCATAGGTCCCCTTCCCCAAGTCCCCACCACCAAGGTGACCCCAGGTATCCCCTTCCCCAATTCCCCAACACCAAGGTGACCCCAGGTCCCCTTCCCCAAAGTCCCCAACACCAAGGTGACCCAGGTCCCCTTCCCCAAATCCCCAACCAAGGTGACCCCAGGTCCCCTTCCCCATGTCCCAACACCAAGGTGACCCCAGGTCCCCTTCCCCAAGTCCCCACCACCAAGGTGACCCGGTCCCCTTCCCCAAATCCCAACACCAAGGTGACCCCAGGTCCCCTTCCCCAATCCCACCACCAAGGTGACCCCAGGTCCCCTTCCCCAAATCTACCCCCACCAAGGTGACCCCAGGTCCCCTTCCAAATTCCCAACACCAATGACCCCAGGTCCCCTTCCCCAAATCCCCCCACCAAGGTGACCCCAGGTCCCCATCCCCAAAATCCACCCACAAGGTGACCCCAGGTCCCCTTCCCCAAAACCCCACCAAGGTGACCCCAGGTCCCCTTCCCCATCCCCCACCAAGGTGACCCCAGTCCCCTTCCCCAAATCCCCACACCAAGGTGACCCCGGTCCCCTTCCCCAAATCCCCCCACCAAGGTGACCCCAGGTTCCCCTCCCCAAATATCCCCCACCAAGGTGATCCCAGGTCCCCTTCCCCAAATCCCCCACCAAGGTGACCCCAGGTCCCCTTCCCCAATTTCCAACACCAAGGTGACCCTTTGTCCCCTTCCCCATATCCCAACACCAATGACCCCAGGTCCCCTTCCCCAAAATCACCCCCACAAGGAGACCCCAGGTCCCCTTCCCCAAATTTCCTCACCAAGGTGATCCCAGGTCACCTTCCCCAAATTTCCCCTACAAAGGTGACCCAGGTCCCTTCCCAAATTTCCCCCACCAAGGTGATCCCAGGTCCCCTTCCCCAAATTTCCCCCACCAAGGTGACCCCAGGTCCCCTTCCCAAATACCCACCACCAAGGTGACCCCAGGTCCCCTTCCCCAATCCCCAACACCAAGGTATCCCCAGGTCCCCTTCCCCAAATCCCCCCACCAAGGTGACCCCAGGTCCCATCCCAAGAATCCTCCCGCAAAGGTGACCCTAGGTCCTTCCCAAAATCCCCCACCAAGGAGACCCAGGTCCCCTTCCTGAAATCCACCACACCAAGATGACCCCAGGTTCCCCTTCCCCAAATCCCCCACCATGGTGACCCAGGTCACCTTCCCCAAATCCCCCCCACCAAGGTGATCCTAGGTTCACTTCCCCAAATTTCCCCCAACAAGGTGACCCAGGTCCCCTTCCCCAAATCCACCCCACCAAGGTGACCAGAGGTCCCCTTCCCCAAATCCCCAACACCAAGGTGACCCCTTGTCCCCTTCTTCATCCCCAAACACCAAGGTGACCCCAGGTCCCCTTCCCCAAATCCACCACACCAAGGTGACCCCAGGTCCCCTTCCCCAATTCCCAAAACCAAGGTGACCCCAGGTCCCCTTCCCCAAGTCCCCAACACCAAGGTGACCCCAGGTCCCCTTCCCCAAGTCCTCAACCAAGGTGACCCCATGTCCCCTTCCCCAAGTCCCCAACAACAAGGTGACCCCAGGTCCCTTTCCCTAAGTCCCCAAACCAAGGTGACCCCAGGTCCCCTTCCCCAAGTCCCCAACACCAAGGTGACCCAGGTCCCCATCCCCAAGTCCCCACCTCCAAGGTGACCCCAGGTCCCCTTCCCCAAATCCCCAACACCAAGGTGACCCCAGGTCCCCTTCCCCAATCCTAAACACCCACGTGACCCCAGGTCCCCTTCCCCAAATCCCCAACACCAAAGTAACCCCATGTCCCCTTCCCCAAATCCAACCCACCAAGGTGACTCCTGGTCCCCTTCCCCAAATCCCCAACACCAGGCGACCCAGGTCCCTTCCCCATATCCCCAACACCAAGGTGACCCCAGGTCCCTTCCCCAATCCACCCCACCAAGATGACCCCAGTCCCCTTCCCCAATTCCCCCTCACCAAGGAGACCCCAGGTCCCTTCCCCAAATTTCCCCCACCAAGGTGACCCCAGGTCCCCTTCCCCAAATTTCCCCCACCAAGGTGACCAAGTCCCCTTCCCAAAATTTCCTCCACCAAGGTGACCCAGGTCCCCTTCCCCAAATTCGTCCCACCAAGGTGACCCCAGGTCCCTTCCCCAAACCCCCCACCAAGGTACCCCAGGTCCCTTCCCCATGTCCTCAACACCAAGGTGACCCAGGTCTACTTCCCCAGTCCCCAACATCAATGTGACCCCAGGTTCCCTTCCCCAGTTCCCAAAACAAGGTGACCCCAGGTCCCCTTCCCCAAGTCCCCAACACCAAGGTGACCCCAGGTCCCCTTCTCAAGTCCCCAACACCAAGGTGACCCCTGGTCCCCTTCCCCAAGTCCCCAACACCAAGGTGACCCCAGTCCCCTTCCCAAGTCCCCAACACCAAGTGACCCAGGTCCCCTTCCCCAAGTCCCAACACTAAGGTGACCCAGGTCCCCTTTCCCAAATACCCAACAAATAGGTGACCCCATGTCCCATTCCCCAAATCTCCCTCCACTAAGGTGACCCCAGGTCCCCTTCTCCAAATCCCCAACACCAAGGTGACCCCAGGTCCCCTTCCCCAAGTCCCCAACACCAAGCTGACTGCAGGTCCAATCCCAAAGTCCTCAATACCAAGGTGACTCCAGAGCCCCTTTCCCCAAGTCCCCTTCTCCAAATCCCTCCAACCAATGTGACCCCAGTTCCTCATCCCAAAATCCACCCACAAAAGTGACCTTAGGTTCCCTTCTCGAAAACCACTTCACCAAGGTGACCCCAGGTCCCCTTTCCCAAATCCACCCCACCAAGGTGACCCCAGTTCCCCTTCCCCTCATGTCCCACACCAAGGTGACCCCAGGTCATCTTCCCCAATTCCCCCCCACCAAGGTGACCCCAGGTTCCCTACACCAAATTTCCCCCACCAAGTTGATCCCAAGTCCACTTCCCCAAATTTCCCCTTAAAAGGTGACCTCAGGTCCCCTTCCCCAAATCCACCCCACCAAGGTGACCAGAGGTCCCCTTCCCCAAATCACCAACACGAAGGTGAACCCTTGTCCCCTTACACATATCCTAAACACCAAGGTGACCCCAGGTCCCTTCCCCAAATCCACCACACCATATTGACCCCAGGTCCCCTTCCCCAAATACCCCCTACCAAGGTGACCCTAGGTCACCTTCCCCAAATTTCCTCTGCAAAGATGACCCCAGGTCACCTTCCCCAAATTTCCCCCACCAATGAGACCCCAGGTCCCTTCCCGAAATTTCCCTCACCAAGGTGACCCCAGGTCCCCTTCCCCAAATACCCACAACCAAGGTAACCCTAAGTCCCCTTCCCCAAATCCCCAACCCCAAGGTGATCCCAGGTCCCCTTCCCCATATCTACCCACCAAGGTGACCACAGGTCCCCTTCCCCAAATCCCCCACACCAAGGTGACCAGAGGTCCTCTTCCCCATGTCCCCACACCAAGGTCACCCCGGGTTCCCCTCCCCATGTCCCCAACCTCAAGATGACCCCAAATCCCCTTCCCCAAGTCCCCAACACCAATGTGACCCCAGGTCCCCTTCCCCAAGTCCCGAACACAGAGGTGACCCCGGGTCCCCTTCCCCAAGTTCCTAACACCAAAGTGATCCCAGGTCCCCTTCCCCAAGTCCCCAACTACAAGGTGACCCCAGGTCCCATTCCCCAAGTCCCCAACACCAAAGTGACCCCAGGTTTCCTCCCCCAAGTCCCCAACACCAAGGTGACCCCAAGTCCCCTTCCCAAAATCCATCCACCAAGGTGACCCCAGGTCCTCATCCCCAAGTCCTCAACACCAAGGTGACCCCAGGTCCCTTTCCCCAAGTCCCAAACACCAAGGTGACCCCAGGTCCCCTTCCCCAAGTCCCCACCACCAAGGTGACCCCAGGTCCCCTTCCCACAATCCCTAACACCAAGGTGACCCCAGTTCCCCTTCCCCAAGTCCCTGACACCAAAGTGACCCCAGGTCCCCTTCACAAAGTCCCCACCACCAAGGTGACCCTAGGTCCCCTTCCCCAAATCCCTAACACTAAGGTGACCCCAGTCACCTTCACCAAATCTCCCCCCACCAAGGTGATGCCAGGTCCCCTTCCCAAAGTCCCCAACTCCAAGGTGACCCCAGGTCTTTTTCCCCAAGTCCCCAACACCAAGGTGCCCCCAAGGTATCTTCCCCGAATCCAACAAACCAAACTGACCCCAGGTCCCCATTCCCAAGTCCCCAACACCAAAGTGACCCCAGGTCCCCTTCCGCAAATCCCCAACACCAAGATGACCCCAGATCCCCTTCCCAAAGTCCCCAAGACCAAGGTGACCCCAGGTCCCCTTCCCCAAGTCCCCGACACCAAAGTGACCATAGGTCCCCTTCCCCAAGTCCCCACCACCAAGGTGACCCCAGATCCCCTTCCCCAATTCCCCAACACCAAGGTGACCCCAGGTCCCCTCCCGAAAGTCACCAACACCAAGGTGACTCCAGGTCCCCTTCCCCAAATCCAACCAACCAAGGTGACCCCAGGTCCCCATCCCCATGTCCCTAACACCAAGGTGACCCCAGGTCCCCTTTCCCCAAGTCCCCACCACCAAGGTGACACCGGGTCCCAATCCCCAAATCCCAAACACCAAGGTGACCCCAGGTCCCATTGCCTGAATCCACACCACCAAGGTGACCCCCAGTCCCCTTCCCCAAATCTACCCCCACCAAGGTGACCCTAGGTCCCCAACCAAAATTCCCAACACCATGTATCCCCAGGTCCCCTTCCCCAAATCCCTCCCACCAATGTGACCCCAGTTCCCCATCCCCAAAATCCACGCACAAAGGCGACCCTAGGTCCCCTTCCCCAAAACCACTCCACCAAGGTGACCCCAGGTCCCCTTCCCCATTCCACCCCACCAAGGTAACCCCAGTTCCCTTTCCCCAAATCCCGCACACCAAGGTGACCCCGGGTCACCTTCCCCAAATCCCCCCTACCAAGGTGACCCCAGGTTCCCATCCCCAAATATCCCCCACCAAGGTGATCCCAGGTACACTTCCCCAAAATTCCCCAACCAAGGTGACCACAGGTCCCCTTCCCCTAATTTCCAACACCAAGGTGACCCTTTGTCCCCTTCCACATATCCCAAACACCAAAGTATCCCCAGGTCCCCTTCCCAAAATCACCCCCACAAAGGAGACCCTAGGTCCCCTTCCCCAAATTTCTCTCACCATTGTGATCCCAGGTCACCTTCCCAAAATTTCCCCTGCAAAGGTGACCCAGGTCACCTTCCCAAAATTTCCCCCACCAAGGAGATCCCAGGTCCCCTTCCCCAAATTTCCCCCACAAAGGTGACCCCAGGTCCCCTTCACCAAATACCCACCACCAAGGTGACCCCAGGTCCCCTTCCCCGAATCCCCAACACCAAGTTATCCCCAGGTCCCCTTCCCCAAATCCCTCCCACCAAGGTGACCCCAGGTCCTCATCCCAAGAATCCTCCCGCAAAGGTGACCCTAGGTGTCCTTCCCAAAATCCACTCCACCAAGGAGACCTCAGGTCCCCTTCCTGAAATCCACCACACCAAGATGACCCCAGTTCCCCTTCCCCAAATACCCCCACCATGGTGACCCAGGGTCACCTTCCCCAAATCCCCCCCACCAAGGTGATCCTAGGTTCACTTCCCCAAATTTCCCCCAACAAGGTGACCTCAGGTCCCCTTCCCCAAATCCACCCCACCAAGGTGACCAGAGGTCCCCTTCCCCAAATCCCCAACACCAAGGTGACCCCTTGTCCCCTTCTTCATATCCCAAACACCAAGGTGACCCCAGGTCCCCTTCCCCAAATCCACAACACCAAGGTGACCCCAGGTCCCCTTCCCCAAGTCCCCAACACCAAGGTGACCCCAGGTCCCCCTCCCCAAGTCCTCAATATCCAGGTGACCCCATGTCCCTTTCCCCAAGTCCCCAACAACAACGTGACCCCAGGTCCCTTTCCCTAAGTCCCAAAAACCAAGGTGACCCCAGGTCCCCTTCCCCAAGTCCCCAACACCAAGGTGACCGCAGGTCCCCATCCCCAAGTCCCCACCTCCAAGGTGACCCCAGGTACCCTTCGCAAAGTCCCCAACACCAAGGTGACCCCAGTTCCCCATCCCCAAATCCCCAACACTAAGGTGACCCCAGGTCCCCTTCCCCGAATCCTAAACACCCACGTGACCCCAGTCCCCTTCCCCAAATCCCCAACACCAAAGTAACCCCATGTCCTTTTCCCCAAATCCAACCCACCAAGGTGACTCCTGGTCCCCTTCCCCAAATCCCCAACACCGAGGCGAACCCAGGTCCCTTTCCCCATATGCCCAACACCAAGGTGACCCCAGGTCCTCTTCCCCTAATCCACCCCACCAAGATGATCCCAGGTCCCCTTCCCCAATTCCCCCTCACCAAGGAGACCCCAGGTCTCCTTCCCCAAATTTCCCCCACCAAGGTGACCCCAGGTCACCTTCCCCAAATTTCCCCCACCAAGGTGACTTCAAGTCTCCTTCCCAAAATTTCCTCCACCAAGGTGACCCAGGTCCCATTCCCCAAATTCGTCCCACCAAGGTGACCCCAGGTGCCCTTCCCCAAACCCCCCACCAAGGTAACCCCAGGTACCCTTCCCCATGTCCTCAACACCAAGGTGACCTCAGGTCCACTTCCCCGAGTCCCCAACATCAATGTGACCCCAGGTTCCCTTCCCCAGTTCCCAAAAAAAAGGTGACCCCAGGTCCACTTCCCCAAGTCCCCAACACCAAGGTGACCCCAGGTCCCCTTCTCAAGTCCCCAACACCAAGGTGACCCCTGGTCCCCTTCCCCAAGTCCCCAACACCATGGTGACCCCATGTCCCCTTCCCAAGTCCCCAACACCAATGTGACCACAGGTCCCCTTCCCCAAGTCGCCAACACTAAGGTGACCGCAGGTCCCCTTTCCCAAATACCCAACAAATAGGTGACCCCATGTCCCATTCCCCAAATCTCCCTCCACTAAGGTGACCCCAGGTCTCCTTCCCCAAATTCCCAACACCAAGGTGACCCCAGGTCCCATTCCCCTAAATCCCCCCACCAGGGTGACCCCAGGTCCCCATTCCCAAAATCCCCCCAACAAAGGTGACCCCAGGTTCATTTCCCCTAATCCACCCCAACAAGGTGACCCCAGGTCCCCTTCCCCAAATCTACTCCACCAAGTTGACTCCATGACCCCTTCCCCAAATCCTCCCACCAAGATGACTCCAGATCCCCTTCCCCAAATCCTCCCAAACAAGATGACCCTAGGTTTCCTTCCCCAAATTTCCCTCACCAAGGTGACTCTAGGTCCACTTCACCAAATTTCCCCCACCAAGGTGACCCCATGTCCCCTTCCACAAATCTCCAAAACCAAAGTGACCCTAGTTCACCTTCCCCAGGTCCCCACCACCAAGGTGACCCTAGGTTCCCCTCCCCATGTCCCGAACATCAAGTTGACCCAATGTCCCCTTCCCCAAGTCCCCAACACCAACGTGACCCCAGGTCCCCTTCCCCAAGTCCCCAACACCAAGATGACCCCAAGTCCCCTTCCCCAAGTACCCAACACCAAGGTGACCAGATGTCCCCTTCCCCAAGTCCCCAAATCCAAGGTGACCCCAGGTCCCCTTCCCCAAGTCCCCAACACCAAGGTGACCCCAAGTCCCCTTCCTAAAGTCCCCAACACCAAGGTGATCCCAGGTCCCATTCCCCAAGTCCCCAACTCTAAGGTGACCCCAGGTTTTCTTCCCCAAGTCCCCAACACCAAGGTGACCACAGGTCCCCTCCCCCAAGTCCCCAACACCAAGGTGACCCCAGGTCCCCTTCCCCAAATTTCCCCCCCAGGTGACCCCAGGTCCCCTCCCCAAAATCTAACCCACCAAGGTGATCACAGGTCCCCATCCCAAAGTCCCCAACACTAAAGTGACCCCAGGTCCCCTTCCGCAAATCCCCAACACCATGGTGATCCCAGGTCCCCTTCCCAAAGTCCCCAACACCAAGGTGACCCCAGGTCCCCTTCTCCAAGTCCCCCACACCAAAGTGACCATAGGTCCCCTTCCCGGGTCCCCACCACCGAGGTGACCCAAGGTCCCCTTCCCCATATCCCCAACACCAGGGTGACCCCTGGTCCCCTTCTGCAAGTCCCCAACACCAAGGTGACCCCAGGTCCCCTCCCGTTTGTCCCAACACCAAGGTGACTCCTTGTCCCCTTCCCCAAGTCCCAAACACCAAGGTGACCCTAAGTCCCCTTCCCCAAATCCAACCAACCAAGGTGACCCCGGGTCCCCATCCCTATGTGCCTAACACCAAGGTGACCTAGGGTCCCCTTCCCCAAGTCCCCGACACCAAAGTGACCCAAGGTCCCCTTCCCCAAATCCCCACCACCAAGGTGACCCCAGGTCCCCTTCCCCAAATCTCCCAACACCAAGGTGACCCCCAGTCCCCTTCCCCAAATCTACCCCCACCAAAGTGAACCCAGGTCCGCAACCAAAATTCCCAACACCAATGTATCCCCAGGTCCCCTTCTCCAAATCCATCCAACAAATATGACCCCAGATCCCCATCCCCAAAATCCACCCACAAAGGTGACCCTAGGTCCCCTTCCCCAAAACCACTCCACCAAGGTGACCACAGGTCCCCTTCCCCAAAACCACCCCACCAAGGTAACCCCAGTTCCCCTTCCCCAAATCCCGACACCAAGGTGACCCTGGGTCACCTTCCCCAAATCCCCCCACCAAGGTGACCCCAGGTTCCCTTCCCCAAATTTCCCCCACCAAGGTGATCCCAGGTCCACTTCTCAACATCCACCTCACCAAGGTGACCACAGGTCCCCTTCCCCAAATTCCCAACACCAAGGTGACCCTTTGTCCCCTTCCATATATCCCAAACACCAAGGTGACCCCAGGTCCCCTTCCCCAAATCCACCACACCAAGGTGACCCGAAGTTCAATTCCCCAAATCCCCCACACCAAGGTGACCCCAGGTCCCATTCCCAAAATCACCCCCACTAAGGAGACCCCAGGTCACCTTCCCAAAATTTCCCCCATAAAGGAGATCCAAGGTCCCCTTCCCCAAATTTCCCCCACCAAGGTGACCCCAGGTCCCCTTCCCCAAATACCCACCACCAAGGTGACCCCAGGTACCCTTCCCCAAATCCCCAACGCCAAGGTGACCAAAGGACACCTTCCCCAAATCCCCCACACCAAGGTGACCATAGGTCCCCTTCCCCATGTCCCCAACAGCAAGGTGACCCCAGGTTCCCCTCCCCATGTCCCCAACATCAACCTGACCCCATGTCCCCTTCCCTAAGTCCCCAACACCTAGGTGACCCCAAGTCCCCTTCCCCAAGTCCCCAACACCAAGGTGATCCCAGGTCCCCTTCCCCAAGCCCCCAACTACAAGGTGACCCCACGTGCCCTTCCCCAAGTCCCCAACAACAAGGTGACCCCAGGTCCCCTCCCCAAGTCCCCAACAGCAAGGTGGCTCCAAGTCCCCTTCCCTCAATCCAACCCACCAAGGTGACCCCAGGTTCCCATCCCAAAGTCCCCAACACCAATGTGACCCCAGGACCCCTTCCCGAAATCCACCACACCAAGGTGACCCCAGTTCCCCTTCCCCAAATCCCCCCACCATGGTGACCCCGGGTCACCTTCCCCAAATCCCCCCCACCATGTTGACCCCAGGTTCACTTCCCCAAATTTCCCCCACCGAGGTGATCCCAGGTCCACTTCCCCAAATTTCCCCCAACAAGGTGACCTCAGGTCCCCTTCCCAAAATCCACCCCACCAAGGTGATCATAGGTCCCCTTCCCCAAATCCCAAACACCAAGGTGACCCCTTGTCCCCTTCTTCATATCCCAAACACCAAGGTGACCCCAGGTCCCCTTTCCCAAATCCACCACAACAAGGTGACCCCAGATCCCCTCCCCCAATTCCCAAAAACAAGGTGAACCCAGGTCCCCTTCCCCAAGTCCCCAACACCAAGGTGACCCCAGGTCCCCCTCTCCAAGTCCTCAATATCCAGGTGACCCCATGTCCCCTTCCCCAATTCCCCAACAACAACGTAACCCCAGGTCCCTTTCCATAAGTCCCCAACACCAAGGTGACCCCAGGTCCCCTTCCCCAAGTCCCCAACGCCAAGGTGACCGCAGGTCCCCATCCCCAAGTCCCCACCTCCAAGGTGACCCAAGGTTCCCTTCCCAAAGTCCCCAACACCAAGGTAACCCCAGGTCCCCTTCCCCAAATCCCCAACACCAATGTGACCCCAGGTCCCCATCCCAAAATCCCAAACACTAAGGTGACCCCAGATCCCCTTCTCCAAATCCAAAACACCCAGGTGGCCCCAGGTCCCCTTCCCCAAATCCCCAACACCAAAGTAACCCCAGGTCCCATTTCCCAAATCCACCCCACCAAGGTGACCCCATGTCCCCTTCCCCAAATCCGCAACACCAAGGCGACCCCAGGTCCCTTTCCCCATATCTTCAACACCAAGGTGACCCCAGGTCCTCTTCCCCAAATTCACCCCACCAAGATGATCCCAGGTACCCTTCCCCAATTCCCCCTCAGCAAGGAGACCCCAGGTCCCCTTCCCCAAATTTCCCCCACCAAGGTGACCCCAAGTCACCTTTCCCAAATTTCCCCCACCAAGGTGACTCCAAGTCACCTTCCCCAAATTTCCCCCACCAAGGTGACCCAGGTCCCATTCCCCAAATTTGCCCCACCTAGGTGACCCCAGGTGCCCTTCCTCAAATCCCCCCACCAAGGTGACCCAGGTACCCTTCCCCAAGTCCTCAACACCAAGGTGACCCAAGGTCCACTTCCCCGAGTCCCCAACATCAAAGTGACCCCAGATTCCCTTCCCATAGTTCCAAAAACCAAGGTGACCCCGGGTCCCCTTCCCCAAGTCCCCAACACCAAGGTGAGCGCCGTTCCCCTTCCCCAAGTCCCCAACACCAAGGTGACCCCTGGTCACCTTCCCCAAGTCCCCAACACCATTGTGACCCCATGACCCCTTCCCCAAGTCCCCAACACCAATGTGACCCCAGGTCCCCTTCCCCAAGTCACCAACACCAAGGTGACCCTAGGTATCCTTCCCCAAATACCCAACAAATAGGTGACCCCATGTCCCCTTCCCCAAATCTCCCTCCACTAAGGTGACCCCAGGTCCCCTTTCCCAAATCCCCAACACCAAGGTGACCCCAGCTCCCTTTCCCCCAAATACCCCCACCAAGGTGACCCCAGGTTCCCATCCCCAAAATCCCCCAACAAAGGTGACCCCAGGTTAATTTTCCCTAATCCACCCCACCAAGGTGACCCCAGGTCCCCTTCCCCAAATCTACTCCACCAAGTTGACTTCAAGAACCCTTCCCCAAATCCTTCCACCAAGTTGACTCTGGGTCCCCTTCCCCAAATCCTCCCAACCAAGATGACCCTAGGTCCCCTTCCCCAAATTTCCCTCACCAAGGTGACTCTAGGTCCACTTCCCCAAATTTCCCCCACCAAGGTGACCCCAGGTCCACTTCCCCGAATACACCCGCACCGAGGTGACCCCAGGTCCCCAACCAAAAATCCCAACACCAATGTATCCCCAGGTCCCCTTCCCCAAATCCCTCCCACCAATGTGACCCCAGTTCCCCATCTCCAAAATCCACCCACAAAGGTGACCCTAGGTCCCCTTCCTCAAATCCACTCCACCAAGGTGACCCCAGGTCCCTTTCCCCAAAACCACCCCACCAAGGAAACCCCAGTTCCCCTTCCCCAAATCCCGACACCAAGGTGACCCCGGGTCACCTTCCCAAAATCCCCCCCACCAAGGTGACCCCAGGTTCCCTTCCCCAAATTTCCCCCAACAAGGTGATCCCAGGTCCACTTCCCCAAATTTCCCCCACCAAGGTGACATCAGGTCCCCTTCCCCAAATCCATCCCACCAAGGTGACCACAGGTCCCCTTACCCAAATTTCCAACACCAAGGTGACGCTTTGTCCCCTTCCACATATCCGAAACACCAAGGTGACCCCAGGTCCCATTCCCAAAATCCACCACACCATGGTGACCCGAGGTCCAATTCCCCAAATCCCCCACACCAAGGTGACCCCAGGACCCCTTCCCAAAATCAACCCCATTAAGGAGACCCCAGGTCACCTTCCCCAAATATCCCCTGCAAAGGTGACCCCAGGTCACCTTCTCCGAATTTCCCCCACCGAGTAGATCCTAGGTCCCCTTCACCAAATTTCCCCCACCATGGTGACCCCAGGTCCCAATCCCCAAATACCCACCACCAAGGTGACCCTAGGTCCCCTTCCCCAAATCTCCAACCCCAAGGTGACCCGAGGTCCCCTTCCCCAAATCCCCCCACCAAGGTGACCCCAGGTCACCCTCCCCAAATGCCCACCAACAATGTGACCCCAGGCCCCCTTTCCCAAAACCCACACCCCAAGGTGACCAAAGGTCCCCTTCCCCAAATCCCACACACCAAGGTGACCATAGGTCCCCTTCCCCATGTCCCCAACAGCAAGGTGACCCCAGGTTCCCCTCCCCATGTCCCCAACATCAACGTGACCCCATGTCCCCTTCCCCAAGTCCCCAACACCTAGGTGACCCAAAGTCCCCTTCCCCAAATCCCGAACACCAAGTTGATCACAGGTCCCCTTCCCCAAGTCCCCAACTACAAGGTGACCCCAGGTCCCCTTCCCCAAGTCCCCAACAACAAGGTAACCCCAGGTCCCCTCCCCAAGGCCCAAAAACGCAGATGACCCCAAGTCCCCTTCCCCAAACCCAATCCATCAAGGTGACCCCAGGTCCCCTTCCCCAAGTCCCCAACACCAAGGTGACCCCAGGTCGCCTTCCCAAAGTCCCCAACACCAAGGTGACCCCAGGTCCCCTTCCCGAAGTCCCCAACACCAAAGTGACCCCAGGTCCCATTCCCCAAATCCCCAACACCAAGGTAACCCTTGGTTCCCTTCCCCAATTCCCCACCACCAAGGTGATCCCAGGTCCCCTTCCCAAAATCCCCAACTCCAAGGTGACCCCAAATCCCCTTCCCAAAGTCCCCAACACCAAGCTGACCCCAGGTCATCTCGCAAAGTCCCCAACACCAAGGTGACCCCAGAGCCCCTTCCCCAAGTCCCCGACACCAAAGTGACCCCAGGTCCCCTTCCCTAAGTCCCCACCACCAAGGTGAACCCAGGTCCCCTTCCCCAAATCTCCAACACCAAGGTGACCCCAGGTCCCCTTCCCCAAATCTCCACGCACCAAGGTGACCCCAGGTCCTCAATCAAAATTCCCAACACCAAGGTATCCCCAGGTCTCCTTCCCCAAAGCCCTCCCACCAATGTGACCACAGTTCCTCATCCCCAAAATCCACCCAAAAAAGTGACCCTAGGTTCCCTTCCCGAAAACCACTTCACCAAGGTAACCCCAGGTCCCATTCCCCAAATCCACCACACCAAGGTGATCCCAGTTCCCCTTCCCCTAATCCCCCACACCAAGGTAATCCCATGTCCATTTCCCCAAATTTCCCCTACCAAGGTGACCTTAGGTCCCCCTCCCCAAATCAACCCCACCAAGGTGACCACAGGTCCCCTTCCCTAAATCCCCAACACATAGGTGAACCCTTGTCCCCTTCCACATATCACAAACACCAAGGTGACCCCATGTCCCCTTCCCCAAATCCACCACACCAAGGTGACCCCAGGTCCCCTTCCCCAAATCCACCACACCAAGGTGACCCAAGGTCCAATTCCCCAAATCCCCCACACCAAGGTGACCCCAGGTCCCCTTCCACACATCCCCCCTACCAAGGACACCCCCGGTCCCCTTCCCTAAATCCCCACCAAGGTGACCCCAGGTCACCTTCCCCAAAATTTCCCCCACAAAGGTGACCCCAGGTCACCTTCCCCAAATTCACCTTCCCCAAATTCACCCACCAAGGAGACCCAAGGTCCCCTTCCCCAAATTACCCCCACCAAGGTGACCCCAGTTTCGCTTCCCCAAATACCCACAACCAAGGTGACCTCAGGTTCCCCTTCCCCAAATCCCCAACTCCAAGGTGATCCCAGGTCCCCTTCCCAAATCCCCCCACCAAGGTGACCACAGGTCCCCTTCCCCAAATCCCCCACACCAAGGTGACCATAGGTCCCCTTCCCCATGTCCCTAACACCAAGATGACCCCATGTTCCCCTCCCCATGCCCCAACACAAGGTGACCCCAAATCCCCTTCCCCAAGTCCCCAACACCAAGTGACCCCAGGTCCCCTTCCCCAAATCCCCAACACAAGGTGACCCTAAGTCCCCTTCCCCAAGTCCCCAACACCAAGGTGACCCAGGTTCCCGCCCCCAAGTCCCCAACACAAATGTGACCCCAAGTCCCCTTCCTGAAATCCAACCCACCAAGGTGACCCCAGGTCCCCATCCCCAAGTGTCCAACAACAAGGGTACCCCAGGTCCCTTTCCCCAAGTCCCAAACACCAAGGTGACTCCAGGTCCCCTTCCCCAAGTCCCCGACATCAAAGTGACCCCAGGTTCCCTTCCCCAAGTCCCCACCACCAAGGTGACCCCAGGTCCCCTTTCCAAATCCCCAACACCAAGGTGACCCCAGGTCCCCTTCCCCAAATCCCCACACCAAGGTGACCCCAGATCCCATTCCCCAAATCCCCAACAACAATGTGACCACAGGTCCCCTTCTACAAATCCCCCACACCAATATGACCCCAGAACCCCTTCCCGAAGTCCGAAACACCAAGGTGACACCAGGTCCCCCTCCCCAAGTCCCCAAAATAAAGGTGACCCAAGGTCCCCTTCACCAAGTCCCCAACAACAACGTGACCCCATGTCCCTTTTCATAAGTCCCCAACACCAAGGTGATCCCAGGTCCCCTTCCCCAAGTCTCCAACACCAGGGTGACCACAGGTCCCCTTCCCAAAGTCCCCAAAATCAAGGTGACCCCAGGTCCCCATCCCCCTGACCCTAACACCAAGGTGACCCCAGGTCCCCTTCCGCAAATCTACCCCCACCAAGATGACCCCAGGTCCCCAACCAAAATTCCCAGCACCTATGATCCCCAGGTCCCCTTCCCCAAATCCCTCCTACCAATGTGACCCCAGATCCCCATCCCCAAAATCCACCCACAAAGGCTACCCTAGGTCCCCTTCCCCAAAACCACTCCACCAAGGTGACCCCAGGTCGCCTTCCCCAAAACCACCCCACCAAGGTAACCCCAGTTCCCCTTCCCCAAATCCCGACACCAAGGTGACCCCGGGTCACCTTCCCCAAATCCCCCCCACCAAGCTGACACCAGGTTCCCTTCCCAAAATTTCCCGCACCAAGGTGATCCTAGGTCTACTTCCCCAAATTTTCCCTACCAAGGTGACATCAGGTCCCCTTCCCCAAATCCACCGCACCAAGGTGACCACAGGTCCCCTTCCCCAAATTCCCAACACCAAGGTGACCCTTTGTCCCCTTCCGCAATCCCAAAGACCAAGGTGACCCCAGGTCCCCTTCCCCAAATCCCCACACCAAGGTGACCCGAGGTCCAATTCCCCAAATCCCCCAAACCAAGGTGACCCCAGGTCCCCTTCCCAAAATCTCCCCCACTAAGGAGACCCCAGGTTCCCTTCCCCAAATCCCCCCACCAAGGTGACCCCAGGTCCCCCTCCCCAAATACCCACTACCAAGGTGACCCCTGCCTCCCTTCCCCAAATCCCCAACACCAAGGTGACCAAAGGTCCCCTTCCCCAAATCCCCCAAACGAACGTGATCATAGGTCCCCTTCCCCATGTCCTCAACAGTTAGGTGACCTCAGGTTCCCCTCCCCATGTCCTCAACATCAAAGTGACCCCAGGTCCCCTTCCCCAAGTCCTCAACACCTAGGTGACCCCAAGTCCCCTTCCCAAAGTCCCTAACACCAAGGTGATCCCAGGTCCCCTTCCTCAAGTCCCCAACTACAAGGTGACCCCGGGTCCCCTTCCTCAAGTCCCCAACCACAAGGTGACCCTGGGGTCCCTTCATCAAGTCCCCAACACCAAGGTGCCCTAGGTCCCCTTCCCAAAGTCCCCAACACCAAGGTGACCCCAAGTCCCCTTCCCCAAGTCACCGATACCAAAGTGACCCCAGGTCCCTTCCCAAACCCCCAACACCAAGGTGACCCCCAGTACCCTTCCCCAAATCTCCACCCACCAAGGTTACCCCAGGTCCCCAACCAAAATTCCCAACACCAAGGTATCCCCAGGTCTCCTTCCCCAAAGCCCTCCCACCAATGACCCCAGTTCCCATCCCCAAAATCCACCCACAAAGGTGACCCTAGGTTCCCTTCCCCAAAACCTCTTCACCAAGGTGACCCCAGGTCCCCTTCCCCAAATCCACCCAACCAAGTGACCCTAGTTCCCCTTCCCCTAATCCCCCACACCAAGGTGACCCCGGGTCACTTTCCCCAAATCCCCCTTCAACAATGTGACCCCAGTTCCCCATCCCCAAAATCCACCCACAAAGGTGACCCTAGGTCCCCTTCCCCAAAACCACTCCACCAAGGTGACCCCAGGTCCCCTTCCCCAAAACCACCCCACCAAGGTACCCCAGTTCCCCTTCCCCAAATCCCGACAACAAGGTGACCCCGGGTCCCTTCCCCAAATCCCCCCCACCAAGGTGACCCCAGGTTCCCTTCCCCAATTATCGCCCACCAAGGTGACCCCAGGTCCATTTCCCCAAATTTCCCCTACCTAGGTGACCTCAGGTCCCCCTCCCCAAATCCACCCCACCAAGGTGACCACAGGTCCCCTTCCCCAAATCCCCAACACCAAGGTGAACCCTTGTCCCCTTCCACATATCCCAAACACCAAGGTGACCCCAGGTCCCCTTCCCCAAATCCACCACACCAAGGTGACCCCAGGTCCCCTTCCCCAAATCCACCACACCAAGGTGACCCGAGGTCCAATTCCCCAAATCTCCAACACCAAGGTGACCCCCAGTCCCTTCCCCAAATCTCCACCCACCAAGGTGACCCCAGGTCCCCAACCAAAATCCCAACACCAAGGTATCCCAGGTCTCCTTCCCCAAAGCCCTCCCACCAATGTGACCCCAGTTCCTCATCCCCAAAATCCACCCACAAAAGTGACCCTAGGTCCCTTCCTGAAAACCACTTCACCAAGGTGACCCCAGGTCCCTTCCCCAAATCCACCCAACCAAGGTGACCCTAGTTCCCCTTCCCCTAATCCCCCAAACCAAGTGACCCCGGGTCACTTCCCCAAATCCCCCTTCAACAATGTGACCCCAGTTCCCCATCCCCAAAATCCACCCACAAAGGTGACCCTAGGTCCCCTTCCCTAAAACCACTCCACCAAGGTGACCCCAGGTCCCCATCCCCAAAACCACCCCACCAAGGTAACCCCAGTTCCCCTTCCCAAATCCCGACACCAAGGTGACCCCGGGTCACCTTCCCCAAATCCCCCCCACCAAGGTGACCCCAGGTTCCCTTCCCCAATTTTCGCCAACCAAGGTGACCCAGGTCCATATTCCCAAATTTCCCCTACCTAGGTGACCTCAGTCCTCCTCCCCAAATCCACCCCACCAAGGTGACCACAGGTCCCCTTCCCCAAATCCCCAACACCAATGTGAACCCTTGTCCCCTTCCACAATCCCAAACACCAAGGTGACCCCATGTCCCCTTCCCCAAATCCACCACACCAAGGTTACCCCAGGTCCCCTTCCCCAAATCCACCACACCAAGGTGACCCGAGGTCCAATTCCCCAAATCCCCCACACCAAGGTGACCCCAGGTCCCCTTCCCCAATCCCCCCTACCAGGAGACCCCAGGTCCCCTTCCCTAAATTTCCCCACCAAGGTGACCCCAGGTCATCTTCCCCAAAATTTCCCCCACAAAGGTGACCCCAGGTCCCTTCCCCAAATTTCCCCACCAAGGAGACCCCAGGTCCCCTTCCCCAAATCCCCCACCAAGGTGACCCTAGTTTCCCTTCCCCAAATACCCACAACCAAGGTGACCCCAGGTCCCCTTCCCCAAATCCCCAACCCCAAGGTGATCCCCAAGTCCCCTTCCCCAAATTTCCCTCACCAAGGTGACTCTAGGTCCAATTCCCCAAATTTCCCCCACCAAGGTGACCCCAGGTCCCCTTCCCCAAATCTCCAAAACCAAAGTGACCCCTGTTCCCTTCCACAAGTCCCCAACACCAAGGAGACCCCAGGTCCGCCTCCCCATGTCCCAAATATCAAATTGACCCCAGTCGCCTTCCCCAAGTCCCCCACCAACGTGACCCCAGGTCCCCTTCCCCAAGTCCCCAAACACCAAGATGACCCCAAGTCCCCTTCCCCAAGTCCCCAACACCAAGGTGACCAGATGTCCCCTTCCCCAAGTCCCCAGCTTCAATGTGACCCCAGGTCCCCTTCCCCAAGTCCCCAATTCCAAGGTGACCCCAGGTCCCCTTCCCCAAGTCCCCAACACCAAGGTGACCCCAAGACCCCTTCCCCAAGTCCCCAACACCAAGGTGATCCCAGGTCACATTCCCCCACTCCCCAACTCCAAGGTAACCCCAGGTCTTCTTCCCCAAGTCCCCAACACCAAGGTGACCCAAGGTCCCCTTCCCAAGTACCCAAAACCAAGATGACCTCAAGTCCCCTTCCCAAATCCAATCCATCAAGGTGACTCCAGGTCCCCATCCCCAAGTCCCCAACACCAAGGTGACCCCAGGTCCCCTTCCCCAAGTCCCCAACACCAAGGTGACCCCAGGTCCTCTTCCCAAAGTCCCCAATACCAAGGTGACCCCAGGTCCCCTTCCCCAAGTCCCCGACACCAAAGTGACCCCAGGTACCCTTCCCCAAGTCCCCACCACCAAGGTGACCCCAGGTCCCCTTCCCCAAATCCCCAAAACCAAGGTGACCCCAGGTCCCATCCCCCAATCCCCCACCACCAAGGTGACCCCAGGTCCCCTTCCACAAATCCCCAACACCAAGGTGACCCCAGGTCCCCTTCCCCAAGTCCCCAACACCAAGCGCACCCCAGGTCAAATCCCAAAGTCACCAACACCAAGGTGACCCCAGAGACCCTTTCCCCATGACCTCGACAGCAAAGTGACCCCAGGTCCCCTTCCCCAAGTCCCCACACCAAGGTGACCCCAGGTCCCCTACCCCAAATCCCCAACACCAAGGTGACCCTCAGGTCCCCTTCAACAAATCCCAACACCAAGGTGACCCCAGGTCCCCTTCCCCAAATCTCCATGCAACAAGGTGACCCAAGGTCCCCAATCAAAATTCCCAACACCAAGGTATCCCCAGGTCTCCTTCCCAAAAGCCCTCCCACCAATGTGACCCCAGTTCCTCATCCCCAAAATCCACCCAAAAAAATGACCCTAGGTTCCCTTCCCGAAAACCACTTCACCAAGGTGACCCCAGGTCCCATTCCCCAAATCCACCACACCATGTTGACCCCAGTTCCCCTTCCCCTAATCCCCCACACCAAGGTGATCCCAGGTCTATTTCCCCAAATTTCCCCTACCTAGGTGACCTCAGGTCCACTTCCCCAAATCCCCAACACCAAGGTGAACCCTTGTCCCCTCCCACATATCCCAAACACCAAGGTGACCCCAGGTCCCCTTCCCCAAATCCACCACACCAAGGTGACCTCAGGTCCCCTTCCCCAAATCCACCACACCAAGGTGACCCGAGGTCCAATTCCCCAACATCCTAACACCAAGGTGACCCCCAGTACCCTTCCCCAAATCTCCACCCACCAAGGTGACCCCAGGTCCCCAATCAAAATTCCCAACACCAAGGTATCCCCAGGTCTCCTTCCCCAAAGCCCTCCCACCAATGTGACCCCAGTTCCTCATCCCCAAAATCCACCCACAAAAGTGACCCTAGGTTCCCTTCCCGAAAACCACTTCACCAAGGTGACCCCAGGTCCCATTCCCCAAATCCACCACACCAAGGTGACCCCAGTTCCCCTTCCCCTAATCCCCCACACCAAGGTGATCCCAGGTCCATTTCCCCAAATTTCCCGTACCAAGGTGACCTTAGGTCCCCCTCCCCAAATCCACCCCACCAAGGTGACCACAGGTCCCCTTCCCCAAATCCCCATCACATAGGTGAACCCTTGTCCCCTTACCAAAGTCCCTAACACCAAGGTGATCCCAGGTCCCCTTCCCCAAGTCCCCAACTACAAGGTGACCCCGGGTCCCCTTCCTCAAGTCCCCAACAACAAGGTGACCCTGGGGTCCCCTTCTCAAGTCCCCAACACCAAGGTGACCCCAGGTCCCCTTCCCCAAGTCCCCAACACCAAGGTGACCCCAAGTCCCCTTCCCCAAGTCCCCGATACCAAAGTGACCCCAGGTCCCCTTCCACAAATCCCCAACACCAAGGTGACCCCCAATACCCTTCCCCAAATCTCCACCCACCAAGGTGACCCCAGGTCCCCAACCAAAATTCCCAACACCAAGGTATCCCCAGGTCTCCTTCCCCAAAGCCCTCCCACCAATGTGACCCCAGTTCCTCATCCCCAAAATCCACCCACAATAGTGACCCTAGGTTCCCTTCCTGAAAACCTCTTCACCAAGGTGACCCCAGGTCCCCTTCCCAAATCCACCCAACCAAGTGACCCTAGTTCCCCTTCCCCTAATCCCCCACACCAAAGTGACCCCGGGTCACTTTCCCCAAATCCCCCTTCAACAATGTGACCCCAGTTCCCCATCCCCAAAATCCACCCACAAAGGTGACCCTAGGTCCCCTTCCCCAAAACCACTCCACCAAGGTGACCCCAGGTCCCCTTCCCCAAAACCACCCCACCAAGGTAACCCCAGTTCCCCTTCCCTAAATCCCGACACCAAGGTGACCCCAGGTTCCCTTCCCCAATTTTCGCCCACCAAGATGATCCCTGGTCCATTTCCCCAAATTTCCCCTACCTAGGTGACCTCAGGTCCCACTCCCCAAATCCACCCCACCAAAGTGACCACAGGTCCCCTTCCCCAAATCCCCAATACCAAGGTGAACCCTTGTCCCCTTCCACATATCCCAAACACCAAGGTGACCCCAGGTCCCCTTCCCCAAATCCACCACACCAAGGTGACCCGAGGTCCAATTCCCCAAATCCCCAACACCAAGGTGACCCCCAGTTCCCTTCCCCAAATCTCCACCCACAAGGTGACCCCAGGTCCCCAACCAAAATTCCCAACACCAAGGTATCCCCAGGTCTCCTTCCCCAAAGCCCTCCAACCAATGTGACCCCATTTCCTCATCCCCAAAATCCACCCACAAAAGTGACCCTAGGTTCCCTTCCTGAAAACTACTTCACCAAGGTGACACCAGGTCCCCTTCCCCAAATCCACCCAACCAATTGACCCTAGTTCCCCTTCCCCTAATCCCCCACACCAAAGTGACCCCGGTCACTTTCCCCAAATCCACCACACCAAGGTGACCCCAGTTCCCCTTCCCCTAATCCCCCACACCAAGGTGATCCCAGGTCCATTTCCCCAAATTTCCCCAACCAAGGTGACCTCAGGTCCCCCTCCCCAAATCCACCCCACCAAGGTGACCACAGGTCCCCTTCCCCAAATCCCCAAAACATAGGTGAACCCTTGTCCCCTTCCACATATCCCAAACACCAAGGTGACCCCATGTCCCCTTCCCCAAATCCACCACACCAAGGTGACCCCAGGTCCCCTTCCCCAAACCATCCACACCAAGGTGACCCAAGGTCCAATTCCCCAAATCCCCCACACAAGGGGTGACCCCAGGTCCCCTTCCCCACATCCCCCCGACCAAGGACACCCCCTGTCCCCTTCCCTAAATTTCCCTCACCAAGGTGACCCCAGGCCACCTTCCCCAAAATTTCCCCCACAAAGGTGACCCCAGGTCACCTTCCCCAAATTCCCCCACCAAGGAGACCCCAGGTCCCCTTCCCCAAATTACCCCCACAAGGTGACCCCAGTTTCCCTTCCCCAAATACCCACAACCAAGGTGACCCCAGGTCCCCGTCCCGAAACCCCAACCCCAAGGTGATCCCAGGTCCCCTTCCCCAAATCCCCCCACCAAGATGACCACAGGTCCCCTTCCCCAAATCCCCCACACCAAAGTGACCATAGGTCCCCTTCCCCATGTCCCTAACACCAAGATGACCCCATGTTCCCCTCCCCGTGCCCCAACATCAAGGTGACCCCAAATCCCCTTTCTCAAATCCCCAACACCAAGCTGACCCCAGGTCCCCTTCCCCAAATCCCCACACCAATGTCACCCCTGATCCCATTCCCCAAATCACCAAAAACAATTTGACCACAGGTCCCCTTCCACAAATCCCCCACACCAATGTGACCCCAGGACCCCTTCCCGAAGTCCCCAACACAAAGGTGACACCAGGTCACCCTTCCCAAGTCCCCAAAAAAAAGGTGACCCCAGGTCCCCTTCACCAAGTCCCCAACAACAACGTGACCCCATGTCCCTTTTCCTAAGTCCCCAACACCAAGGTGACCCCAGGTCCCCTTCCCCAAGTCCCCAACACCAGGGTGACCCCAGGTCCCCTTCCCAAAGTCCCCAAAATCAAGGTGACCCCAGGTCCCCATCGCCATGTCCCTAACACCAAGGTGACCCCAGGTCCCCTTCCCCAAGTCCCCGACACCAGAGTGACCCCAGGACCCCTTCCCCAAATCCCCAACACCAAGGTGACCCCCAGTCCCCTTCCACCAATCTACCCTCACCAAGGTGACCCCAGGTCCCCAACCAAAATTCCCAGCACTTATGTATCCCCAGGTCCCCTTCCCCAAATCCCTTCCACCAATGTGACCCCAGATCCCCATCTCCAAAATCCACCCATAAAGGCTACCCTAGGTCCCCTTCCCCAAAACCACTCCACCAAGGTGACCCCAGGTCGCCTTCCCCAAAACCACCCCACCAAGGTAACCCCAGTTCCCCTTCCCCAAATCCTGACACCAAGGTGACCCCGGGTCACCTTCCCAAAATCCCCCCAACCAAGCTGACCCCAGGTTCCCTATCCAAAATTTCCCCCACCAAGGTGATCCCAGGTCCACTTCCCCAAATTTACCCCACCAAGGTGACATCAGGTCCCCTTCCCCAAATCCACCCCACCAAGGTGACCACATGTCCCCTTCCCCAAATTCCCAACATCAAGGTGACCCTTTGTCCCCTTCAACATATCCCAAACACCAAGGTGACCACAGGTCCCCTTCCCTAAATCCACCATACCAAGGTGACCCGAGGTCCAATTCCCCAAATCCCCCACACCAAGGTGACCCCAGGTCCCCTTCCCAAAATCACCCCCACTAAGGAGACCCCAGGTCCCCTTCCCCAAATTTCTCTCACCAAGGTGATCCCAGGTCCCCTTCCCCAAATCCCCAACCCCAAAGGTGACACGAGGTCCCCTTCCCCTAATCCCCCACCAAAGTGACCCCAGGTCCCCCTCCCCAAATACCCACCACCAAGGTGACCCCTGGCCCCCTTCCCCAAATCCCCAACACCAAGGTGACCAAAGGTCCCCTTCCCCAAATCCCTCAGACGAAGGTGACCATAGGTCCCCTTCCCCATGTCCTCAACAGTTAGGTGACCTCAGGTTCCCCTCCCCATGTCCTCAACATCAAAGTGACCCCAGGTCCCCTTCCCCAAGTCCCCAACACCTAGGTGACCCCAAGTCCCCTTCCCAAAGTCCCTAACACCAAGGTGATCCCAGGTCCCCTTCCCCAAGTCCCCAACTACAAGGTGACCCCGGGTCCCCTTCCTCAAGTCCCCAACAACAAGGTGACCATGGGGTCCCCTTCCTCAAGTCCCCAACACCAAGGTGACCCCAGGTCCCCTTCCCCAAGTCCCCAACACCAAGGTGACCCCAAGTCCCCTTCCCCCAGTCCCCGGTACCAAAGTGACCCCAGGTCCCCTTCCACAAATCCCCAACACCAAGGTGACCCCCAGTACCCTTCCTCAAATCTCCACCCACCAAGGTGACCCCAGGTCCCCAACCAAAATTGCCAACACCAAGGTATCCCCAGGTCTCCTTCCCCAAAGCCCTCCCACCAATGTGACCCCAGTTCCTCATCCCCAAAATCCACCCACAAAAGTGACCCTAGGTTCCCTTCCTGAAAACTACTTCACCAAAGTGACTACAGGTCCCCTTCCCCAAATCCACCCAACCAAGTGACCCTAGTTCCCCTTCCCCTAATCCCCAACACCAAAGTGATCCCGGGTCACTTTCCCCAAATCCCCCTTCAACAATGTGACCCCAGTTCCCAATCCCCAAAATCCACCCACAAAGGTGACCCTAGGTCCCTTTCCCCAAAACCACTCCACCAAGGTGACCCCAGGTCCCCTTCCCCAAAACCACCCCACCAAGGTAACCCCAGTTCCGCTTCCCCAAATCCCGACACCAAGGTGACCCCGGGTCACCTTCCCCAAATCCCCCCCACCAAGGTGACCCCAGGTTCCCTTCCCCAATTTTCGCCCACCAAGGTGATCCCAGGTCCATTTCCCCAAATTTCCCTTACCTAGGTGACTTCAGGTCCCCCTCCCCAAATCCACCCCACCAAGGTGACCACAGGTCCCCTTCCCCAAATCCCCAACACCAAGGTGAACCCTTGTCCCCTTCCACATATCCCAAACACCAAGGTGACCCCAGGTCCCCTTCCCCAAATCCACCACACCAAGGTGACCCCAGGTCCCCTTCCCCAAATCCACCACACCAAGGTGACCCGAGGTCCAATTCCCCAAATCCCCCACACCAAGGTGACCCCAGGTCCCCTTCCCCACATCACCCTACCAAGGAGACCCCAGGTCCCCTTCCCTAAATTCCCCTCACCGAGGTGACCCCAGGTCACCTTCCTCAAAATTTCCCCCATAAAGGTGACCCCATTTCACCTTCCCCAAATTTCCCCCCTAAAGGTGACCCCAGGTCACCTTCCCCAAATTTCCCCCACCAAGGAGACCCAGGTCCCCTTCCCCAAATTACTTCCACCAAGGTGACCCCAGTTCCCCTTCCTCAAATACCCACAACCAAAGTGACCCCAGGTCCCCTTCCCTAAATCCCCAACCCCAAGGTGATCCCAGGTCCCATTCCCCGAATCCCCCTCCAAGGCGACCACAGGTCCCCTTCCCCAAATCCCCCACACCAAGGTGACCATAGGTCCCCTTCCCCATGTCCCTAACACCAAGATGACCCCATGCTCTCATCCCCATGCCCCAACATCAAGGTGACCCCAAATCCAGTTCCCCAAGTCCCCAATACCAACGTGACCCCAGGTCCCCTTCCCCAAATCCCCACCACAAAGGGTGACCCCAAGTCCCCTTCCCCAAGTCCCCAACACCAAGGTGATTCCAGGTTTCCTCCCCCAAGTCCCCAACACAAATGTGACCCCAAGTCCCCTTCCCAAAATCCAACCCACCAAGATGACCCCAGGTCCCCATCCCCAAATCCCCAACAACAAGGTGACCCCAGGTCCCATTTCCCAATTCCTAACCAACAAGGTGACCCCAGGTCCCCTTCCCCATGTCCCCGACACCAAAGTGACCCCAGGTCCCCTTCCCCAAGTCCCCACAATCAAGGTGACCCCAGGTCCCATTCCCCAAATCCCCAACACCGAGGTGACTCCAGGTCCCCTTCCCCAAGTCGCCGACACCAAAGTGACCCCAGGTCCCCTTCCCCAAGTCCCCACCACCAAGGTAACCCCGTGTCCCCTTTCTCAAATCCCCAACACCAAAGTGACCCCAGGTCCCCTTCCCCAAATCCCCCCACCAATGTGACCCCAGGTCCCATTCCCCAAATCCCCAACACCAATGTGACCACATGTCCCCTTCCACAAATTCCTCACATCAATGTGACCCCAAGACCTCTTCCCGAAGTCCGGAAAACCAAGGTGACACCAGGTCCCCCTCCCCAAGTCCCCTATATCAAGGAGACCCCAGGTCCCCTTCACCAAGTCCCCAACAACTACGTGACCCCAGGTCCCCTTTCCCAAATCCCTAACACCAAGGCGACCACAGGTCTCATTCCCCAAATCTCCAGCACTAAGGTGACCCCAGGTCCCCTTCCCCAAATCCTAAACACCCAGGTGACCCCAGGTCCCCTTCCCCAAAACCCCAACACCAAGATGACCCCAGGTCCCCTTTCACAAATCCCCAACACCAAGATGACCCCAGGTCCCCTTCCCCAAATCCCCAACACCAAGGTGACCTCAGGTCCCCCTCCCCAAATCCACCCCACCAAGGTGACCACAGGTCCCCTTCCCCAAATCCCCAAAACATAGGTGAACCCTTGTCCCCTTCCACATATCCCAAACACCAAGGTGACCCCATGTCCCCTTCCCCAAATCCACCACACCAAGGTGACCCCAGGTCCCCTTCCCCAAACCATCCACACCAAGGTGACCCAAGGTCCAATTCCCCAAATCCCCCACACAAGGGGTGACCCCAGGTCCCCTTCCCCACATCCCCCCGACCAAGGACACCCCCTGTCCCCTTCCCTAAATTTCCCTCACCAAGGTGACCCCAGGCCACCTTCCCCAAAATTTCCCCCACAAAGGTGACCCCAGGTCACCTTCCCCAAATTCCCCCACCAAGGAGACCCCAGGTCCCCTTCCCCAAATTACCCCCACAAGGTGACCCCAGTTTCCCTTCCCCAAATACCCACAACCAAGGTGACCCCAGGTCCCCGTCCCGAAACCCCAACCCCAAGGTGATCCCAGGTCCCCTTCCCCAAATCCCCCCACCAAGATGACCACAGGTCCCCTTCCCCAAATCCCCCACACCAAAGTGACCATAGGTCCCCTTCCCCATGTCCCTAACACCAAGATGACCCCATGTTCCCCTCCCCGTGCCCCAACATCAAGGTGACCCCAAATCCCCTTTCTCAAATCCCCAACACCAAGCTGACCCCAGGTCCCCTTCCCCAAATCCCCACACCAATGTCACCCCTGATCCCATTCCCCAAATCACCAAAAACAATTTGACCACAGGTCCCCTTCCACAAATCCCCCACACCAATGTGACCCCAGGACCCCTTCCCGAAGTCCCCAACACAAAGGTGACACCAGGTCACCCTTCCCAAGTCCCCAAAAAAAAGGTGACCCCAGGTCCCCTTCACCAAGTCCCCAACAACAACGTGACCCCATGTCCCTTTTCCTAAGTCCCCAACACCAAGGTGACCCCAGGTCCCCTTCCCCAAGTCCCCAACACCAGGGTGACCCCAGGTCCCCTTCCCAAAGTCCCCAAAATCAAGGTGACCCCAGGTCCCCATCGCCATGTCCCTAACACCAAGGTGACCCCAGGTCCCCTTCCCCAAGTCCCCGACACCAGAGTGACCCCAGGACCCCTTCCCCAAATCCCCAACACCAAGGTGACCCCCAGTCCCCTTCCACCAATCTACCCTCACCAAGGTGACCCCAGGTCCCCAACCAAAATTCCCAGCACTTATGTATCCCCAGGTCCCCTTCCCCAAATCCCTTCCACCAATGTGACCCCAGATCCCCATCTCCAAAATCCACCCATAAAGGCTACCCTAGGTCCCCTTCCCCAAAACCACTCCACCAAGGTGACCCCAGGTCGCCTTCCCCAAAACCACCCCACCAAGGTAACCCCAGTTCCCCTTCCCCAAATCCTGACACCAAGGTGACCCCGGGTCACCTTCCCAAAATCCCCCCAACCAAGCTGACCCCAGGTTCCCTATCCAAA
The DNA here is from genome assembly GCF_036898095.1 of Palaemon carinicauda. Lineage (NCBI taxonomy): Eukaryota > Metazoa > Arthropoda > Malacostraca > Decapoda > Palaemonidae > Palaemon > Palaemon carinicauda. Next base: position 106,577,556 of record NC_090733.1, read on the forward strand.
ATTTCCCCCACCAAGGTGATCCCAGGTCCACTTCCCCAAATTTACCCCACCAAGGTGACATCAGGTCCCCTTCCCCAAATCCACCCCACCAAGGTGACCACATGTCCCCTTCCCCAAATTCCCAACATCAAGGTGACCCTTTGTCCCCTTCAACATATCCCAAACACCAAGGTGACCACAGGTCCCCTTCCCTAAATCCACCATACCAAGGTGACCCGAGGTCCAATTCCCCAAATCCCCCACACCAAGGTGACCCCAGGTCCCCTTCCCAAAATCACCCCCACTAAGGAGACCCCAGGTCCCCTTCCCCAAATTTCTCTCACCAAGGTGATCCCAGGTCCCCTTCCCCAAATCCCCAACCCCAAAGGTGACACGAGGTCCCCTTCCCCTAATCCCCCACCAAAGTGACCCCAGGTCCCCCTCCCCAAATACCCACCACCAAGGTGACCCCTGGCCCCCTTCCCCAAATCCCCAACACCAAGGTGACCAAAGGTCCCCTTCCCCAAATCCCTCAGACGAAGGTGACCATAGGTCCCCTTCCCCATGTCCTCAACAGTTAGGTGACCTCAGGTTCCCCTCCCCATGTCCTCAACATCAAAGTGACCCCAGGTCCCCTTCCCCAAGTCCCCAACACCTAGGTGACCCCAAGTCCCCTTCCCAAAGTCCCTAACACCAAGGTGATCCCAGGTCCCCTTCCCCAAGTCCCCAACTACAAGGTGACCCCGGGTCCCCTTCCTCAAGTCCCCAACAACAAGGTGACCATGGGGTCCCCTTCCTCAAGTCCCCAACACCAAGGTGACCCCAGGTCCCCTTCCCCAAGTCCCCAACACCAAGGTGACCCCAAGTCCCCTTCCCCCAGTCCCCGGTACCAAAGTGACCCCAGGTCCCCTTCCACAAATCCCCAACACCAAGGTGACCCCCAGTACCCTTCCTCAAATCTCCACCCACCAAGGTGACCCCAGGTCCCCAACCAAAATTGCCAACACCAAGGTATCCCCAGGTCTCCTTCCCCAAAGCCCTCCCACCAATGTGACCCCAGTTCCTCATCCCCAAAATCCACCCACAAAAGTGACCCTAGGTTCCCTTCCTGAAAACTACTTCACCAAAGTGACTACAGGTCCCCTTCCCCAAATCCACCCAACCAAGTGACCCTAGTTCCCCTTCCCCTAATCCCCAACACCAAAGTGATCCCGGGTCACTTTCCCCAAATCCCCCTTCAACAATGTGACCCCAGTTCCCAATCCCCAAAATCCACCCACAAAGGTGACCCTAGGTCCCTTTCCCCAAAACCACTCCACCAAGGTGACCCCAGGTCCCCTTCCCCAAAACCACCCCACCAAGGTAACCCCAGTTCCGCTTCCCCAAATCCCGACACCAAGGTGACCCCGGGTCACCTTCCCCAAATCCCCCCCACCAAGGTGACCCCAGGTTCCCTTCCCCAATTTTCGCCCACCAAGGTGATCCCAGGTCCATTTCCCCAAATTTCCCTTACCTAGGTGACTTCAGGTCCCCCTCCCCAAATCCACCCCACCAAGGTGACCACAGGTCCCCTTCCCCAAATCCCCAACACCAAGGTGAACCCTTGTCCCCTTCCACATATCCCAAACACCAAGGTGACCCCAGGTCCCCTTCCCCAAATCCACCACACCAAGGTGACCCCAGGTCCCCTTCCCCAAATCCACCACACCAAGGTGACCCGAGGTCCAATTCCCCAAATCCCCCACACCAAGGTGACCCCAGGTCCCCTTCCCCACATCACCCTACCAAGGAGACCCCAGGTCCCCTTCCCTAAATTCCCCTCACCGAGGTGACCCCAGGTCACCTTCCTCAAAATTTCCCCCATAAAGGTGACCCCATTTCACCTTCCCCAAATTTCCCCCCTAAAGGTGACCCCAGGTCACCTTCCCCAAATTTCCCCCACCAAGGAGACCCAGGTCCCCTTCCCCAAATTACTTCCACCAAGGTGACCCCAGTTCCCCTTCCTCAAATACCCACAACCAAAGTGACCCCAGGTCCCCTTCCCTAAATCCCCAACCCCAAGGTGATCCCAGGTCCCATTCCCCGAATCCCCCTCCAAGGCGACCACAGGTCCCCTTCCCCAAATCCCCCACACCAAGGTGACCATAGGTCCCCTTCCCCATGTCCCTAACACCAAGATGACCCCATGCTCTCATCCCCATGCCCCAACATCAAGGTGACCCCAAATCCAGTTCCCCAAGTCCCCAATACCAACGTGACCCCAGGTCCCCTTCCCCAAATCCCCACCACAAAGGGTGACCCCAAGTCCCCTTCCCCAAGTCCCCAACACCAAGGTGATTCCAGGTTTCCTCCCCCAAGTCCCCAACACAAATGTGACCCCAAGTCCCCTTCCCAAAATCCAACCCACCAAGATGACCCCAGGTCCCCATCCCCAAATCCCCAACAACAAGGTGACCCCAGGTCCCATTTCCCAATTCCTAACCAACAAGGTGACCCCAGGTCCCCTTCCCCATGTCCCCGACACCAAAGTGACCCCAGGTCCCCTTCCCCAAGTCCCCACAATCAAGGTGACCCCAGGTCCCATTCCCCAAATCCCCAACACCGAGGTGACTCCAGGTCCCCTTCCCCAAGTCGCCGACACCAAAGTGACCCCAGGTCCCCTTCCCCAAGTCCCCACCACCAAGGTAACCCCGTGTCCCCTTTCTCAAATCCCCAACACCAAAGTGACCCCAGGTCCCCTTCCCCAAATCCCCCCACCAATGTGACCCCAGGTCCCATTCCCCAAATCCCCAACACCAATGTGACCACATGTCCCCTTCCACAAATTCCTCACATCAATGTGACCCCAAGACCTCTTCCCGAAGTCCGGAAAACCAAGGTGACACCAGGTCCCCCTCCCCAAGTCCCCTATATCAAGGAGACCCCAGGTCCCCTTCACCAAGTCCCCAACAACTACGTGACCCCAGGTCCCCTTTCCCAAATCCCTAACACCAAGGCGACCACAGGTCTCATTCCCCAAATCTCCAGCACTAAGGTGACCCCAGGTCCCCTTCCCCAAATCCTAAACACCCAGGTGACCCCAGGTCCCCTTCCCCAAAACCCCAACACCAAGATGACCCCAGGTCCCCTTTCACAAATCCCCAACACCAAGATGACCCCAGGTCCCCTTCCCCAAATCCCCAACACCAAGGTGACCCCAGGTCCCCTTCCCCATATCCCCACACCAAGGTGACCCCAGGTCCCCTTCCAATAATCCCCACCACCAAGGTGAACACAGGTCTCCTTCCCCAAATCCCCAACACCTAGGTGACCCCAGGTCCCCTTCCCCAATTCCCCACCACCAAGGTGACCCAAGGTCCCCTTCCCCAAATCCCCAACACCAAGGTAACCCCAGGTCCCCTTCCCCAAGTCCCCAACACCATGCTGACCCCAGGTCCAATCTCAAAGTCCCCAACACCAAGGTGACCCCAGAGCCCCTTCCCCCAAGTGCCCAACACCAAGGTGACCCCAGGTCCCCTTCCCCAAATCCCTAACACCAAGGTGACCCCCAGTCCCCTTCTCCAAAAATACGACCACCAAGGTGACCCCAGGTCCCCAACCAAAATTCCCAACACCATTGTATCCCCAGGTTCCCTTCCCCAAATCCCTCCCACCAATGTGACCCCAGTTCCCCATCCCCAATATCCACCCACAAAGGTGACCCTAGGTCCCCTTCCCCAAAACCACTCCACCAAGGTGACCCCAGGTCCCCTTCCCCAAAACCACCCCACCAAGGTAACCCCAGTTCCCCTTCCCCAAATCCCAACACCAAGGTGACCCAGGGTCACCTTCCCCAAATCCCCCCAACAAGGTGACCCCAGGTTCCCTTCCCCAAATTTCCCCCACCAAGGTGATCCCAGGTCCACTTCCCCAAATTTCCCCCACCAAGGTGACCACAGGTCCCCTTACCCAAATTCCCAACACCAAGGTGACCCTTTGTCCCTTTCCACATTTCCCAAACACCAAGGTGACCCAAGGTCCCCTTCCCCAAATCCACCACACCGAGGTGACCCGAGGACCAATTCCCCAAATCCCAAACACCAAGGTGACCCCAGGTTCCCTTCCCAAAATCACCCCCACTAAGGTGACCCCAGGTCACCTTCCCCAAACTTCCCCCACCAAGGAGATCCTAGGTCCCCTTCCCCAAATTTCCCCCACCATGGTGACCCCATGTCCCCTTCCCCAAATACCCACCACCAAGGTGACCCCAGGTCCCCTTCCCGAAATCCCCAACCCCAAGGTGACCCGAGGTCCCCTTCCCCAAATCCCCCCACCAAGGTGACCCCAGGTCCCCCTCCCCAAATACCCACCACCAAGGTGACCCCAGGCCCCCTTCCCCAAATCCCCAACACCAAGGTGACCAAAGGTCCCCTTCCCCAAATCCCCCACCCCAAGGTGACCATAGGTCCCCTCCCCATGTCCCCAACAGCAAGGTGATCCCAGGTTCCCCTCCCCATGTCCCCAACATCAACGTGACCCCAGGTCCCCTTCCCCAAGTCCCCAACACCTAGGTGACCCCAAGTCCCCTTCCCCAAGTCCCCAACACCAAGGTGATCCCAGGTACCCTTCCCCTAGTCTTCAACTACAAGGTGATCCCAAGTCCCCTTCCCCAAGTCCCCAACAACGAGGTAACCCCAGGTCCCCTCCCCAAGTACCCAAAACCAAGATGACCCCAAGTCCCCTTCCCCAAATCCAATCCATCAAGGTGACTCCAGGTCCCCATCCACAAGTCCCCAACACCAAGGTGACCCCAGGTCCCCTTCCCCAAGTCCCCAACACCAAGGTGACCCCAGGTCCCCTTCCCCAAGTACCCGACACCAAGGTGACCCCAGGTCCCATTCCACAAATCCCCAAAACCAATGTGACCCCAGTTCCTCATCCCCAAAATCCACCCACAAAAGTGACCCTAGGTTCCCTTCCCGAAAACCACTTCACCAAGGTGACCCCAGGTCCCTTTCCCAAAATCCACCCAACCAAGGTGATTCCAGTTCCCCTTCCCCTAATCCCCCACACCAAGGTGATCCCAGTTTCATTTCCCCAAATTTCCCCTACCAAGGTGACCTCAGGTCTCCCTCCCCAAATCCACCCCACCGAGGTGACCACAGGTCCCCTTCCCCAAATCTCCAACACCAAGGTGAACCCTTTTCCCCTTCCACATATCCCAAACACCAAGGTGACCCCAGGTCACCTTCCCCAAATCCACCACACCAAGGTGACCCCAGGTCCCCTTCCCCAAATCCACCACACAAAGGTGACCCGAGGTCCAATTCCCGAAATCCCCCAAACCAAGGTGACCCCAGGTCCCCTTTCCCAAATCCCCCCTATCAAGGAGACCCCAGGTCCCCTTCCCTAAATTTCCCTCACCAATGTGACCCCAGGTCACCTTCCCCAAAATTTCTGCAGCAAAGGTGACCCCAGGTCACCTTCCCCAAATTTCCCCCACCAATAAGACCCCACATCCCCTTCCCCAAATTACTCCCACCAAGGTGACCCCAGTTCCCCTTCCCTAAATACCCACAACCAAGGTGACCCCAGGTCCCCTTCCCCAAATTCCCAACCCCAAGGTGATCCCAGGTCCCCTTCTCCAAATCCTCCCACCAAGTTGACCACAGGTCCCCTTCCCCAAATCCCCCACACCAAGGTGACCATAGGTCACCTTCCCCATGTCCCTAACACCAAAATAACCCCATGTTCCCCTCCCCATGCTCCAACATCAAGGTGACCCCAAATCCCCTTCACCAAGTCCCCAACACCAACGTGACCCCAGGTCCCCTTCCCCAAATCCCCAACACAAAGGCTGACCCCAAGTCCCCTTCCCCAAGTCCCCAAAACCAAGGTGATCCCAGGTATCCTCCCCCAAGTCCCCAACACAAATGTGACCCCAAGTTCCCTTCCCAAAATCCAGCCCACCAAGATGACCCCAGGTCCCCATCCCCAAATCCCCAACAACAAGGTGACCCCAGGTCCCATTCCCAAAATCACCCCCACTAAGGAGACCCCAGGTCACCTTCCCCGAATTTCCCCCGCAAAGGAGACCCCAGGTCACCTTCCCCAAATTTCCGCCACCAAGGAGATCCTAGGTCCCCTTCCACAAATTTCCCCCACCATGGTGACCCCAGGTCCCCTTCCCCAAATCCCCAACCCCAAGGTGACTCGAGGTCCCCTTCCCCAAATCCACCCACCAAGGTGACCCCAGGTCCCCCTCCCCAAATACCCACCACCAAGGTGACCCCAGGTCCCCTTCCCCAAATCCCAAATACCAAGGTGACCAACGGTCCCCTTCCCCAAATCCCCCACACCAAGGTTGACCATAGGTCCCCTTCCACATGTCCCCAACAGCAAGGTGACCCCAGGTTCCCCTCCCCATGTCCCCAGCATCAACGTGACCCCAGGTCCCCTTCTCCAAGTTCCCAACACCTGGGTGACCCCAAGTCCCCTTCCCCAAGTCCCCAACACCAAGGTGATCCCAGGTCCCCTTCCCCAAGTCCCCAACTACAAGGTGACCCCAGGTCTCCTTCCCCAAGTCCCCAACAACAAGTTAACCAAAAGGTCCCCTCCCCAAGTACCCAAAACCAAGATGAACCCAAGTCCCCTTCCCCAAATCCAATCCATCAAGGTGACTCCAGGTCCCCATCCCCAAGTCCCCATCCCCAAGTCCCCAACACCAAGGGGACCCCAGGTCCCCTTCCCCAAGTCCCCAACACCAAGGTGACCCCAGGTCCCCATCCCCAAGTCCCCAACACCAAGGTGACCCCAGGTCCCCATCCCCCAGTTCCCAACACCAAGGTGACCCCAGGTCCCCTTCCAAAAGTCCCCAACACCAAGGTAACTCCAGGTCCCCTTCCCCTAGTCCCCGACACCAAAGTGAGTCCTGGTCCCCTTCCCCAAGTCCCCACCACCAAGGTGACCCCAGGTCCCCTTCCCCAAATCCCCAACACCAAGGTGACCCCAGGTCCCCTTCCACAAATCCCCAACACCAAAGTGACCCCAGGTCCCCTTCCCCGAGTCCCCAACACCAAGCTGACCCCAGGTCAAATCCCAAAGTCACCAACACCAAGGTGACCCAAGAGCCCCTTTCCCCAAGTCCCCGACACCAAAGTGACCCCTGGTCCCCTTCCCCAAGTCACCACCACCAAGGTGACCCCAGGTCTCCTACCCCAAATCCCCAACACCAAGGTGGCCCCAGGTCCCCTTCCACAAATCCCCAACAACAAGGTGACCCCATGTCCCCTTCCCCAAATCTCCACCCACCAAGGTGACCCCAGGTCCTCAATCAAAATTCCCAACACCAAGGTATCCCCAGGTCTCCTTCCCCAAAGCCCTCCCACCAATGTGACCCCAGTTCCTCATCCCCAAAATCCACCCACAAAAGTGACCCTAGGTTCCCTTCCCGAAAACCACTTCACCAAGGTGACCCCAGGTCCCCTTCCCCAAATCCACCACACCAAGGTGACCCCAGTTCCCCTTCCCCTAATCCCCCACATCAAGGTGATCCCAGGTCCATTTCCCCAAATTTCCCCTACCAAGGTGACCTCAGGTCCCCCTCCCCAAATCCACCCCACCAAGGTGACCATAGGTCACCTTCCACATATCCCAAACACCAAGGTGACCCCAGGTCCCCTTCTCCGAATCCACCACACCAAGGTGACCCCAGGTCCCCTTCTCCAAATCCACCACACCAAGGTGATCTGAGGTCCAATTCCCCAAATCCCCCACACCAATGTGACCCAGGTCCCCTTCCCCACATCCCCCCTATCAAGGAGACCCCAGGTCCCCTTCCCTGAATTTCCCTCACCAAGGTGACCCCAGGTCATCTTCCCTAAAATTTCCCCCCTAAAGGTGACCCCAGGTCACCTTCCCCAAATTTCCCCCACCAAGGAGACCCAAGGTCCCCTTCCCCAAATTACTCCCACCAAGGTGACCCCAGTTCCCCTTCCGCAAATACCCACAACCAAAGTGACCCTAGGTCCCCTTCCCCAAATCCCCAACCCCAAGGTGATCCCAGGTCCCCTTCCCCAAATCCCCAACCCCAAGGTGACCACAGGTCCCCTTCCCCAAATCCCCCACACCAAGGTGACCATAGGACCCCTTCCCCATGTCCCTAACACCAAGATGACCCCATGTTCCCCTCCCCATGCCCCAACATCAATGTTACCCCAAATCCCCATCCCCAAGTCCCCAACACCAACGTGACCCCAGGTCCCCTTCCCCAAATCCCCAACACAAAGGGTGACCCCAAGTCCCCTTCCCCAAGTCCCCAACACCAAGGTGATTCCAGGTTCCCTCCCCAAAGTCCCCAACACAAATGTGACCCCAAGTCCCCTTCCCAAAATCCAACCCACCAAGATGACCCCAGGTCCCCATCCCCAAATCCCCAACAACAAGGTGACCCCAGGTCACTTTCCCCAAGTCCCAACCACCAAGGTGACCCCTGGTCCCCTTCCCCAAGTCCCCAACACCAAAGTGACCCCAGGTCCCCTTCCCCAAGTCCCCACAATCAAGGTGACCCCAGGTCCCATTCCCCAAATCCCTAACACCAAGGTGACTCCAGGTCCCCTTCCCCAAGTCGCCGACACCAAAGTGACCCCATGTCCCTTCCCCAAGTCCCCACCACCAAGGTGACCCTGTGGAGGATTTATTTTTGCTTTATTTTTATTTTTTTGTTTTGCCAAATCCTGTGAGAGAGAGAGAGAGAGAGAGAGAGAGAGAGAGAGAGAGAGAGAGAGAGAGAGAGAGAGAGAGAGAGATATTGTGTTAGCGAGCGAAAGTAGTTAGGTTAACGATCGTTTGTGGTGAGAAAGACTGTTGGTACAAATGAGATTGTTTGTTTACATTTTTAGTAAGGTTATGGCAGTGGTGAATGTTTCGGAGCGAATGCTTTTTTATTTGACTGCAGCTTAAGGCAGTTGTGTGAGAGCTGGATTATATCATTATTATTTTTTGACCAGCGTGGAAGTGTTTTTGATTTTCTGAGTAAGTACAGTTTTGTTTATCTTTGCTTGTCGTGATTGTGAATGATAGGAACAATTTATTATTTATCTTTGATTATAGTGCGATAGTTCAGTTAGCTAGAAGTGTTCGTAAGTGTTTTTCTTTTTTATTTTGGCAGGCTGCGATTCCTCCTTTGGGGAGAAATTTATGTGAATGTGATTGTTGACGACCTGGCTTGTTAAGGAATTTGATACGACTGCTCAGATTTGGAATGAATTATTGATGACCTGGATTGTTTAAGGACCTGATTGGATTGCTCTGTGGATCTTGATGAAATAGATGCTGTAACGACCCCGCCCGGTTGAAGGAATTGGTTTGGCGTATTGATGATGATGATGATGATAATGATGATGACGATGATGATAAGTGCAATTGTGCATTAACATTTTTCAGCGGTCCGGTTGCTGCAGAGTTGTGTTTTTTGGCTATAAAAGACTGTTGGCCTTGTGTGGACGAAAGTGTCCACTCAGAATTACATATTGGTTGTGCGGTTTAGTTTTAAGTTTTGTTAGGGTTTAAATTTGGTTTATTTGAATTATGTTACGTTTATTGTATGTTTTGTAAGTTGTTAAGCGTTATTTATTTTGAGGGTTTAATTGAGTGGTGGTATGATTAAGGCCTGTTTTGTGTTAAGTGTATGATTATTGATAAGTGTGTTTTTTTTGTTTATGTTGAGCGTTTTAGTTTGTAAGGAAATATAGTTTTTAGGATATGTTTTGTTTATTTCGTCCTTTTTGTCTAAGAGTCTGGTTGTAGATTACGTAAGGGGAAAGTTTGTTTTGTGGAGACCATTGTCAGTAAGTGTGATTCAGGGTGTGGGGCTTGTTTTTTTTAACATACCGCCACATTATTTTGGCGCCCGAACAGGGACTGCTGAGGTGGGATAGAAGCTGGACTGTTGGACGAAGGACGGAATTAGGTTAAGAATTTAGGATTAAGGTTGATGAAAAATGGAGGAGCAATTAAGGGTTTTGAGGGAGGAATTGCGGCTGAGTAAGGAGCGTGAGGAGAGGTTGCTAGTAGAGAATGAGAGGTTGAACTGGGAGAATGCGGCGATGCAGAAGGAGCTTAGGGAGTTGAAGGGAACTGTAGAGAGAGTGGAAGAGGGTGTTGAGATGAGGATGCGAGAGAATGAAGAACGAATGGAGAAACGAATGGAAGATATGATGGGGCAAGTCATGGGGATGATGAAAACTATAATGGGTGAAGGTGCAGTCGGAGGAGTGTCCTCAGCTTCGGGTAATGGGTTGGTAGTGGAAGAGAAGGTTAAGGTAGGTGGTAATGGGAAAGGAAGTGATAGTGATAGTAGTAATAGTGATGGTGATATTGAAGATAAGGGAATTAGGCATAGTAAGGATGAACAGAAAGGTGAGAGGAAAGATGAAAGGAAAGGTAAAAGTGATGTGAAGAAAGAGAAGAAAAAGTATCAGGTTAATAGCAAGGACGATCGTGAATGGGTGAAAGTGGTAAGTAAGAAAAAGGGTAAGAAGGGAATGGTTAAGGATAGGAATTTAAGTGTGGAAGTGGATTCATTATATTCAAATGAGGAAGAAGGTAACAAGGGAGTAGATAGTGATGATAGCAGTGAGAATGAACGTGATGTGTGTAAGACTGTGTTTATGAGAGAGGTACCTCGGTGTGAAAGGTTCAATGAGCATAGCAGTAGGGATGTATATGATTTTTTCAAGGAGTATGAGAGGTATTGTCAGGATAAGTATGGTGATAGTAAAAGAGTTTGGGCTAGGGAGTTAGGAGAATATTTGACTGGGTATTTGTTGACGATGTATGGAGTGATAATGAGTGTAGGGGACGTTGATTATGAAAGTGTGAAACAGAGAATAATTGAACAGGTAAAACGTATGAAAGGGAGTGTTAAGTATAAGCGTAAGAATGATTTTGATGAAGCACGGATGAATGCAGGAGAAGCGATATCAATGTACGTATGTAGGTTGGAAACTTTAGCTAGGAAGAAGTATGGGGATGAAGGTATAAATGAGAATAAGGAGTTAATGAGGAAGTTTTTGGCTACTGTACCCGAGAATGTTGCTGAGTTTGTTAATTTGAAACGGAAAGAGAAAATGAGGTGGACGAAAGAAAGATTGACATGGGATGATATTTTAGAGATAGTTGAGGATTACGAGTTGGATAGGTGTATGAAAGAAAGTAAATCTGTGAGTGTAAGAACTGGAATGGAGGAAAGTGTGCCAGAATTTGTTAGTTTTAGAGATGCTGTTATGAGAGGACCGATGAGGGTAGCTGATAGTGTAGTAGATAGGAGTGTTAGGGCGAGTAATGTGGAAATACCTGTAAGGACAAATGAAGGGTTTAGGCAAGGGAATCAGGTTTGGAGGGATAGGAGTGCTAGTGCGCCGCAAGGTAGGTCAGATAGTTGTATCCGTGAAGAGAAGTGTTATAGATGTGGGAAAGTAGGACATAAGAAGAATGAATGTAGATGGGCTCTAGGTGCTTGTTTTGGATGTGGTGAGGTAGGGCATAGAATTAGTGAGTGCAAGAAAGAGAAAGAGGTTAAGTGTTTTCGGTGTGGTATGATTGGGCATGTGGCGAGTGGATGTCGTAGTAATCGTATGAATGTGATTTGTGGTAATTGTGGTAAGGATGGTCATTATGCTAGAATGTGCAAGGAGCCGCGGGGTAAGTGTACTGAATGTGGTGCAGATGGGCATGTAGCTAGAGTATGTAGGAAGAAGGGAGTAAGTCAGCCAGGATGTTCGGGAAACTAGAGTGTAAGAGGGTTCAGCTGGGTGAGTCCTCCTGTGTGTGTGGAAGGAATAGGATTAATGTTTGTGAGAATGGGATGAGTAATTGGTTGGAAATGAGCAAGTATGAATTTAGTATGCATGAAAAGTTAGGGCTGGAAAATAAACAATTAGTGTTAGTTGAATATAGGAAAAAGAGGCGTTTGAAAGTTTTAAGTAAGGATGAAAAAAGGGAAAATTTTATAAGTAAAAGTGAGAATAGAAATAAGTATGACAAGGGTGTAAATGTGCAAGTGTGTATGGAAGATAAATGTGTTAATACAGATGAAGCATGGCTGAGTATGAATGATACCTATAGTGTGTGTGGCTTTTCCTTAGGTGATGTAAAAGAAAGGATGACGAATGCGAGAGTGAGAGATAGGAGAATGATTAGTAGTATGAATGAATCTTTTACTAAAGTTGAGAATGTTTTTGATGAAATGGATGAACTGTTTACAGAAATGAGTGTAATTATAGGGCCAGATGAGAACAAGGTAGATATGATTGTACATGATATATTAGATGATAGGGATTTAGATAGGAATAGTGTTAATGTAGCGAATGATTGTGATAAGGAAGAAGTGAATGAGAGAGTATATGGAGGCCCAGTTACTCGGAGTAGAGGTCCCGTTCCCGACTGCGACTGGGTTATGAAAAAAATAATGTAAGTGTTGTGTGAGAAGGATTTGGCAAAGTAAGGGGGGAGGAATGTGGAGGATTTATTTTTGCTTTATTTTTATTTTTTTGTTTTGCCAAATCCTGTGAGAGAGAGAGAGAGAGAGAGAGAGAGAGAGAGAGAGAGAGAGAGAGAGAGAGAGAGAGAGAGAGAGATATGTGTTAGCGAGCGAAAGTAGTTAGGTTAACGATCGTTTGTGGTGAGAAAGACTGTTGGTACAAATGTGATTGTTTGTTTACATTTTTAGTAAGGTTATGGCAGTGGTGAATGTTTCGGAGCGAATGCTTTTTTATTTGACTGCAGCTTAAGGCAGTTGTGTGAGAGCTGGATTATATCATTATTATTTTTTGACCAGCGTGGAAGTGTTTTTGATTTTCTGAGTAAGTACAGTTTTGTTTATCTTTGCTTGTCGTGATTGTGAATGATAGGAACAATTTATTATTTATCTTTGATTATAGTGCGATAGTTCAGTTAGCTAGAAGTGTTCGTAAGTGTTTTTCTTTTTTATTTTGGCAGGCTGCGATTCCTCCTTTGGGGAGAAATTTATGTGAATGTGATTGTTGACGACCTGGCTTGTTAAGGAATTTGATACGACTGCTCAGATTTGGAATGAATTATTGATGACCTGGATTGTTTAAGGACCTGATTGGATTGCTCTGTGGATCTTGATGAAATAGATGCTGTAACGACCCCGCCCGGTTGAAGGAATTGGTTTGGCGTATTGATGATGATGATGATGATAATGATGATGACGATGATGATAAGTGCAATTGTGCATTAACATTTTTCAGCGGTCCGGTTGCTGCAGAGTTGTGTTTTTTGGCTATAAAAGACTGTTGGCCTTGTGTGGACGAAAGTGTCCACTCAGAATTACATATTGGTTGTGCGGTTTAGTTTTAAGTTTTGTTAGGGTTTAAATTTGGTTTATTTGAATTATGTTACGTTTATTGTATGTTTTGTAAGTTGTTAAGCGTTATTTATTTTGAGGGTTTAATTGAGTGGTGGTATGATTAAGGCCTGTTTTGTGTTAAGTGTATGATTATTGATAAGTGTGTTTTTTTTGTTTATGTTGAGCGTTTTAGTTTGTAAGGAAATATAGTTTTTAGGATATGTTTTGTTTATTTCGTCCTTTTTGTCTAAGAGTCTGGTTGTAGATTACGTAAGGGGAAAGTTTGTTTTGTGGAGACCATTGTCAGTAAGTGTGATTCAGGGTGTGGGGCTTGTTTTTTTTAACATACCGCCACATTATTTTGGCGCCCGAACAGGGACTGCTGAGGTGGGATAGAAGCTGGACTGTTGGACGAAGGACGGAATTAGGTTAAGAATTTAGGATTAAGGTTGATGAAAAATGGAGGAGCAATTAAGGGTTTTGAGGGAGGAATTGCGGCTGAGTAAGGAGCGTGAGGAGAGGTTGCTAGTAGAGAATGAGAGGTTGAACTGGGAGAATGCGGCGATGCAGAAGGAGCTTAGGGAGTTGAAGGGAACTGTAGAGAGAGTGGAAGAGGGTGTTGAGATGAGGATGCGAGAGAATGAAGAACGAATGGAGAAACGAATGGAAGATATGATGGGGCAAGTCATGGGGATGATGAAAACTATAATGGGTGAAGGTGCAGTCGGAGGAGTGTCCTCAGCTTCGGGTAATGGGTTGGTAGTGGAAGAGAAGGTTAAGGTAGGTGGTAATGGGAAAGGAAGTGATAGTGATAGTAGTAATAGTGATGGTGATATTGAAGATAAGGGAATTAGGCATAGTAAGGATGAACAGAAAGGTGAGAGGAAAGATGAAAGGAAAGGTAAAAGTGATGTGAAGAAAGAGAAGAAAAAGTATCAGGTTAATAGCAAGGACGATCGTGAATGGGTGAAAGTGGTAAGTAAGAAAAAGGGTAAGAAGGGAATGGTTAAGGATAGGAATTTAAGTGTGGAAGTGGATTCATTATATTCAAATGAGGAAGAAGGTAACAAGGGAGTAGATAGTGATGATAGCAGTGAGAATGAACGTGATGTGTGTAAGACTGTGTTTATGAGAGAGGTACCTCGGTGTGAAAGGTTCAATGAGCATAGCAGTAGGGATGTATATGATTTTTTCAAGGAGTATGAGAGGTATTGTCAGGATAAGTATGGTGATAGTAAAAGAGTTTGGGCTAGGGAGTTAGGAGAATATTTGACTGGGTATTTGTTGACGATGTATGGAGTGATAATGAGTGTAGGGGACGTTGATTATGAAAGTGTGAAACAGAGAATAATTGAACAGGTAAAACGTATGAAAGGGAGTGTTAAGTATAAGCGTAAGAATGATTTTGATGAAGCACGGATGAATGCAGGAGAAGCGATATCAATGTACGTATGTAGGTTGGAAACTTTAGCTAGGAAGAAGTATGGGGATGAAGGTATAAATGAGAATAAGGAGTTAATGAGGAAGTTTTTGGCTACTGTACCCGAGAATGTTGCTGAGTTTGTTAATTTGAAACGGAAAGAGAAAATGAGGTGGACGAAAGAAAGATTGACATGGGATGATATTTTAGAGATAGTTGAGGATTACGAGTTGGATAGGTGTATGAAAGAAAGTAAATCTGTGAGTGTAAGAACTGGAATGGAGGAAAGTGTGCCAGAATTTGTTAGTTTTAGAGATGCTGTTATGAGAGGACCGATGAGGGTAGCTGATAGTGTAGTAGATAGGAGTGTTAGGGCGAGTAATGTGGAAATACCTGTAAGGACAAATGAAGGGTTTAGGCAAGGGAATCAGGTTTGGAGGGATAGGAGTGCTAGTGCGCCGCAAGGTAGGTCAGATAGTTGTATCCGTGAAGAGAAGTGTTATAGATGTGGGAAAGTAGGACATAAGAAGAATGAATGTAGATGGGCTCTAGGTGCTTGTTTTGGATGTGGTGAGGTAGGGCATAGAATTAGTGAGTGCAAGAAAGAGAAAGAGGTTAAGTGTTTTCGGTGTGGTATGATTGGGCATGTGGCGAGTGGATGTCGTAGTAATCGTATGAATGTGATTTGTGGTAATTGTGGTAAGGATGGTCATTATGCTAGAATGTGCAAGGAGCCGCGGGGTAAGTGTACTGAATGTGGTGCAGATGGGCATGTAGCTAGAGTATGTAGGAAGAAGGGAGTAAGTCAGCCAGGATGTTCGGGAAACTAGAGTGTAAGAGGGTTCAGCTGGGTGAGTCCTCCTGTGTGTGTGGAAGGAATAGGATTAATGTTTGTGAGAATGGGATGAGTAATTGGTTGGAAATGAGCAAGTATGAATCTAGTATGCATGAAAAGTTAGGGCTGGAAAATAAACAATTAGTGTTAGTTGAATATAGGAAAAAGAGGCGTTTGAAAGTTTTAAGTAAGGATGAAAAAAGGGAAAATTTTATAAGTAAAAGTGAGAATAGAAATAAGTATGACAAGGGTGTAAATGTGCAAGTGTGTATGGAAGATAAATGTGTTAATACAGATGAAGCATGGCTGAGTATGAATGATACCTATAGTGTGTGTGGCTTTTCCTTAGGTGATGTAAAAGAAAGGATGACGAATGCGAGAGTGAGAGATAGGAGAATGATTAGTAGTATGAATGAATCTTTTACTAAAGTTGAGAATGTTTTTGATGAAATGGATGAACTGTTTACAGAAATGAGTGTAATTATAGGGCCAGATGAGAACGAGGTAGATATGATTGTACATGATATATTAGATGATAGGGATTTAGATAGGAATAGTGTTAATGTAGCGAATGATTGTGATAAGGAAGAAGTGAATGAGAGAGTATATGGAGGCCCAGTTACTCGGAGTAGAGGTCCCGTTCCCGACTGCGACTGGGTTATGAAAAAAATAATGTAAGTGTTGTGTGAGAAGGATTTGGCAAAGTAAGGGGGGAGGAATGTGGGGGATTTATTTTTGCTTTATTTTTATTTTTTTGTTTTGCCAAATCCTGTGAGAGAGAGAGAGAGAGAGAGAGAGAGAGAGAGAGAGAGAGAGAGAGAGAGAGAGAGAGAGAGAGAGAGAGAGAGAGAGAGAGATATTGTGTTAGCGAGCGAAAGTAGTTAGGTTAACGATCGTTTGTGGTGAGAAAGACTGTTGGTACAAATGAGATTGTTTGTTTACATTTTTAGTAAGGTTATGGCAGTGGTGAATGTTTCGGAGCGAATGCTTTTTTATTTGACTGCAGCTTAAGGCAGTTGTGTGAGAGCTGGATTATATCATTATTATTTTTTGACCAGCGTGGAAGTGTTTTTGATTTTCTGAGTAAGTACAGTTTTGTTTATCTTTGCTTGTCGTGATTGTGAATGATAGGAACAATTTATTATTTATCTTTGATTATAGTGCGATAGTTCAGTTAGCTAGAAGTGTTCGTAAGTGTTTTTCTTTTTTATTTTGGCAGGCTGCGATTCCTCCTTTGGGGAGAAATTTATGTGAATGTGATTGTTGACGACCTGGCTTGTTAAAGAATTTGATACGACTGCTCAGATTTGGAATGAATTATTGATGACCTGGATTGTTTAAGGACCTGATTGGATTGCTCTGTGGATCTTGATGAAATAGATGCTGTAACGACCCCGCCCGGTTGAAGGAATTGGTTTGGCGTATTGATGATGATGATGATGATAATGATGATGACGATGATGATAAGTGCAATTGTGCATTAACATTTTTCAGCGGTCCGGTTGCTGCAGAGTTGTGTTTTTTGGCTATAAAAGACTGTTGGCCTTGTGTGGACGAAAGTGTCCACTCAGAATTACATATTGGTTGTGCGGTTTAGTTTTAAGTTTTGTTAGGGTTTAAATTTGGTTTATTTGAATTATGTTACGTTTATTGTATGTTTTGTAAGTTGTTAAGCGTTATTTATTTTGAGGGTTTAATTGAGTGGTGGTATGATTAAGGCCTGTTTTGTGTTAAGTGTATGATTATTGATAAGTGTGTTTTTTTTGTTTATGTTGAGCGTTTTAGTTTGTAAGGAAATATAGTTTTTAGGATATGTTTTGTTTATTTCGTCCTTTTTGTCTAAGAGTCTGGTTGTAGATTACGTAAGGGGAAAGTTTGTTTTGTGGAGACCATTGTCAGTAAGTGTGATTCAGGGTGTGGGGCTTGTTTTTTTTTAACATACCGCCACAACCCTATGTCCCCTTTCTCAAATCCCCAACACCAAGGTTACCCCAGGTCCCCTTCCCCAAATCCCCCCACCAAGGTGACCCCAGGTCCCATTCCCCAAATCCCCAACACCAATGTGACCACATGTCCCATTCATCAAATTCCCCTCACCAATGTGACCCCAAGACCTCTTCCCGAATTCCCGAACACCAAGGTGACACCAGGTCCCCCTCCCCAAGTCCCCAATATCAAGGAGACCCAAGGTCCCCTTCAGCAAGTCCCCAACAACAACGTGACCCCAGGTCCCTTTTCCCAAGTCCCCAATACCAAGGTGACCCCAGGTCCCCTTCCCCAAGTCCCCAACACCAGGGTGACCCCAGGTCCCCTTCCCCAAGTCCCCAACTCCAATTTGACCCAAGGTCCCCTTCCCCAAGTCCCCAACACCAAGGTGACCCCAGGTCCCCTTCCCCAAATCCCTAACACCAAGGCGATCAAAGGTCTCCTTCCCCAAATCCCCAGCACTAAGGTGACCCCAGGTCCCCTTCCCAAAATCCTAAACACCCAGGTGACCCCAGGTCCCCTTCCCCAAAACCCCAACACCAAGATGACCCCAAGTCCCCTTTCACAAATCCCCAACACTAAGGTGACCCCAGGTCCCCTTCCCCAAATCCCAAACCCCAGGTCCCCTTCCCCAAATCCCAAACACCAAGGTGACCCCAGGTCCCCTTTCCCAAATCACCTCACCAAGGTGACCCCAGGTCCCCTTCCCCAAATCCCCAACACCAAGGTGACCCCAGGTCCCCTTCCCCATATCCCCACACCAAGGTGACCCCAGGTCCATTTCCCAAAATCCACCGCACCAAGGTGACCCAAGGTCCCTTTCCCCAAATCCTCCCCACCAGGGAGACCCTAGGTCCCCTTTAGCAAATATAACCCACCAAGGTGACCCCAGGTCACCTTCCCCAAATTTCCCCCACCAAGGTGACTTTAAGTCACCTTCCCCAAACTTCCCCCACCAAGGTAACCCCATGTCCCCTTCCCCAAATTTCCCCCACCAAGGTGACCCCAGGTCCCATTCCCCAATTCCCCACCACCAAGGTGACCCCAGGTCCCCATCCTCAAATCCCCGAAACCAAGGTGACCCAGGGTCACCTTCCTAAAAGTCCCCAACACCAAGGTAACCCCATGTCCCCTTCCCCAAGTCCCCAGCACGTAGGTGACCCCAGGTCCCCTTCCCCAAATCCCCAACACCAAGGTGACCCCAGGTCCCCTTCCCCAAGTCCCCAATACCAAGGTGACCCCAGTTCCCCTTCCCAGAGTCCCCAACACCAAAGTGACACCAGGTCTCATACCCCAAGTTCCCGACACCAAAGTGACCACAGGTCCACTTCCCCAAGTCCCCACCACCAAGGTGACCCCAGGTCACCTTCCCCAAATCCACAACACCTATGTGACCCCAGGTCCCCTTCCCCAATTCCCCAACACTAAGGTGACCCAGAGTCCCCTTCCCCAAATCTCCTCCCACCAAGGTGACCTCAGGTCCCCTTCCCCAAATCCCCAACACCAACGTGACTCCAGGTCCCCTTCCCCAAATCCCCCCACCAAAGTGACCCCAGGTCCCCTTCCACAAATCCCCCACACCAATGTGACCCCAGGACCCCTTCCCGAAGTCCCCAACACCAAGGTGACACCAGGTTCCCCTCCTCAAGTCCGCAAAATCAAGGTGACCCCAGGTCCCCTTCACCAAGTCCCCAAAAACAACGTGACCCCAGGTTCCTTTTCCCAAGTCCCCAACACCAAGGTGACCCCAGGTCCCCCTCCCAAAGTCCCCAACACCAAGGTGACCCAAAGTCCCCTTCCCCAAATCCAACCCACCAAGGTGACCCCAGGTCCCCATCCCCAAGTCCCCAACACCAAGGTAACCGCAGGTCACCTCCCCCAAGTCCCCACCACCAAGGAGACCCGCAGTCCCCTTCCCAAAATCCCCAACACCAAGGTGACCCCAGGTCCCCTCCCCCAATTCCCCACCACCAAGGTGACCCCAGGTCCCCTTCCCCAAATCCCCAACACCAAGGTGACCCCAGGTCCCCTTCCCCAAGTCCCCAACACCAAGCTGACCCCAGGTCCAATTCCAAAGTCCCCAACACTAAGGTGACCCTAGAGCCCCTTCCTCCAAGTCCCCAACACCAAGGTGACCCCAGGTCCCCTTCCCCAAATCCCTAACACCAAGGTGACCCCCAGTCCCCTTCCCCAAATATACCCCCACCAAGGTGACCCCAGGTCCCCAACCAAAATTCCCAACACCAATGTATCCCCAGGTCCCCTTCCCCAAATCCCTCCCACAAATGTGACCCCAGTTCCCCATCCCCAAAATCCACCCACAAAGGTGACCCTAGGTCCCCTTCCCCGAAACCACTCCACCAAGGTGACCCCAGGTACCCTCCCCCAAAACCACCCCACCAAGGTAACCCCAGTTTCCCTTCCCCAATCCCGACACCAAGGTAACCAAGGGTCACCTTCCCCAAATCCCCCCAACCAAGGTGACCCCAGTTTCCCTTCCCCAAATTTCCCCCACCAAGGTGATCCCAGGTCCACTTCCCCAAATTTCCCCCACCAAGGTGACATCAGGTCCCCTTCCCCAAATCCACCCCACCAAGGTGACCACAGGTCCCCTTACCCAAATTCCCAACACCAAGGTGACCCTTTGTCCCTTTCCACATATCCCAAACACCAACATGACCCCAGGTCCCCTTCCCCAAATCCACCAAACAAAGGTGACCCGAGGACCAATTCCCCAAATCCCCCACACCAAGGTGACCCTAGGTTCCCTTCCCAAAATCACCCCCACTAAGGAGACCCCAGGTCACCTTCCCCTAATTTCCCCTGCAAAGGTGACCCCAGGTCACCTTCCCCAAATTTCCCCCACCAAGTAGATCCTAGGTCCCCTGTCCCAAATTTCCCCCACCATGGTGACCCTAGGTCCCCTTCCCCAAATACCCACCACCAAGGTGACCCCATGTCCCCTTCCCCAAATCCCCAACCCCAAGGTGACCCGAGGTCCCCTTCCCCAAATCCCCCCACCAAGGTGACCCCAGGTCCCTCTCCCCAAATACCCACCACCAAGGTGACCCCAGGCCCCCTTCCCCAAATCCCCAACACCAAGGTGACCAAAGGTCCCCTTCCCCAAATCCCCCACACCAAGGTGACCATATGTCCCCTTCCCCATGTCCCCAGCAGCAAGGTGACCCCAGGTTCCCCTCCCCATGTCCCCAACATCAACGTGACCCCATGTCCCCTTCTTCAAGTCCCCAACACCTAGGTGACCCCAAGTCCCCTTCCCCAAGTCCCAAACACCAAGGTGATCCCAAGTCCCCTTCCCCTAGTCCCCAACTACAAGGTGACCCCAGGTCCCCTTCCCCAAGTCCCCAACAACGAGGTAACCCGAGGTCCCCTCCCCAAGTACCCAAAACCAAGATGACCCCAAGTCCCCTTCCACAAATCCAATCCATCAAGGTGACTCCAGTTCCCCATCCCCAAGTCCCCAACACCAAGGTGACCCCAGGTCCCGGAGACCACAGGTCCCCTTCCCAAAGTCCCCAACACCAAGGTGACCCCAGGTCCCCTTCCCCAAGTCCCCGACACAAAAGTGACCCTGGGTCCCCTTCCCCAAGTCCCCACCACCAAGGCGACCCCAGGTTCCCTTCCCCAAATCCCCAACACCAAGGTGACCACATTTCCCCTTCCCCAATTCCCCACCACCAAGGTGACCCCAGGTCCCCTTCCACAAATCCCCAACTCCAAGGTGACCCCAGGTCCCCTTCCCCAAGTCCCCAACACCAAGCTGACCCCAGGTCAAATCCCAAAGTCACCAACACCAAGGTGACCCCAGAGACCCTTTCCCCAAGTCCCCTACACCAAAGTGACCCCAGGTCCCCTTCCCCAAGTCCCCACCACCAAGGTGACCCCAGGTCCCCTACCCAAAATCCCCAACACCAAGGTGACCCAGGGTCCCCTTCCACAAATCCCCAACACCAAGGTGATCCCAGGTCCCCTTCCCCAAATCTCCACCTACCAAGGTGAACCCAGGTCCCCAATCAAAATTCCCAACACCAAGATATCTCCAGGTCTCCTTCCCCAAAGCCCTCCCACCAATGTGACCCCAGTTCCTCATCCCCAAAATCCACCCACAAAAGTGACCCTAGGTTCCCTTCCCAAAAACCACTTCACCAAGGTGACCCCAGGTCCCCTTCCCCAAATCCACCCAACAAAGGTGACCCCAGTTCCCCTTCCCCTAATCCCCCACACCAAGGTGATCCCAGGTTCATTTCCCCAAATTTCCCCTACCAAGGTGACCTCACATCCCCCTCCCCAAATCCACCCAACCAAGGTGACCACAGGTACCCTTCCCCAAATCCCCAACACCAAGGTGAACACTTGTCCTCTTCCACATATCCCAAACACCAAGGTGACCCCAGGTCACCTTCCCCAAATCCACAACACCAAGGTGACCCCAGGTCCCCTTCCCCAAATCCACCACACCAAGGTGACCCGAGGTCGAATTCCCCAAATCCCCCACACCAAGGTGACCCCAGGTCCCCTTCCCCAAATCCCCCCTATCAAGGAGACCCCAGGTCCCCTTCCCTAAATTTCCCTCACCATGGTGACCGCAGGTCACCTTCCCAGAAATTTCCCCCGCAAAGGTGACCCCAGGTCACCTTCCCCAAATTTCCCCCACCAAGGAGACCCCAGGTTCCCATCCCCAAATTACTCCCACCAAGGTGACCCCAGGTCCCCTTCCCCAAGTAATCGACACCAAAGTGACCCCAAGTCCCCTTCCCCAAGTCCCCACCATCAAGGTGACCCCAGGTCCCCTTCCCCAAATCCCAAACACCAAGGTGACTCCAGATCACCTTCCCCAAGTCGCCGACACCAAAGTGACCCCAGGTCCACTTCCCCATGTCCCCACCACCCAGGGGACCCCAGGTCCCCTTTCTCAAATCCCCAACACCAAGGTGACCCCAGATCCCCTTCCCCAAATCCCCCCATATAGGTGACCCCAGGTCCCATTCCCCAAATCCCCAACACCAATGTGACCACAGATCCTCTTCCACAAATCCTCTACACCAAAGTGACCCCAGGACCCCTACCCGAAGTCCCCTACACCAAGATGACACCAGGTCCCCCTCCCCAATTCCCCAAAATCGAGGTGACCCCAGGTCCCCTTCACCAAGTCCCCAACAACAACATGACCCCAGGTCCCCTTCCCCAAGTCCCCAACACCAATGTGACCCCAGAGCCCCTTCCCCAAGTCCCCAACTCCAAGGTGACCCCAGGTCCCCTTCCCCAAATCCCTAACACCAAGGTGACCCCCAGTCCCCTTCCCCAAATATACCCCCACCAAGGTGACCCCAGGTCCACAACCAAAATTCCCAACACCAATGTATCCCCAGGTCCCCTTCCCCAAATCCATCCCACAAATGTGACCCCAGTTCCCCATCCCCAAAATCCACCCAAAAAGGTTACCCTAGGTCCCCTTCCCCAAAACCACTCCACCAAGGTGACCCCAGGTCCCCTCCCCCAAAACCACCCCACCAAGGTAACCCCAGTTCCCCTTCCCCAAATCCCGACACCAAGGTGACCCAGGGTCTCCTTCCCCAAATCCCCCCCACAGAGGTGACCCCAGGTTCCCTTCCCCAAATTTCCCCCACCAAGGTGATCCCAGGTCCACTTTCCCAAATTTCCCCCACCAAGGTGACATCAGGTCCCCTTCCCCAAATCCACCCCATAAAGGTGACCACAGGTCCCCTTACCCAAATTCCCAACACCAAGGTGACCCTTTGTCCCTTTCCACATATCCCAAACACCAAGGTGACCCCAGGTCCCCTTCCCCAAATCCACCACACCAAGGTGACCCGAGGACCAATTCCCCAATTCCCCCACACCAAGGTGACCCTAGGTCCCTTCCCAAAATCCCCCCACTAAGGAGACCCCAGGTCACCTTCCCCAAATCCCCCCAAAGGTGACCCCAGGTCCCTTCCCCAAATTTCCCCCACCAAGTGATCCTAGGTCCCCTTCCCAAATTTCCCCCACCAAGGTGACCCCAGGTCCCCTTCCCCAAATACCCACCACCAAGGTGACCCCAGTCCCCTTCCCCAAATCCCCAACCCCAAGGTGACCCGAGGTCCCCTTCCCCAAATCCCCCGACCAAGGTGACCCCAGGTCCCCTCCCCAAATCCCACCACCAAGGTGACCCCAGGCCCCCTTCCCCAAATCCCCAACACCAAGGTGACCAGGTCCCCTTCCCCAAATCCCCCACACCAAGGTGACCATAGGTCCCCTGACCCATGTCCCGACAGCAAGGTGACCCCAGGTCCCCTCCCCATGTCCCCAACATCAAGTGACCCCAGGTCCCCTTCCCCAAGTCCCCAACACCAGGTGACCCCAAGTCCCCTTCCCCAAGTCCCCAACACCAAGGTGATCCAGGTCCCCTTCCCCAGTCCCCAACACCAAGGTGACCCCAGGTCCCGGAGACCACAGGTCCCCTTCCCAAAGTCCCCAACACCAAGGTGACCCCAGGTCCCCTTCCCCAAGTCCCCGACACAAAAGTGACCCTGGTCCCCTTCCCCAAGTCCCCACCACCAAGGTGACCCCAGGTCCCTTCCCCAAATCCCCAACACCAAGGTGACCCATTTCCCCTTCCCCAATCCCCACCACCAAGGTGACCCCAGGTCCCCTTCCCAAATCCCCAACTCCAAGGTGACCCTAGGTCCCCTTCCCCAAGTCCCCAACACCAAGCTGACCCCAGGTCAAATCCCAAAGTCCCAACACCAAGGTGACCCCAGGACCCTTCCCCAAGTCCCCTACACCAAAGTGACCCCAGGTCCCCTTCCCCAAGTCCCCACCACCAAGGTGACCCCAGGTCCCCTACCCAAAATCCCCAACACCAAGGTGACCCAGGGTCCCCTTCCACAAATCCCCAACACCAAGGTGATCCCAGGTCCCCTTCCCCAAATCTCCACCTACCAAGGTGACCCAGGTCCCCAATCAAAATTCCCAACACCAAGATATCCCCAGGTCTCCTTCCCCAAAGCCCTCCCACCAATGTGACCCCAGTTCCCATCCCCAAAATCCACCCACAAAAGTGACCCTAGGTTCCCTTCCCAAAACCACTTCACCAAGGTGACCCCAGGTCCCCTTCCCCAAATCCACCCAACAAAGGTGACCCCAGTCCCCTTCCCCAAATCCCCCACACCAAGGTGACCCAGGTTCATTCCCCAAATTTCCCCTACCAAGGTGACCCCATCCCCTCCCCAAATCCACCCAACCAAGGTGACCCAGGTACCCTTCCCCAAATCCCCAACACCAAGGTGACACTTGTCCCTTCCCAATCCCAAACACCAAGGTGACCCCAGGTCCCCTTCCCCAAATCCCAACACCAAGGTGACCCCAGGTCCCCTTCCCCAAATCCCCACACCAAGGTGACCCGAGGTCTTCCCCAAATCCCCCACACCAAGGTGACCCCAGGTCCCCTTCCCCAAATCCCCCCTATCAAGGAGACCCCAGGTCCCCTTCCCTAAATTTCCCCACCAAGGTGACCCAGGTCACCTTCCCCAAATTTCCCCCGCAAAGGTGACCCCAGGTCCCTTCCCCAAATTTCCCCCACCAAGGAGACCCCAGGTCCCATCCCCAAATTACTCCCACCAAGGTGACCCCAGGTCCCCTTCCCCAAGTAATCGACACCAAAGTGACCCCAAGTCCCCTTCCCCAAGTCCCCACCATCAAGGTGACCCCAGGTCCCCTTCCCCAAATCCCAAACACCAAGGTGACCCAGATCACCTTCCCCAAGTCGCCGACACCAAAGTGACCCCAGGTCCACTTCCCCATGTCCCCACCACCCAGGGGACCCCAGGTCCCCTTTCCAAATCCCCAACACCAAGGTGACCCCAGGTCCCCTTCCCCAAATCCCCCCATATAGGTGACCCCAGGTCCCATTCCCCAAATCCCCAACACCAATGTGACCACAGATCCTCTTCCACAAATCCTCTACACCAAAGTGACCCCAGGTCCCTACCCGAAGTCCCCTACACCAAGATGACACCAGGTCCCCCTCCCCAATTCCCCAAAATCGAGGTGACCCCAGGTCCCCTTCACCAAGTCCCCAACAACAACATGACCCCAGGTCCCCTTCCCCAAGTCCCCAACACCAATGTGACCCCAGAGCCCTTCCCCCAAGTCCCCAACTCCAAGGTGACCCCAGGTCCCCTTCCCCAAATCCCTAACACCAAGGTGACCCCCAGTCCCCTTCCCCAAATATACCCCCACCAAGGTGACCCCAGGTCCACAACCAAAATTCCCAACACCAATGTATCCCCAGGTCCCCTTCCCCAAATCCATCCCACAAATGTGACCCCAGTTCCCCATCCCCAAAATCCACCCAAAAAGGTTACCCTAGGTCCCCTTCCCCAAAACCACTCCACCAAGGTGACCCCAGGTCCCCTCCCCCAAAACCACCCCACCAAGGTAACCCCAGTTCCCCTTCCCCAAATCCCGACACCAAGGTGACCCAGGGTCTCCTTCCCCAAATCCCCCCCACAGAGGTGACCCCAGGTTCCCTTCCCCAAATTTCCCCCACCAAGGTGATCCCAGGTCCACTTTCCCAAATTTCCCCCACCAAGGTGACATCAGGTCCCCTTCCCCAAATCCACCCCATAAAGGTGACCACAGGTCCCCTTACCCAAATTCCCAACACCAAGGTGACCCTTTGTCCCTTTCCACATATCCCAAACACCAAGGTGACCCCAGGTCCCCTTCCCCAAATCCACCACACCAAGGTGACCCGAGGACCAATTCCCCAATTCCCCCACACCAAGGTGACCCTAGGTTCCCTTCCCAAAATCACCCCCACTAAGGAGACCCCAGGTCACCTTCCCCAAATTTCCCCCGCAAAGGTGACCCCAGGTCACCTTCCCCAAATTTCCCCCACCAAGTAGATCCTAGGTCCCCTGTCCCAAATTTCCCCCACCAAGGTGACCCCAGGTCCCCTTCCCCAAATACCCACCACCAAGGTGACCCCAGTCCCCTTCCCCAAATCCCCAACCCCAAGGTGACCCGAGGTCCCCTTCCCCAAATCCCC
Source organism: Palaemon carinicauda (assembly GCF_036898095.1). Taxonomy (NCBI): domain Eukaryota; kingdom Metazoa; phylum Arthropoda; class Malacostraca; order Decapoda; family Palaemonidae; genus Palaemon; species Palaemon carinicauda. Next base: position 106,604,200 of record NC_090733.1, read on the forward strand.
CGACCAAGGTGACCCCAGGTCCCTCTCCCCAAATACCCACCACCAAGGTGACCCCAGGCCCCCTTCCCCAAATCCCCAACACCAAGGTGACCAGGTCCCCTTCCCCAAATCCCCCACACCAAGGTGACCATAGGTCCCCTGACCCATGTACCCGACAGCAAGGTGACCCCAGGTTCCCCTCCCCATGTCCCCAACATCAACGTGACCCCAGGTCCCCTTCCCCAAGTCCCCAACACCTAGGTGACCCCAAGTCCCCTTCCCCAAGTCCCCAACACCAAGGTGATCACAGGTCCCTTCCCCTAGTCCCCAACTACAAGTGACCCCAAGTCCCCTTCCCCAAGTCCCCAACAACAAGGTAACCCCAGGTTCCCTCCCAAGTACCCAAAACCAAGATGACCCCAAGTCCCCTTCCACAAATCTAATCCATCAAGGTGACTCCAGGTCCCCATCTCCCAAGTCCCCAACACCAAGGTGACTCCAGGTCCCCTTCCCCAAGTCCCCAACACCAAGGTGACCCCAGGTCCCCTTCCCGAAGTCCCCAACACCAAGGTGACCCCAGGTCCCCTTCCCCAAGTCCCCGACACAAAAGTGACCCTGGGTCCCCTTCCCCAAGTCCCCACCACCAAGGCGACCCCAGGTTCCCTTCCCCAAATCCCCAACACCAAGGTGACCACATTTCCCCTTCCCCAATTCCCCACCACCAAGGTGACCCCAGGTCCCCTTCCACAAATGCCCAACACCAAGGTGACCCCAGGTCCCCTTCCCCAAGTCCCAAACACCAAGCTGACCCCAGGTCAAATCCCCAAAGTCACCAACACCAAGGTGACCCCAGAGCCCCTTTCCCCAAGTCCCCTACACCAAAGTGACCCCAGGTCCCCTTCCCCAAATCCCCACCACCAAGGTGACCCTAGGTCCCCTACCCAAAATTCCCAACACCAAGGTGACCCCAGGTCCCCTTCCACAAATCCCCAACACCAAGGTGACCCCAGGTCCCCTTCCCCAAATCTCCACCCACCAAGGTGACCCCAGGTCCCCAATCAAAATTCCCAACACCAAGATATCTCCAGGTCTCCTTCCCCAAAGCCCTCCCACCAATGTGACCCCAGTTCCTCATCCCCAAAATCCACACACAAAAGTGACCCTAGGTTCCCTTCCCGAAAACCACTTCACCAAGGTGACCCCAGGTCCCCTTCCCCAAATCCACCAAACCAAGGTGACCCCAGTTCCCCTTCCCCTAATCCCCCACACCAAGGTGATCCCAGGTTCATTTCCCCAAATTTCCCCTACCAAGGTAAGCTCAGGTCCCCCTCCCCAAATCCACCCCACCAAGGTGACCACAGGTACCCTTCCCCAAATCCCCAACACCAAGGTGAACCCTTGTCCTCTTCCACATATCCCAAACACCAAGGTGACCCCAGGTCACCTTCCCCAAATCCACCACACCAAGGTGACCCCAGGTCCCCTTCCCCAAATCCACCACACCAAGGTGACCCGAGGTCCAATTCCCCAAATCCCCACACCAAGGTGACCCCAGGTCCCCTTCCCCAAATCCCCCCTATCAAGGAGACCCCAGGTCCCCTTCCCTAAATTTCCCTCACCATGGTCGGTCACCTTCCCCAAAATTTCCCCCTCAAAGGTGACCCCAGGTCACCTTCCCCAAATTTCCCCCACCAAGGAGACCCCAGGTTCCCATCCCCAAATTACTCCCACCAAGGTGACCGCAGGTCCCCTTCCCCAAGTCCCCGACACCAAAGTGACCCCAGGTCCCCTTCCCCAAGTCCCCACCATCAAGGTGACCCCAGGTCCCCTTCCCCAAATCCCAAACACCAAGGTGACTCCAGATCCCCTTCCCCAAGTGCCGACACCAAAGTGACCCCAGGTCCACTTCCCCAAGTCCCCACCACCAAGGTGACCCCAGGTCCCCTTTCTCAAATCCCCAACACCAAGGTGACCCCAGGTCCCCTTCCCCAAATCCCCCCACATAGGTGACCCCAGTCCCATTCCCCAAATCCCCAACACCAATGTGACCACAGGTCCTCTTCCACAAATCCTCTACACCAAAGTGACCCCAGGACCCCTACCCGAAGTCCCCTACACCAAGGTGACACCAGGTCCCCCTCCCCAATTCCCCAAAATCGAGGTGACCGCAGGTCCCCTTCCCCAAGTCCCCAACACCAGGTGACCCCAGGTCCCTTCCCCAAGTCCCCAACCCAAGGTGACCCCAGGTCCCCTTCCCCAAGTCCCCAACACCAAGGTGACCCCAGGTCCCCTTCCCCAAATCCCCAACACCAAGACCCCAGGTCCCCTTCCCCAAATCCCCAACACCAAGGTGACCCCAGGTCCCCTTCCCCAAATCCCTAAACACCAAGGTGACCCCAGGTCCCCTTCCCCAAATCCCCACACCAAGGTGACCCCAGGTCCCCTTCCCCAAATCCCCAACACCAAGGTGACCCCAGGTCCCCTTCCCCAAATCCCCAACACCAAGGTGACCCCAGGTCCCCTTTCCCAAATCCCCACCAAGGTGACCCCAGGTCCCCTTCCCCAAATCCCCAACACCAAGGTGACCCCAGGTCCCCTTCCCCAAATCCCCACACCAAGGTGACCCCAGGTCCCCTTCCCCAAATCCCACACCAAGGTGACCCAGGTCCCCTTCCCCAAATCCCCCACCAAGGACCCCAGGTCCCCTTCCCAAATTTCCCCACCAAGGTGACCCCAGGTCCCCTTCCCCAAATCCCCAACCAAGGTGACTAGGTCCCCTTCCCCAAATCCCCAAGGTACCCAGGTTCCCTTCCCAAATTTCCCCCACCAAGGTGACCCCAGGTCCCCTTCCCCAAATCCCCACACCAAGGTGACCCCAGGTCCCCTTCCCAAATCCCCAAACCAAGGTGACCCCAGGTCCCTTCCCAAAGTCCCCAACACCAAGGTACCCCAGGTCCCCTTCCCAAATCCCCAACACCAAAGTGACCCCAGGTCCTTCCCTAAGTCCCCACCACCAAGGTGACCCCAGGTCCCCTTCCCCAAATCCCCAACACCAAGGTGACCCCAGGTCCCCTTCCCTAAGTCCCCAATACCAAGGTGACCCCAGTCCCCTTCCCAAATCCCCAACACCAAGTGACCCCAGGTCCCCTTCCCCAAGTCCCCATACCAAAGTGACCCCAGGTCCCCTTCCCCAAGTCCCCACCACCAAGGTGACCCAGGTCCCCTTCCCCAAATCCCAACACCAAGTGACCCAGGTCCCCTTCCCCAAATCCCCCCACCAAGGTGACCTCAGGTCCCCTTCCCCAAATCCCCAACACCAAGTGACCCAGGTCCCCTTCCCCAAATCCCCCCACCAAGTGACCCAGGTCCCCTTCCCCAAGTCCCCAACACCAAGGTGACCCCAGGTCCCCTTCCCCAATTCCCAAACCAAGTGACCCAAGGTCCCCTTCCCCAAGTCCCCAACACCAAGGTGACCCCAGGTCCCTTCCCCATCCCAACACAAGGTGACCCCGGTCCCCTTCCCCATGTCCCCAACACCAAGGTGACCCCAGGTCCCCTTCCCCAAGTCCCCAACCAAGGTGACCCCAGGTCCCCTTCCCCAAGTCCCCAACACCAAGGTGACCCCAGGTCCCCTTCCCCAATCCCCAACAAAGGTGACCCCAGGTCCCCTTCCCCAAATCCCCTCACCAAGGTGACCCCAGGTCCCCTTCCCCAAATCCCCAACACCAAGGTGACCCCAGGTCCCCTTCCCCAAATCCCCTCACAAGGTGACCCAGGTCCCCTTCCCCAAATCCCCCCACCAAGGTGACCCCAGGTCCCCTTCCCCAAAATCCCCCCCACAAAGGTGACCCCAGGTCCCCTTTCCCAAATCCCCACCAACAAGGTGACCCCAGGTCCCCTTCCCCAAATCCCCCACCAAGGTGACCCCAAGTCCTTCCCCAAATCCCCCCAACAAGGTGACCCCAGGTCCCCTTCCCAAATTACCCCCACCAAGGTGACCCCAAGGTCCCTTCCCCAAATCCCCACAAAGGTGACCCCAGGTCCCTTCTCATAAATCCCCACACCAAGGTGACCCCAGGTCCCCTCCCCATCTCCCCAACTTCAAGGTGACCTCAAGTCCCCTTCCCTAGTCCCCAACACAAGTGACCCAAGGTCCCCTTCCACAAGTCCCCAACGCCAAGGTGATACCAAGTCCCCTTTCCCAAGTCCCCAACACCAAGGTGACCCAGGTCCCCTTCCCCAAGTCCCCAACTCCAAGGTGACCCAGGTCCCCTTCCCCAAGTCCCCAACACCAAGGTGACCCCAGGTCCCCTCCCCAAGTCCCCAACATCAAGGTGACCCCAGGTCCCCATCCCAAAGTCCCCAACACCAAGGTGACCCCATGTCCCCTTCCAAAAGTCCCCAACACCAAGGTGACCCCAAGTCCCCTTCCCCAAGTCCCCAACACCAAGGTGATCCCAGGTCCCCTTCCCCAAGTCCCCAACACCAAGGTGGTCCCAGGTCCCCTTCCCCAAGTCCCCAACACCAAGGTGACCCCAGGTCCCCTCCCCAAGTCCCCAACACCAAGGTGACCCCAGGTCCCCTTCCAAAAGTCCCCAACACCAAGGTAACTCCAGGTCCCCTTCCCCAGTCCCCGACACAAAAGTGACCTCAGGTCCCCTTCCCAAACTCCCCACCACCAAGGTGACCCCAGGTCCCCTTCCCAAATCCCCACACCAAGGTGACCCCAGGTCCCCTTCCCCAAATCCCCACACCAAGGTGACCCAGGTCCCCTTCCCCAAGTGTCCAACACCAAGGTGACCCCAGGTCCCCTCCCCAAAGTCCCCGACACCAAAGTGACCCCAGGTCCCATTTCCCAAGTCCCCACCACCAAGGTGATCCAGGTCCCCTTCCCCAAATCCACAACACCAAGGTAACCCCAGGTCCCCTTCCCCAAGTCCCCGACACCAAAGTGACCCCAGGTCCCCTTCCCCAAGTCCACCATCGAGGTGACCCCAGGTCCCCTTCCCCAAATCCCCCCACATAGGTGACCCCAAGTCCCATTCCCCAAATCCCCAACACCAATGTGACCCAGGTCCCTTCCACAAATCCTCTACACCAAAGTGACCCCAGGACCCCTACCCGAATTCCCCTACACCAAGGTGACAACAGGTCCCCCTCCCCAATTCCCCAAAATCGAGGTGACCGCAGGTCCCCTTCAACAAGTCCCCAACAACAACGTGACCCCAGGTCCCTTTTCCCAAGTCCCAAACACCAAGGTGACCCCAGGTCCCCTTCCCCAAGTCCCCAACACCAGGGTGACCCCAGGTCCACTTCCCCAAGTCCCCAACTCCAATTTGACCCATTGTCCCCTTACCCAAGTCCCCAACACCAAGGTGACCCCAAGTCCCCTTCCCCAAATCCCTAACACCAAGGCGACCAAAGGTCTCCTTCCCCAAATCCCCAGCACTGAGGTGACCCCAGGTCCCCTTCCCCAAATCCTAAACACCCAGGTGACCCCAGGTCCCCTTCCCCAAAACCCCAACACCAATATGACCCCAGGTCCCCTTTCCCAAATCCCAAACACCAAGGTGACCCCAGGTCCCCTTCCCCAAATCCCAAACACCAAGGTGACCCCAGGTCCCCTTTCCCAAATCACCTCACCAAGGTGACCCCAGGTCCCCTTCCCCAAATCCCCAACACCAAGGTGACCCCAGGTCCCCTCCCCCATATCCCACACCAAGGTGACCCCAGGTCCCCTTCCCAAAATCCACCCCACCAAGGTGACCCAAGGTCCCCTTCCCCAAATCCTCCCCACCAAAGAGACCCAAGGTCCCCTTTAGAAATTTGGCCCACCAAGGTGACCTCAGGTCACCTTCCCCAAATTTCCCCAACCAAGGTGACTTCAAGGTCACATTCCCCAAATTTTCCCCACCAAGGTAACTCCAGGTTCCCTTTCCCAAATTTCCCCCACCAAGGTGACCCCAGGTCCCCTTCCCTAAATCCCCACCACCAAGGTGACCCCAGGTCCCCATCCTCAAATCCCCGAAACCAAGGTGACCCCGGGTCACCTTCCCAGAGTCCCCAACACCAAGGTAACCCCATGTCCCCTTCCCAAATTCCCCAACACCAAGTGACCCCAGGTCCCCTCCCCAAATCCCCAACACCAAGGTGACCCCAGGTCCCCTTCATCAAGTCCCCAATACCAAGGTGACCCCAGTCCCCTTCCCAAAGTCCCCAACCCAAAGTGACCCCAGGTCCCCTTCCCCAAGTCCCCATACCAAGGTGACCCCAGGTCCCTTCCCCAAGTCCCCACCACCAAGGTGACCCAGGTCCCCTTCCCCAAATCCCAACACCCAAGTGACCCAGGTCCCCTTCCCCAAATCCCCCCCACCAGGTGACCTCCAGGTCCCCTTCCCCAAATCCCCAACACCAAGTGACTCCAGGTCCCCTTCCCCAAATCCCCCCACCAAAGTGACCTCAGGTCCCCTTCCCCAAGTCCTGAACACCAAGGTGACCCCAGGTCCCCTTCCCCGAGTCCCCAACATCAAGGTGACCCCATGTCCTCTTCCCCAATTCGCAAAACCAAGTTGACCCAAGGTCCCCTTCCCAAGTCCCCAACACCAAGGTGACCCCAGGTCCGCTTCCCCATTTCTCCAACACCAAGGGGACCCCTGGTCCCCCTCCCCATGTCCCCAACACCAAGGTTACCCCAAGTCCCCTTCCCCAAGTCCCCAGTACCAAGGTGACCCCAGGTCCCCTTCCCCAAGTCTCTAACACCAAGGTAACCCCAGGTCCCCTTCCCCAAATCCCCAACAAATAGGTGACCCTATGTCCCCTTCCCCAAATATCCCTCCACCAAGGTGACCCCAGGTCCCCTTCCCCAAATCCCCAACACCAAGGTGACCCCAGGTCCCCTTCCCCAAATCCCCTCACAAAGTTGAACCCAGGTCCCCTTCTCCAAATCCACCCCACCAAGGTGACCCCAGGTCCCCATTCCCAAAATCCCCCCACAAAGGTGACCCCAGGTCCATTTCCCAAGATTGACCCCACCAACAAGACCCCAGGTCCCCTTCCCCAAATTCTACCCCACCAAGTTGACCCCAAGTCCTTTTCCCCAAATCCCCCCAACAAGGTGACCCCAGGTCCCCTTCCCCAAAATTACCCCCACCAAGGTGACTCAAGGTCCACTTCCCAAAATTTTCCCCACAAAGGTGACCCCAGGTCCCCTTCTCATAAATCCCCCACACCAAGGTGACCCCAGGTCCCCTCCCCATCTCCCCAACTTCAAGGTGACCTCAAGTCCCCTTCCCCTAGTCCCCAACATCAACGTGACCCAAGGTCCCCTTCCCAAGTCCCCAACGCCAAGGTGACACCAAGTCCCCTTTCCCAAGTCCCCAACACCAAGGTGATCCCAGGTCCCCTTCCCCAAGTCCCCAACTCCAAGGTGATCCCAGGTCCCCTTCCCCAAGTCCCCAACACCAAGGTGACCCCAGGTCCCTATCCCCAAGTCCCCAACATCAAGCTGACCTCAGGTCCCCATCCCAAAGTCCCCAACACCAAGGTGACCCCAGGTCCCCTTCCAAAAGTTCCCAACACCAAGGTGACCCCAAGTCCCCTTCCCCAAGACCATAACACCAAGGTGATCCCAGGTCCCCTTCCCCAAGTCCCCAACACCAAGGTGGTCCCAGGTCCCCTTCCCCAAGTCCCCAACACCAAGGTGACCCCAGGTCCCCATCCCCAAGTCCCCAACACCAAGGTGACCCCAGGTCCCCATCCCCAAGTCCCCAACACCAAGGTGACCCCAGGTCCTCTTCCAAAAGTCCCCAACACCAAGGTAACTCCAGGTCCCCCTCACCCAGTCCCCGACACAAAAGTGACCTCAGGTCCCCTTCCCAAACTCCCCACCACCAAGGTGACCCCAGGTCCCCTTCCCCTAATCCCCGACACCAAGGTGACCCCAGGTCCCCTTCCCCAAGTCTCCAACACCAAGGTGACCCCAGGTCCCCTCCCCAAGTCCCCACACAAGGTGACCCCAGGTCCCCTTCCCCAAGTCCCCACAACCAAGGTGACCCCAGGTCCCCTTCCCCAAATCCCCAACACCAAGGTGACCCCAGGTCCCCTTCCCCAAATCCCCAACACCAAGGTGACCCCAGGTCCCCTTCCCCAAATCCCCCACCAAGGTGACCCCAGGTCCCCTTCCCCAAATCCCCAACACCAAGGTGACCCCAGGTCCCCTTCCCCAAATCCCCCACAAAGGTGACCCCAGGTCCCCTTCCCCAAATCCACCCACAAGGTTACCCCAGGTCCCCTTCCCCAAATCCACTCCACCAAGTTGACCCCAGGTCCCCTTCCCCAAATCCCCCCCCAAGGTGACCCCAGGTCCCTTCCCCAAACATCCCCACCAAGGTGACCCCAGGTTCCCTTCCCCAAATTTCCCTCACCAATGTGGTCCATGGTCCACTTCCCAAAATATGCCCCACCAAGGTGACCACAGGTCCCATTCCCCAAATCCCCAACACCAAGGTGACCATGTCGCCTTCCTCATATCCCAAACACCAAGGTGACCCCAGGTCCCCTTCCCCAAATCTAGCACACCAGGTCCCCTTCCCCAAATCTACCACACCAAGGTGACCCCAGGTCCCCTTCCCCAAATCCCCCACACCAAGGTGACCCCACGTCCCTTTCCCCAAATACCTTCCACCAAGGAGACCCCAGGTCCCCTTCCCCAAATCTCCCTCACCAAGGTGACCCCTGGTCACCTTCCCAAATTTCCCCCACAAAGGTGACCCCAGGTCTTCCCCAAATTTCCCCCACCAAGGTGACCCCAGGTCCCCTTCCCCAAATTTCCCCCAGCAAGGTGACCCCCGGTCCCCTTCCCCAAATCCCCACCACCAAGGTGACCCCAAGTTTTCTTCCCCTAATCCGCAACCCCTAGGTGACCCCAGGTCCCATTCCCCAAATCCCCCCACCAAGGTGACCACAGGTCCACTTCCCCTAATTCCCCACACCAAAGTGACCACAGGTCCCCTTCCCCAAGTCCCCAACACCAACGTGACCCCAGGTTCCTCTCCCCATGTCCCCAACCCCAGGTCCCCTTCCCAAAATCTACCACACCAAGGTGACCCAAGGTCCCCTTCCCCAAATCCTCCCCACCAAAGAGACCCTAGGTCCCCTTTAGCAAATCTCACCCACCAAGGTGACCCCAGGTCCCTTCCCCAAATTCCCCCACCAAGGTGACTTTAAGTCACATTCCCCAAATTTTCCCCACCAAGGTAACCCCAGGTCCCCTTCCTTAAATTTCCCCCACCAAGGTGACCCCAGGTCCCCTTCCCCAAATCCCCACCACCAAGGTGACCCCAGGCCCCCATCCTCAAATCCCCGAAACCAAGGTGACCCGGGTCACCTTCCCAAAATCCCCAACACCAAGGTAACCCCATGTCCCCTTCCCCAAGTCCCCAACACCAAAGTGACCCCAGGTCCCGTTCCCCAAGTCCCCACCACCTAGGTGACCCCAGGTCCCCTTCCCCAAATCCCCAACACCAAGGTGACCCCAGGTCCCCTTCCCCAAGTCCCCAATACCAAGGTGACCCCAGTTCCCCCTTCCAAAGTCCCCAACACCAAAGTGACCCCAGGTCCCCTTCCCCAAGTCCCCGACTACAAAGTGACCCAGGTCACCTTCCGCAAGTCCCACCTCCAAGGTGACCCCAGGTCACCTTCCCCAAATCCACAACACCTAGGTGACCCTAGGTCCCATTCCCCAAATCCCAACACCAAGGTGACCCAGAGTCCCCTTCCCCAAATCTGCCCCCACAAAGGTGACCTCAGGTCCCCTTCCCCAAATCCCCAACACCAACGTGACCCAGGTCCCCTTCCCCAAATCCCCCCACCAAAGTGACCCCAGGTCCCCTTCCCCTAGTCCTGAACACCAAGGTGACCCCAGGTCCCCTTCCCTGAGTCCCCAACATCAAGGTGACCCCATGTCCCTTCCCCAATCCCAAAACCAAGTTGACCCCAGGTCCCCTTCCCCAAGTCCCCAACACCAAGGTGACCCCAGGTCCACTTCCCCATTTCTCCAACACCAAGGGGACCCTGGTCCCCTTCCCCAAGTCCCCAGCCCCAAGGTTACCCCAAGTCCCCTTCCCCAAGTCCCCAGTACCAAGGTGACCCCAGGTCCCCTTCATCAAGTCCCCAACACCAAGGTGACCCCAGGTCCCCTTCCCCAAGTCCCCAATACCAAGGTGACCCCAGTTCCCCTTCCCAAAGTCCCCAACACCAAGGTGACCCCAGGTCCCCTTCCCCAAGTCCCCGATACCAAAGTGACCCCAGGTCCCCTTCCCCAAGTCCCCACCATCAAGGTGACCCTAGGTCCCTTCCCCAAATCCCAACACCCAAGTGACCCAGGTCCCCTTCCCCAACTCTCTCCCTACCAAGGTGACCTCAGGTCCCCTTCCCCAAATCCCCAACACCAAGTGACTCCAGGTCCCCTTCCCCAAATCCCCCCACCAAAGTGACCCCAGGTCCCCTTCCCCAATTCCTGAACACCAAGGTGACCCCAGGTCCCCTTCCCCGAGTCCCCAACACCAAGGTGACCCTAGGTCCTTCCCCCTTTCTCCAACACCAAGGGGACCCCTGGTCCCCTTCCCCATGTCCCCAACACCAAGGTTACCCAAAGTCCCCTTCCCCAAGTCCCCAGTACCAAGGTGACCCCAGGTCCCCTTCCCCAAGTCTCTAACACCAAGGTAACCCCAGGTCCCCTTCCCCAAATCCCCAACAAATAGGTGACCCTAGTCCCCTTCCCCAAATCTTCCCCACCAAGGTGACCCCAGCTCCCCTTCCCCAAATCCCCAACACCAAGGTGACCCCAGGTCCCCTTCCCCAAATCCCCTCACAAAGTGACCCAGGTCCCCTTCTCCAAATCCACCCCACCAAGGTGACCCCAGGTCCCCTTCCCAAAATCCCCCCACAAAGGTGACCCCAGGTCCATTTCCCAAGATTGACCCCACCAACAAGACCCCAGGTCCCCTTCCCCAAAATCTACCCCACCAAGTTGACCCCAAGTCCTTTTCCCCAAATCCCCCCAACAAGGTGACCCCAGGTCCCCTTCCCCAAAATTACCCCCACCAAGGTGACTCAAGGTCCACTTCCCAAAATCCCCACCAAGGTGACCCCAGTCCCCTTCCATAAATCCCCACACCAAGATGACCCCAGGTCCCCTCCCCATCCCCCAACTTCAAGGTGACCTCAAGTCCCCTTCCCCTAGTCCCCAACACAAGTGACCCCAGGTCCCCTTCCCAAGTCCAAAACCCAAGGTGACACCAAGTCCCCTTCCCCAAGTCCCCAACACCAAGGTGATCCCAGGTCCCCTTCCCCAAGTCCCCAACTCCAAGGTGATCCCAGGTCCCCTTCCCCAAGTCCCCAACACCAAGGTGACCCAGGTCCCCTTCCCCAAGTCCCCAACACCAAGGTGACCCAGGTCCCCTTCCCCAAGTCCCCAACACCAAGGTGACCCAGGTCCCCTTCCCCAAGTCCCCAACACCAAGGTGACCCCAGGTCCCCTCCCCAAGTCCCCAACACCAAGGTGACCCCAGGTCCCCTTCCCCAAGTCCCCAACACCAAGGTGACCCCAGGTCCCCTTCCCCAAAGTCCCCAACACCAAGGTAACCCCAGGTCCCCTTCCCCAGTCCCCACACCAAGTGACCCCAGGTCCCCTTCCCCAAATCCCCACACCAAGGTGACCCCAGGTCCCCTTCCCCAAGTCCAACACCAAGGTGACCCCAGGTCCCCTTCCCCAAAGTCCCCACACCAAAGTGACCCCAGGTCCCCTTCCCCAAGTCCCCACACCAAGGTGACCAGGTCCCCTTCCCCAAATCCACAACACCAAGGTACCCCAGGTCCCCTTCCCCAAATCCCCCACCAAGGTGACCCCAGGTCCCCTTCCCCAAATCTACCCCACCAAGGTGACCCCAGGTCCCCTTCCCCAAATCCCCAAACCAAGGTACCCCAGGTCCCCTTCCCCAAATCCCCCCACCAAGGTGACCCCAGGTCCCCTTCCCCAAATCCAACCACAAGGTGACCCAGGTCCCCTTCCCCAAATCCCCCCCAAGGTGACCCCAGGTCCCCTTCCCCAAATCCCCACCAAGGTGACCCCAGGTCCCTTCCCCAAATCCCCACCAAGGTGGTCCAGGTCCCTTCCCCAAATCCCCACCAAGGTGACCCCAGGTCCCCTTCCCCAAATCCCCAACACCAAGGTGACCCCAGTCCCTTCCCCAATCCTAACACCAAGGTGACCCCAGGTCCCCTTCCCCAAATCCACACCAGGTCCCCTTCCCCAAATCTACCACACCAAGGTGACCCCAGGTCCCCTTCCCCAAATCCCCCACACCAAGGTGACCCAGTCCCTTTCCCCAAATCCTTCAACCAAGGTGACCCCAGGTCCCCTTCCCCAAATCCCCCTGCAAGGTGACCCCCGGTCCCCTTCCCCAAATCCCCACACCAAGGTGACCCCAAGTCTTCTTCCCCTAATCCCCAACCCCTAGGTGACCCCAGGTCCCATTCCCCAAATCCCCCCACCAAGGTGACCACAGGTCCACTTCCCCTAATTCCCCACACCAAAGTGACCACAGGTCCCCTTCCCCAAGTCCCCAACACCAAGGTGACCCCAGGTTCCTCTCCCCATGTCCCCAACCCCAGGTCCCCTTCCCAAAATCCACCACACCAAGGTGACCCAAGGTCCCCTTCCCCAAATCCTCCCCACCAAAGAGACCCTAGGTCCCCTTTACAAATCTCACCACCAAGGTGACCCCAGGTCACCTTCCCCAAATTCCCCACCAAGGTGACTTTAAGTCACATTCCCCAAATTTCCCCACCAAGGTAACCCCAGGTCCCCTTCCTCAAATTTCCCCCACCAAGGTGACCCCAGGTCCCCTTCCCCAAATCCCCACCACCAAGGTGACCCCAGGTCCCCATCCTCAAATCCCCGAAACCAAGGTGACCCGGGTCACCTTCCCAAAATCCCCAACACCAAGGTAACCCCATGTCCCCTTCCCCAAGTCCCCAACACCAAAGTGACCCCAGGTCCCGTTCCCCAAGTCCCCACCACCTAGGTGACCCCAGGTCCCCTTCCCCAAATCCCCAACACCAAGGTGACCCCAGGTCCCCTTCCCCAAGTCCCCAATACCAAGGTGACCCCAGTTCCCCTTCCAAAGTCCCCAACACCAAAGTGACCCCAGGTCCCCTTCCCCAAGTCCCCGACTACAAAGTGACCCCAGGTCCCCTTCCGCAAGTCCCACCACCAAGGTGACCCCAGGTCACCTTCCCCAAATCCACAACACCTAGGTGACCCTAGGTCCCATTCCCCAAATCCCCAACACCAAGGTGACCCAAGGTCCCCTTCCCCAAATCTGCCCCCACAAAGGTGACCTCAGGTCCCCTTCCCCAAATCCCCAACACCAACGTGACTCCAGGTCCCCTTCCCCAAATCCCCCCACCAAAGTGACCCCAGGTCCCCTTCCCCTAGTCCTGAACACCAAGGTGACCCCAGGTCCCCTTCCCTGAGTCCCCAACATCAAGGTGACCCCATGTCCTCTTCCCCAATTCCCAAAACCAAGTTGACCCCAGGTCCCCTTCCCCAAGTCCCCAACACCAAGGTGACCCCAGGTCCACTTCCCCATTTCTCCAACACCAAGGGGACCCTGGTCCCCTTCCCCAAGTCCCCAGCCCCAAGGTTACCCCAAGTCCCCTTCCCCAAGTCCCCAGTACCAAGGTGACCCCAGGTCCCCTTCATCAAGTCCCCAACACCAAGGTAACCCCAGGTCCCCTTCCCCAAGTCCCCAATACCAAGGTGACCCCAGTTCCCCTTCCCAAAGCACCCAACACCAAAGTGACCCCAGGTCCCCTTCCCCAAGTCCCCGATACCAAAGTGACCCCAGGTCCCCTTCCCCAAGTCCCCACCATCAAGGTGACCCTAGGTCACCTTCCCCAAATCCACAACACCCAAGTGACCCAGGTCCCCTTCCCCAACTCTCTCCCTACCAAGGTGACCTCAGGTCCCCTTCCCCAAATCCCCAACACCAACGTGACTCCAGGTCCCCTTCCCCAAATCCCCCCACCAAAGTGACCCCAGGTCCCCTTCCCCAATTCCTGAACACCAAGGTGACCCCAGGTCCCCTTCCCCGAGTCCCCAACACCAAGGTGACCCTAGGTCTGCTTCCCCCTTTCTCCAACACCAAGGGGACCCCTGGTCCCCTTCCCCATGTCCCCAACACCAAGGTTACCCAAAGTCCCCTTCCCCAAGTCCCCAGTACCAAGGTGACCCCAGGTCCCCTTCCCCAAGTCTCTAACACCAAGGTAACCCCAGGTCCCCTTCCCCAAATCCCCAACAAATAGGTGACCCTATGTCCCCTTCCCCAAATCTTCCTCCACCAAGGTGACCCCAGCTCCCCTTCCCCAAATCCCCAACACCAAGGTGACCCCAGGTCCCCTTCCCCCAAATCCCCTCACAAAGTTGAACCCAGGTCCCCTTCTCCAAATCCACCCCACCAAGGTGACCCCAGGTCCCCATTCCCAAAATCCCCCCACAAAGGTGACCCCAGGTCCATTTCCCAAGATTGACCCCACCAACAAGACCCCAGGTCCCCTTCCCCAAAATCTACCCCACCAAGTTGACCCCAAGTCCTTTTCCCCAAATCCCCCCAACAAGGTGACCCCAGGTCCCCTTCCCCAAAATTACCCCCACCAAGGTGACTCAAGGTCCACTTCCCAAAATTTTCCCCACCAAGGTGACCCCAGTTCCCCTTCTCATAAATCCCCCCACACCAAGATGACCCCAGGTTCCCCTCCCCATCTCCCCAACTTCAAGGTGACCTCAAGTCCCCTTCCCCTAGTCCCCAACATCAACGTGACCCCAGGTCCCCTTCCACAAGTCCAAAACGCCAAGGTGACACCAAGTCCCCTTCCCCAAGTCCCCAACACCAAGGTGATCCCAGGTCCCCTTCCCCAAGTCCCCAACTCCAAGGTGATCCCAGGTCCCCTTCCCCAAGTCCCCAACACCAAGGTGATCCCAGGTCCCCTTCCCCAAGTCCCCAACACCAAGGTGACCCAGGTCCCCTTCCCCAAGTCCCCAACACCAAGGTGACCCAGGTCCCCTTCCCCAAGTCCCCAACACCAAGGTGACCCCAGGTCCCCTTCCCCAAGTCCCCAACACCAAGGTGACCCCAGGTCCCCTTCCCCAAGTCCCCAACACCAAGGTGACCCCAGGTCCCCTTCCCCAAAAGTCCCCAACACCAAGGTGACTCCAGGTCCCCTTCCCCAGTCCCCACACCAAGGTGACCCAGGTCCCCTTCCCCAAATCCCCACACCAAGGTGACCCCAGGTCCCCTTCCCCAAGTCCCCAACACCAAGGTGACCCCAGGTCCCCTTCCCCAAAGTCCCCGACACCAAAGTGACCCCAGGTCCCATTCCCCAAGTCCCCACACCAAGGTGACCAGGTCCCCTTCCCCAAATCCACACACCAAGGTACCCCAGGTCCCCTTCCCCAAATCCCCAACACCAAGGTGACCCCAGGTCCCCTTCCCCAAATCTACCCCACCAAGGTGACCCCAGGTCCCCTTCCCAAAATCCCCAAACCAAGGTACCCCAGGTCCCCTTCCCCAAATCCCTCCCACCAAGGTGACCCCAGGTCCCCATCCCCAAATCCAACCACAAGGTGACCCCAGGTCCCCTTCCCCAAATCCCCACCAAGGTGACCCCAGTCCCCTTCCCCAAATCCCCCCCAAGGTGACCCCAGGTCCCCTTCCCCAAATCCCCACCAAGGTGACCCCAGGTTCCCCTTCCCCAAATCCCTCACCAAGGTGACCCCAGGTCCACCTTCCCAAAATCCCCACCAAGGTGACCCCAGGTCCCTTCCCCAAATCCCCAACACCAAGGTGACCATGTCCCCTTCCCAATCCTAACACCAAGGTGACCCCAGGTCCCCTTCCCCAAATCCACCACCCAGGTCCCCTTCCCCAAATCTACCAACACCAAGGTGACCCCAGGTCCCCTTCCCCAAATCCCCCACACCAAGGTGACCCAGTCCCTTCCCCAAATACCCAACCAAGGTGACCCCAGGTCCCCTTCCCCAAATCCCCCTGCAAGGTGACCCCGGTCCCTTCCCCAAATCCCCACACCAAGGTGACCCCAGGTCCTTCCCCAAATCCCCAACCCCTAGGTGACCCCAGGTCCCATTCCCCAAATCCCCCACCAAGGTGACCCAGGTCCACTTCCCCTAATTCCCCACACCAAAGGTGACCACAGGTCCCCTTCCCCAAATCCCCAACACCAAGGTGACCCCAGGTCCCTTCCCCATGTCCCCAACCCCAGGTCCCCTTCCCAAAATCCACCACACAAGGTGACCCAAGGTCCCCTTCCCCAAATCCTCCCCACCAAAGAGACCCTAGGTCCCCTTCAAAATCTCATCCACCAAGGTGACCCCAGGTCCCTTCCCCAAATTCCCCCACCAAGGTGACTTTAAGTCCATTCCCCAAATTTCCCCCACCAAGGTACCCCAGGTCCCCTTCCCAAATTTCCCCCACCAAGTGACCCCAGGTCCCCTTCCCCAAATCCCCACCACCAAGGTGACCCCAGGTCCCCATCCTCTAATCCCCGAAACCAAGGTGACCCCAGGGTCACCTTCCCAAATCCCCAACACCAAGGTAACCCCATGTCCCCTTCCCCAAGTCCCCAACACCAAAGTGACCCCAGGTCCCGTTCCCCAAGTCCCCACCACCAAGGTGACCCCAGGTCCCCTTCCCCAAATCCCCAACACCAAGGTGACCCCAGGTCCCCTTCCCCAAGTCCCCAATACCATGGTGACCCCAGTTCGCCCTTCCAAAGTCCCCAACACCAAAGTGACCCCAGGTCCCCTTCCCCAAGTACCCGACTACCAAAGGTGACCCCAGGTCCCCTTCCCAAGTCCCACACCAAGGTGACCCCAGGTCCCTTCCCCAAATCCCAACACCTAGGTGACCCCAGGTCCCCTTCCCCAAATCCCCAACACCAAGGTGACCCAGGTCCCCTTCCCCAAATCCCCCCACAAAGGTGACCTCAGGTCCCCTTCCCCAAATCCCCAACACCAAGGTGACCCAGGTCCCCTTCCCCAAATCCCCCCACCAAAGGTGACCCCAGGTCCCCTTCCCCAAATCCCCAACACCAAGGTGACCCCAGGTCCCCTTCCCTGATCCCCCACCAAGGTGACCCCAGGTCCCCTTCCCCAATTCCCAAAACCAAGGTGACCCCAGGTCCCCTTCCCCAAGTCCCCAACACCAAGGTGACCCCAGTCCCTTCCCCATTTCCCAACACCAAGGGACCCCAGGTCCCCTTCCCCAAGTCCCCAGCACCAAGGTTACCCCAAGTCCCCTTCCCCAAGTCCCCAGTACCAAGGTGACCCCAGGTCCCCTTCCAAGTCCCCAACACCAAGGTACCCCAGGTCCCCTTCCCCAAGTCCCCAACCAAGGTGACCCCAGGTCCCCTTTCCCCAAATCCCCAACACCAAGGTGAACCCCAGGTCCCCTTCCCCAAATCCCAACACCAAGGTGACCCCAGGTCCCCTTCCCCAAATCCCCTCCACCAAGGTGACCCCAGGTCCCCTTCCCCAAATCCACCCCACCAAGGTGACCCCAGGTCCCCTTCCCCAAAATCCCCCACAAAGGTGACCCCAGGTCCCCTTTCCCAAATCCACCCCACCAAGGTGACCCCAGGTCCCTTCCCCAAAATCCCCACCAAGGTGACCCCAGGTCCATTTCCCAAATCCCCACCACAAGGTGACCCCAGGTCCCCTTCCCCAAAATCTACCCCCACCAAGGTGACCCCAAGGTCCTTCCCCAAATCCCCCCACCAAGGTGACCCCAGGTCCCCTTCCCCAAATCCCCACCACAGGTGACCAAGGTCCCTTCCCAAAATCCCCCACCAAGGTGACCCCAGGTCCCCTTCCCCCAAATCCCCACACAAAGGTGACCCCAGGTTCCCCTCTCCAAATCCCCAAAACCAAGGTGACCCCATCCCCTTCCCCTAAATCTCCCACACCTAGGTGACCCCAGGTCCCCTTCTCCAAGTCCCCAACATCAAGGTGACCCCAAGTCCCCTTCCCCAAGTCCCCAACACAAGTGACCCCAGGTCCCCTTCTCAAGTCCCCACACCAAGGTGACCCCAGTCCCCTTCCCCAAGTCCCCAACACCAAGGTGACCCAGGTCCCCTTCCCAAGTCCCCACACCAAGGTGACCCAGGTCCCCTTCCCCAAGTCCCCAACACCAAGGTGACCCCAGGTCCCCTCCCCAAGTCCCCAACACCAAGGTGACCCCAGGTCCCCATTCCCCAAGTCCCCAACACCAAGGTGAACCCCAGGTCCCCTTCCAAAAAGTCCCCAACACCAAGGTGACCCCAGGTCCCCTTCCCCAAGTCCCCAACACCAAGGTGACCCAGGTCCCCTTCCCCAAGTCCCCAACTCCAAGGTGACCCCTGGTCCCCTTCCCCAAGTCCCCAACACCAAGGTGACCCCAGGTCCCCTTCCCAAAGTCCCCAACACCAAGGTGACCCCTGGTCCCCTTCCCCAAGTCCCAAACACCAAGGTGACCCCAGGTCCCCTTCCAAAAGTCCCCAACACCAAGGTGACCCAGGTCCCCTTCCCCAGTCCCCAACCCAAGGTGACCCCAGGTCCCCTTCCCAAAGTCCCCACCACCAAGGTGACCCCAGGTCCCCTTCCCCAAATCCCCACACCAAGGTGACCCCAGGTCCCCTTCCCCAAGTCCCCAACACCAAGGTGACCCCAGGTCCCCTCCCCAAATCCCCGAACACCAAAGGTACCCCAGGTCCCCTTCCCCAAGTCCCCAACACCAAGGTGACCAGGTCCCCTTCCCCAAATCCCCCCAAAGGTGACCCCAGGTCCCCTTCCCCAAATCCCCAACACCAAGGTGACCCCAGGCCCCTTCCCCAAATCCCTCCCCCAAGGTGACCCAGGTCCCCTTCCCCAAATCCCCAACACCAAGGTTACCCTAGGTCCCCTTCCCCAAATCCCTCCACCAAGGTGACCCCAGGTCCCCTTCCCCAAATCCCCCCAAGGTGACCCTAGGTCCCCTTCCCCAAACATCCCCACCAAGGTGACCCCAGGTTCCCCTTCCCCAAATCCCCCACCAAGGTGACCCCGGTCCACCTTCCCCAAATCCCCACCAAGGTGACCCCAGGTCCCCTTCCCCAAATCCCCCCACCAAGGTGACCACAGGTCCCTTCCCCAAATCCCCACACCAAGGTGACCTCAGGTCCCCTTCCCAAATCCACCAAAAGGTGACCCAGGTCCCCTTCCCCAAATCCCACACCAAGGTGACCCCATGTCCCCTTCCCCAAATCCCACACCAAGGTGACCCCAGGTCCCCTTCCCCAAATACCCCCCACCAAGGTGACCCCAGGTCCCCTTCCCCAAATCCCTCACCAAGGTGACCCCAGGTCCCCTTCCCCAAAACCCCCCACCAAGGTGACCCCAGGTCCCCTTCCCCAAATTTCCCCACCAAGGTGACCCCAGGTCACCTTCCCCAAATTTCCCCCACCAAGGTGACCCCAGGTCCCTTCCCCAAATTTCCCCCACAAAGGTGACCCCAGGTCCCCTTCCCCAAATCCCCACCACCAAGGTGACCCCAGGTCCTTCCCCAATCCCCAACCCCTAGGTGACCCCAGGTCCCTTCCCAAATCCCCCACCAGGTGACCCCAGGTCCCCTTCCCCTAATTCCCCACACCAAGGTGACCACAGGTCCCCTTCCCCAAGTCCCCACACCAAGGTGACCACCAGGTTCCCTTCCCCATGTCCCCAACACCAAGGTGTCCCCAAGTCCTCATCCCCAAGTCCCAAACACCAACTTGACCCCAGGTCCCCTTGGTCAAGTGTCCAACACCAAGGTGACCCAGGGTCCCCTTCCCCAAGTCCCCGACACCAAAGTGACCCCAGGTCCCCTTCCCCAAATCCCCACCACCAAGGTGACTCAGGTCCCCATCCCCAAATCCCCAACACCAAGGTGACCCCAGGTCCCCTTCCCCAAATCCCCCCACCAAGGTGACCCCAGGTCCCATTCCCCAAATGTTTGTGTGTGTATGTGTGTTTATGTGTCCGCGATGAACGCCGAAGAACAAGTGGTAGTTAGCGAATGATTGTTTGTAGTGGGAAAGACTGTTGGTATATTTGAGGTTGTTTGTTTACATTTTTTTTTATTTAGGTTACGACAGTGGTGAATTTTTCGGAGCGAATGCTTTTTGTATTTGACTGCAGCAAGAGGCAGTAGTTAGTGCTGGATTTATTACTATATTTTTTTTACCAGTGTTGGAAGTGTTTTGATTATTTCAAGAGTAAGTACAGTTTTGTTTATATTTGCTTGTCGTGATTGTGAATGATAGGAACAGTTTATTATTTATCTTTGATTATAGTGCGATAGTTCAGTTAGTTAGGAGTGTTCAGAAGTGTTTTTCTTTTTTATTTTGGCAGGCAGTGATTCCTCCTTTGGAGAGACTTAAATTTTTTGGAAAGTGGACATATTGTTGATGACCTGGCCTGTATTAGATTGTATTAAGACTGCTCTTGGATTACGCAACCGTTGATGACCTGGAATACGATTAGGATTAGGATTTGATTGCACTGAACAATTTCCTTGATATTGATGCCATAATGACCCGGCCCGTTTGAAGGATTTTCCGTTTGGATCACTGATAATAAGGATTGTGATGATAATGATGATGATTAATGCAATTATGTAATAACATTTGTCAGTGTTACGGTACCTAGAGAGCTTTGGTTGGGCTATAAAAGGACTGTTGGCCCTTGTGTGGACAAAGACGTCCACACATAAACAAATATTGGTTTTGGTGTATGGGATAATTTTAAGTCTGTTAGGGTTTTTGCGGGATATATGAATGGTGCTTTTGGTTATTATATATTATATTATTTTGTGTTAAGTTTTTTATTAGTTTTAAGTGTTGATAATTTGAATGTGGATGGTTATTGAATTATTTTTTAAGTTTTGAGAAATATAGCTTTAAGGTCATGTTTTGTTTTTGTAGCCCTTCAATCTAAGAGTCCAGTTTATGATAACGTAAGGGAAAAGTATGTGTTGAGGAGACCATTGTCAGTAAGTGTGATTCAAAGGTGTGGGGGTTGTTCTTGCAACATCCCGCCACAGAGTGCCAGTACAGAGGGAAGTAGGAGACCCCCGACCCAGAGGGAGAGAAAGAGAAAAAGAGAGAGAGAGCGTAAGAGGGAGTGTAGCCAGAAACAAGGTTAGGAGGAGGAGGCTCCTGAGTGCCAGTACAGAGGGAAGGAGGAGACCCTGGCCCACTGGGAGAGAAAGAGAAAAAGAGAGAGAGAGCGTAAGAGGGAGTGTAGCCAGAAACAAGGTTAGGAGGAGGAGGCTCCTGAGTGCCAGTACAGAGGGAAGGAGGAGACCCTGGCCCACTGGGAGAGAAAGAGAAAAAGAGCGTGAGAGGGAGTGTAGCCAGAAACAAGGTTAGGAGGAGGAGGCTCCTGAGTGCCAGTACAGAGGGAAGTAGGAGACCCCGGCTCGCTGGGAGAGAAAGAGAAAAAGAGAGAGAGAGAGCTTGAGAGGGAGTGTAGCCAGAAACATGGATAGGAGGAGGAGGCTCATGAGTGCCAGTACAGAGGGAAGTAGGAGACCCCCGACCCAGAGCCTTACCTTATTACCTTATTTTTTGTTTGGGTTCCCCCAGGTCCTTCAGTGTGAGGCACCTCGTATATCCACCAGAGAGTTGCTAATGCATCTTCCGGTGTATTTTGCATCTTTCAGTCTTGGATGGTCTGGGATGCATCTTAGGTATTTATCGAGCTTATTCTTGAACACATCTAAGCTCACTCCTGATATGTTTTTTAGATGAGCTGGCAGCACATTAAATAGTCGCTGCATTATCGATGCTGGTGCGTAGTGGATTAATGTCCTGTGCGCCTTTCTTAGTTTACCTGGAATATTTTTTGGCACTATTAACCCGAGAAATGCGGCAATGTCATTTTACTACAGTCCCGTGGTGCGGCTATCTTGACAAAAATACAATGTTTCAGAATCTAACCCATAACTATACCAATGTTTTTGTAATAACTTCGTGCATGTATCATCCAAATATTTTATCCTACATTTTGTTTGTTAATTTGTTATAAACCATCAAAGTTAATTTTAAAGCGCGACGTGGCATCTTACATGATGGCCAATGGGTGAGTCTGGATTGTCTTTCGTGGGTAGGGGGGATGGGTAGTATGATGGGTATCACCAACGGTATCAGGGGACTGTTTGCGCCCGGTAGAGGTTAGCGATTTTTATTTACTATATTCCGTACTATGTAAAGAAGGTTTTTGGCTATTTTTAACAAATACCCTTTACTAAATATTGAAAAGTGTCGTGATAAAAAAAATACTTTATATTTTCAAGTCCTATGATATAGAATTGTATCTATTCCTGAAATAATAATGATAATTTTAGTTGATGTAGTCACATTTACTATTTACAAACACTTTATTTGCTTAGTTTTTTTCCTTTATCTACTCATAAAGTGACTGTTGTTACCATTGCAATTATTTTAAATCTGTTCAAAATAATATATCATATTTAGAGAGAATACATATTTTTACTTACAATTTTGATAAACCAATTTAGAATATTTGAAGGAACAAACCGATTAAAAGTAATGCAATATCATAGTGTTTTACAAATATATATATATATATATATATATATATATATATATATATATATATATATATATATATATATATATATACAATTTTGATAAACCAATTTAGAATATTTGAAGGAACAAACCGATTAAAAGGAATGCAATATCATAGTGTTTTACAAATATATATATATATATATATATATATATATATATATATATATATATTAGTTGTAACCTAAAATGTCATAATATTTAAAGTACATAAAGAGAGCAATAATTATATCATATTGAAAACATGATAATTATTATTGGAATCTTGTATAGATAAGCATAGTAACTAATAAACTCATGATCTGGCCTATGCGTTCAGACTAATTACAGTAGGTTTTTATGACATTTTTAAGCATTTGTATATAGTAATGCGTATATCAAAAGCATCACAGCATATTAAAATATACAGTATTTACGGTATATACAAAAGATATAAAAAATTCCTATTGTGGATATACATAATGAAAACTGGCAATATAAAAAATTTCTTAAAAAGATTATTCTCTCTCTCTCTCTCTCTCTCTCTCTCTCTCTCTCTCTCTCTCTCTCTCTCTCTCTCTCTCTCTCTCTCTCTCAATATTTATTTTGGGTATGCCAGTGACGAAAGCAGTCGGTTGGACATTAAGGCACATTACATTACATAATAATAGTAACTCATACTCCTTGTAAACAACCCTCCAGTTACTTATAGTAAAATTATACTTTGTAAACAAACACTCGCGGATATTCAAAACAAAAACATTCGTTATTGTTGTCGTTAATATAAAACTAGGCAACCGCCGTCCTGACGTAGGATTTGAGAGTTGCCACAGGTTTTATTTCCCTCCCTATACAATATATTACGATGTGATATCGTTGGTGTGTATGTGTATGTATAATGTTATATGTTTTTTTTTCATCATTTGTGTTTCTAATATGTTAATATAAAACCATTTTTAAATGAAAATAATTACAATTCGCCTTTTTCTCTTGCAAAAAAGTTGAAGTCCATATAAGGAGAGGTTTTATATTATACATAATTATATAGGTAAAATAAAGTTATAAACATTAAAATTTCTACCAGAAATATTATTTTATCATAAGAAAAATAATAAAAGTCGAATAAGTTCACAAGGGAATTTGCAAGAAGAGATAGAAAATTGCGCTCTGAAGAGGCTTATAGCAGTCTCCCATACAGCCGCTCAAGAGGCTTGTAGCAGTTCTCGGGTTAATCTACCTCGGCTTGCTCTTTCTGATATTTTAAGCTCCATGATGTTTTCAGTAATTCCTTCTATTTGCTTCCATGCTTGTATTATCATGTAGCGTTCTTTTCTCCTTTCTAGACTGTATAGTTTCAAAAATTGCAGTCTTTCCCAGTAGTCAAGGTCCTTAACTTCTTCTATTCTAGCAGTATAGGACTTTTGTACACTCTCTTTTTGCACAATATCCTTTTGGTAGTGTGGGTACCATATCACATTGCAGTACTCAAGTGTACTACGTACATAAGTTTTGTAAAGCATAATCATGTGTCCAGCTTTTCTTGTTTTAAAGTGTCTGAATAACATTCCCATTTTTGCTTTACATTTAGCCAACAATGTTGCTATTTGGTCGTTGCATAACATATTCTTATTTAACATTACACCGAGGTCTTTAATTGCTTCCTTGTTTGTGATTGTCTCATTATTAGGTCCCTTGTATGCATACACCCTTCCTTCTCTGTTTCCATAATTCATTCATTCGAATTTATTGGAGTTACATACCATCCTATTTATCTCCGCCCATTCATATATTTTGTTTAGATCTCTTTGTAGTGAGTTCCTATCTTCATCACAAGTAATTTCTCTACTTATTCTTGTGTCATCGGCGAAACTTCTCACTACGGAGTTTTCAACATCACAGTCTATGTCTGAGATCATAATAACAAACAGCAGTGCAGCTAATACCGTACCTTGTGGCCCACCAGATATTACCTGGTCTTCATCTGATTTCTCATCATTTGCAACCACTATATGTTTTCTGTTTTGCAGGAATTCTTTTACCCATTGTCCTTTCTTTCCCACAATATTTTTTTCTCCAATATGTTATGGTCTACCTTGTCAAAGGCTTTTGCAAAATCTAGATATATCACTTCTGTGTCTTTTTCATTTATCATATTTTTGTATATGTTTTCATAGTGTGCCATCAGTTGGGTCTATGTACTTTTTCCAGGCACGAAACCGTGTTGACCCATATTAAACAAATTATTTTTTAACCAAATGGTTCATTATTTTCTTTTTTATTACCCTCTCATACACTTTCATAATATGTGATGTTAGACTAACAGGTCTATAATTGCTTGCCTCTAGTCTTGATCCACTTTTGAAGATAGGGGTTGTATAAGCTAATTTATGTTTAACATATATCTCGCTCATATCTACACTTTGTCTTAGCAGTATTGCAAGCGGCTTCTCGATAGTGTTTGCAGTTTTTTTTAACAAAATCGCTGGAACTCCATCTGGTCCGGCTGCCGATCCATTTTTAATTTCGTTTATAGCCTTGACAATATCTGCTTCATTAATATCTATATCCGTTAGATATTCAACATTTTCTTCTCTCTTTTCTGTTTCATTATTCTCATTCGCAATTCTTGGCGTGAACTCACTCTTACATTTTTCTGCTAATATGTTGCATATTTCCTTTTTTTTCATTCGTTAGCCGTCCTTCAATTCTTAGAGGGCCTATTTCTACTCTCCCTTTATTCTTCTTTTTTGCATAGGAGTAAAGTACTTTAGGGTTTCTTTTTATATTTTGAAATGTCCTTTCTTCTAAGTCCCTTTTTTCATTTTCTTTCGACTGTATAATCTTTTGTTCTGCATTTTCTATCTTACATTTTATTTCCCTCATTTTCCACACATTTTTTTCTTTTGCAAGATTTTTCTTCCACTTTCTAATTTTCTGAAATAAGATCCTTCTATCTCTTGGTATGCACGTC
Organism: Palaemon carinicauda; assembly: GCF_036898095.1. Taxonomy (NCBI): domain Eukaryota; kingdom Metazoa; phylum Arthropoda; class Malacostraca; order Decapoda; family Palaemonidae; genus Palaemon; species Palaemon carinicauda. The sequence goes on from NC_090733.1 coordinate 106,629,854, forward strand.
TTTTGTTTATTGTTTTTTTTCGGTACATATTTTTCAACAATTTTCTCCAGTATTTTGTACAGTATGTCCGTATTTACCTGTATATTATCACTTACAAATACATTTTTCCATTCATTATTCAGTTCTTCATTTATTTCTGACCATTTTATATTCTTACTGTAAAAGTTATATTTTCCATATCCTTCCCAAAGTTTTGTGCTTTTATTAATTCTGCGATCACTTGCTTTGGAATGGACTATCAATTCTATGACATTGTGGTCTGAAATTCCCGTGTTATACACTATTATTTCTTTAACATAATTCACCTCATTCACAAATACTAGATCTAGGACATTTTCCTTTCTTGTTGGAATGTGGTTTATTTGTTGCATATTATGTTTTAATAGCATATCTTAAAGCTTTTCAAATTGCCTCTTATCTTCTGCGCTACTATTACTCTCTTTTTTATATGTATACATACAACCACTTTCTTCTATCCGTTCTTTCCAATCCACGAAAGGAAAGTTAAAATCTCCGGATAGGAGTATATTCCAGTCTTTATGGTTTCTACATATATCATCTATTTTTTCTATTATTATGTCAAACTCCTTAGTGTTTGGGGGTCTGTAAACTACAATATTCACTAGTTTTTCAAATTCAAATTCTACCGAAATCAATTCACATTCTGTGTTGCTGTATTTTTCACAGAGTTTTCCTTGATTTATGTCTCTTCCATATATTGCGGTTCCCCCTTGATTCCTATTTTTTCTGTCTGATCTATAAGTTTGGAAACCCTTAATCTGGTCATCAGTGCCAGTCTCTTAGGAATACCGTTTCACTTATATTTAATATATCTATTTTTTCAATTTGGGTTAGTTCTTCTAAGAACTCTATTTTCCTTTTAGAGTTACTCGTGACTAAACCCTGTGCATTCATCACTATTATGGTTTGTGTTTCATCCCCATTATTTAATATTGGTTATAATATGGATTCTCCCAAGCTTCCTTCCTGTTCTGATATGATGTTCTTTTCTTCATTTCCCGGAATTCCGCCATTAAAAAATCCAACTTTTCTATTATATTTGCTCTTTCGCCTTCATATTCATTTTTGTGTATATACCTGCAATTATCCCCATATCTGCACCAACCCCTGGCATTATAGATGCATTCTTTGTATTTGGGCTCTGTATGTGCAGATTTGGGTTGAAAGGCCCCATATCTTGGGGCTCTTGGTTCATAGCGCGGTATAAACACGGCCTGATTTTTTGTTTCTTTTTTGCTTTCTTTTTTCTTTTCAGTTTGTTGAGTTTTCTTACTTTCATTCATGGTTGCAGGATGCATATATCGACATTTTTTGTTGAAACTGCATCCTTTTCCTTCTTTTAGGTTTTTGCATATTTTTGGATGGAGATCTCTGCATTCGTCTCCATATCCGTCTAAATATGCACATTTACCATATATTTCATAATTAAGGCATATCTTTGGATGCTTGTAGTAGCATCTTTCGCCAAATCTGCAATTCCTTCTTTTCAGCATATTGCAGACTATATCCTTCTTTCCTTTTTTTTCTTGTTCTTGCTCTTCCCTAAAATTATGTAGGTCCGAGTAGAGTCTCTTGGGTCTATTATTTGTTTCCATCTGGTAATTTATTTTGTTGGATGGCATCATGAGTTATATCAATGATTTCCTCTGCATCCTTACACATAGCCTGTTCATATGTCTCTTCTTCTTCTTTTTCTTCTTCTTCTTCTTCTGTTTCTTCTTCTTCCTCTTCTTCCTCTTCAACTATTTGCAAATTTAGTCTCGACCTAATTATATTTTCTATCCAGACTAAGCATGTTGAGCAGAATACCTTTGTGTCTTTATTTTTTATTTTTTGCTGTATTTCAGCACATGTGGGGTGTGTTGGAACATGACAGGCATCACATTTTCTAATCAATTGTTGAGGATTATTAATGGAATACCATATCTTACATGTATTACACCATTTTGGCATTCTTTTTCCCAATGCATCAATCAGCATATTCACCATATTGGACTTCTTATTGTTCCTTGATGGAATGTGTTGATTGAAGTAGACTTTCTTTATAAGTCACTTTATCACTTGGATCTTCTTTGGAGTTTCTTCTATTATTATGCTGATGTTTTCCGCAGATTTGCTCCAGTTTATTGGATCGTATTGTTTCAATATGTCTGCGAAAATTTTTCCGTCACACTGGTTGGCGTTACTAGTGACCTCTGTTATCAGACGGTCGAGCTCCTGTTTCGCCAACTCATGGAATTTACTTTTGCTGAGTCCAGCGATGTCTCTCCAAGCCTTGCCCGTGTTGTACATAGCCATCTTGATTAGATTTTTAGTAATTCACAAGATAACCATTTTATGCCGCCATTTTATCCCACTTCTCTGACCTCAAACTAATCACCGACTATTCACGAAAACTTGTAGCTATATTGCACTCGATAGCCTTTTGTTATCCGCATTAAATCTGGATATTTATAGGGTTGCAAAAGTATAATCACTCACCGGCACACAAATACAACTCGAGAGGAAGAGAAAGAGAAAAAGAGAGAGAGAGCGTGAGAGGAGTTTAGCCGGATACAAAGTTAGGAGCAGGAGGCTCCTGAGTGCCAGTACAGAGGGAAGGAGGAGACCACGGCCCACTGCGAGAGAAAGAGAAAAAGAGAGAGAAAGAGAGAGCTTGAGAGGGAGTGAAGCCAGAAACAATGTTAAGAGGATGAGGCTCCTGAGTGCCAGTACAGAGGGAAGGAGGAGATCCCAGCCCACTGGGAGAGAAAGAGAAAAAGAAAAAGAAAGAGTGTGAGAGGGAGTGTTGCCAGAGACAAGGTTAGTAGGAGGAGGCTCCTGAATGCCAGTACAGAGGGAAGTAGGACACCCCCGACCCAGAAGGAGAGAAAGAGAAAAAGAGAGAGAGAGCGTGAGAGGAATTGTAGCCAGAAACAAGGTTAGGAGGAGGAGGCTCTTGAATGCCAGTACAGAGGGAAGTAAGAGACCCCGACCCAGAGGGAGAGGAAGAGAAAAAGAGAGAGAGAGCGTGAGAGGGTGTGTAGTCAGAAACAAGGTTAGGAGGAGGAGGCTCTTGAATGCCAGTACAGAGGGATGTAGGAGACCCCGACCCAGAAGGAGAAAAAGAGAAAAAGAGAGAGCGTGAGAGGGAGTGTAGCCAGAAACAAGGTTGGGAAAAGGAGGCTCTTGAATGCCAGTACAGAGGGAAGTATGAGACCCCCGACCCAGAGGGAGAGAAAGAGAAAAAGAGAGAGAGAGCGTGAGAGGGAGTGTAGCTAGAAAAAAGGTTAGGAGGAGGAGGCTCTTGAATGCCAGTACAGAGGGAAGTAGGACACCCCCGACCCGGAGGGAGAGAAAGAGAAAAAGAGAGAGATAGCGTGAGAGGGAATGTAGCCAGAAACAAGGTTAGGAGGAGGAGGCTCTTGAATGCCAGTAGAGAGGGAAGTAGGACACCCCCGACCCACAGGGAGAGAAACAGAAAAAGAGAGAGCGTGAGAGGGAGTGTAGCCAGAAACAAGGTTAGGAGGAGGAGGAGGCTCTTGAATGCCAGTACAGAGGGAAGTAGGACACCCCGACCCACAGGGAGAGAAAAGAAAAAGAGAGAGAGAGCGTGAGAGGGAGTGTAACCAGAAACAAGGTTAGGAGGAGGAGGCTCTTGAATGCCAGTACAGAGGGAAGTAGGACACCCCCGACCCAGAGGGAGAGAAAGAGAAAAAGAGAGAGAGAGCGTGAGAGGGAGTGTAGCCAGAAACAAGGATAGGAGGAGGAGGCTCTTGAATGCCAGTACAGAGGGAAGTAGGACACCCCCGACCCAGAGGGAAAGAAAGAGAAAAAGAGAGAGAGAGCGTGAGAGGGAGTGTAGCCAGAAACAAGGTTAGGAGGAGGAGGCTCCTGAATGCCAGTACAGAGGGAAGTATGAGACCCCCGACCCAGAGGGAGAGAAAGAGAAAAAGAGAGAGAGAGAGCGTGAGAGGGAGTGTAGACAGAAAAAGGGTTAGGAGGAGGAGGCTCTTGAATGCCAGTACAGAGGGAAGTAGGACACCCCCGACCCAGAGGGAGAGAAAGAGAAAAAGAGAGAGAGAGCGTGAGAGGGAGTGTAGACAGAAAAAGGGTTAGGAGGAGGAGGCTCTTGAATGCCAGTACAGAGGGAAGTAGGACACCCCCGACCCAGAGGGAGAGAAAGAGAAAAAGAGAGAGAGAGCGTGAGAGGGAGTGTAGACAGAAAAAGGGTTAGGAGGAGGAGGCTCTTGAATGCCAGTACAGAGGGAAGTAGGACACCCCCGACCCAGAGGGAGAGAAAGAGAAAAGAGAGAGAGAGAGCGTGAGAGGGAGTGTAGCAGAAAAAGGGTTAGGAGGAGGAGGCTCTTGAATGCCAGTACAGAGGGAAGTAGGACACCCCCGACCCAGAGGGAGAGAAAGAGAAAAGAGAGAGAGAGCGTGAGAGGGAGTGTAGACAGAAAAAGGGTTAGGAGGAGGAGGCTCTTGAATGCCAGTACAGAGGGAAGTAGGACACCCCCGACCCAGAGGGAAAGAAAGAGAAAAAGAGAGAGAGAGCGTGAGAGGGAGTGTAGACAGAAAAAGGGTTAGGAGGAGGAGGCTCTTGAATGCCAGTACAGAGGGAAGTAGGACACCCCCGACCCAGAGGGAAAGAAAGAGAAAAAGAGAGAGAGAGCGTGAGAGGGAGTGTAGCAGAAACAAGGTTAGGAGGAGGAGGCTCTTGAATGCCAGTACAGAGGGAAGTAGGACACCCCCGACCCAGAGGGAGAGAAAGAGAAAAAGAGAGAGAGAGCGTGAGAGGGAGTGTAGACAGAAAAAGGGTTAGGAGGAGGAGGCTCTTGAATGCCAGTACAGAGGGAAGTAGGACACCCCCGACCCAGAGGGAAAGAAAGAGAAAAGAGAGAGAGAGCGTGAGAGGGAGTGTAGCCAGAAACAAGGTTAGGAGGAGGAGGCTCTTGAATGCCAGTACAGAGGGAAGTAGGACACCCCCGACCCAGAGGGATAGAAAGAGAAAAAGAGAGAGAGAGCGTGAGAGGGAGTGTAGCAGAAACAAGGTTAGGAGGAGGAGGCTCTTGAATGCCAGTACAGAGGGAAGTAGGACACCCCCGACCCAGAGGGAAAGAAAGAGAAAAAGAGAGAGAGAGCGTGAGAGGGAGTGTAGACAGAAACAAGGTTAGGAGGAGGAGGCTCTTGAATGCCAGTACAGAGGGAAGTAGGACACCCCCGACCCAGAGGGAAAGAAAGAGAAAAAGAGAGAGAGAGCGTGAGAGGGAGTGTAGACAGAAACAAGGTTAGGAGGAGGAGGCTCTTGAATGCCAGTACAGAGGGAAGTAGGACACCCCCGACCCAGAGGGAAAGAAAGAGAAAAAGAGAGAGAGAGCGTGAGAGGGAGTGTAGCAGAAACAAGGTTAGGAGGAGGAGGCTCTTGAATGCCAGTACAGAGGGAAGTAGGACACCCCCGACCCAGAGGGATAGAAAGAGAAAAGGGGGAAAAAGAGAGCGTGAGAGGGAGTGTAGCAAGAAACAAGGTTAGGAGGAGGAGGCTCTTGAATGCCAGTACAGAGGGAAGTAGGACACCCCCGACCCAGAGGGAAAGAAAGAGAAAAAGAGAGAGAGAGCGTGAGAGGGTGTGTAGTCAGAAACAAGGTTAGGAGGAGGAGGCTCTTGAATGCCAGTACAGAGGGAAGTAGGACACCCCCGACCCAGAGGGAAAGAAAGAGAAAAAGAGAGAGAGAGCGTGAGAGGGAGTGTAGCAAGAAACAAGGTTAGGAGGAGGAGGCTCTTGAATGCCAGTACAGAGGGAAGTAGGACACCCCCGACCCAGAGGGAAAGAAAGAGAAAAAGAGAGAGAGAGCGTGAGAGGGAGTGTAGCAGAAACAAGGTTAGGAGGAGGAGGCTCTTGAATGCCAGTACAGAGGGAAGTAGGACACCCCCGACCCAGAGGGAAAGAAAGAGAAAAAGAGAGAGAGAGCGTGAGAGGGAGTGTAGCAGAAACAAGGTTAGGAGGAGGAGGCTCTTGAATGCCAGTACAGAGGGAAGTAGGACACCCCCGACCCAGAGGGAAAGAAAGAGAAAAAGAGAGAGAGAGCGTGAGAGGGAGTGTAGCCAGAAACAAGGTTAGGAGGAGGAGGCTCTTGAATGCCAGTACAGAGGGAAGTAGGACACCCCCGACCCAGAGGGAAGAAAGAGAAAAAGAGAGAGAGAGCGTGAGAGGGAGTGTAGCCAGAAACAAGGTTAGGAGGAGGAGGCTCTTGAATGCCAGTACAGAGGGAAGTAGGACACCCCCGACCCAGAGGGAAGAAAGAGAAAAAGAGAGAGAGAGCGTGAGAGGGAGTGTAGCCAGAAACAAGGTTAGGAGGAGGAGGCTCTTGAATGCCAGTACAGAGGGAAGTAGGACACCCCCGACCCAGAGGGAAAGAAAGAGAAAAAGAGAGAGAGAGCGTGAGAGGGAGTGTAGCCAGAAACAAGGTTAGGAGGAGGAGGCTCTTGAATGCCAGTACAGAGGGAAGTAGGACACCCCCGACCCAGAGGGAGAGAAAGAGAAAAAGAGAGAGAGAGCGTGAGAGGGAGTGTAGCCAGAAACAAGGTTAGGAGGAGGAGGCTCTTGAATGCCAGTACAGAGGGAAGTAGGACACCCCCGACCCAGAGGGAGAGAAAGAGAAAAAGAGAGAGAGAGCGTGAGAGGGAGTGTAGCCAGAAACAAGGTTAGGAGGAGGAGGCTCTTGAATGCCAGTACAGAGGGAAGTAGGACACCCCCGACCCAGAGGGATAGAAAGAGAAAAGGGGGAAAAAGAGAGCGTGAGAGGGAGTGTAGACAGAAACAAGGTTAGGAGGAGGAGGCTCTTGAATGCCAGTACAGAGGGAAGTAGGACACCCCCGACCCAGAGGGATAGAAAGAGAAAAGGGGGAAAAAGAGAGCGTGAGAGGGAGTGTAGACAGAAACAAGGTTAGGAGGAGGAGGCTCTTGAATGCCAGTACAGAGGGAAGTAGGACACCCCCGACCCAGAGGGAAAGAAAGAGAAAAGGGAAAAAGAGAGCGTGAGAGGGAGTGTAGCCAGAAACAAGGTTAGGAGGAGGAGGCTCTTGAATGCCAGTACAGAGGGAAGTAGGACACCCCCGACCCAGAGGGAAAAAGAGAAAAGGGGGAAAAAGAGAGCGTGAGAGGGAGTGTAGACAGAAACAAGGTTAGGAGGAGGAGGCTCTTGAATGCCAGTACAGAGGGAAGTAGGACACCCCCGACCCAGAGGGATAGAAAGAGAAAAGGGGGAAAAAGAGAGCGTGAGAGGGAGTGTAGACAGAAACAAGGTTAGGAGGAGGAGGCTCTTGAATGCCAGTACAGAGGGAAGTAGGACACCCCCGACCCAGAGGGATAGAAAGAGAAAAGGGGGAAAAAGAGAGCGTGAGAGGGAGTGTAGACAGAAACAAGGTTAGGAGGAGGAGGCTCTTGAATGCCAGTACAGAGGGAAGTAGGACACCCCCGACCCAGAGGGAAAAAGAGAAAAGGGGGAAAAAGAGAGCGTGAGAAGGGAGTGTAGCAGAAACAAGGTTAGGAGGAGGAGGCTCTTGAATGCCAGTACAGAGGGAAGTAGGACACCCCCGACCCAGAGGGATAGAAAGAGAAAAGGGGGAAAAAGAGAGCGTGAGAGGGAGTGTAGACAGAAACAAGGTTAGGAGGAGGAGGCTCTTGAATGCCAGTACAGAGGGAAGTAGGACACCCCCGACCCAGAGGGAAAGAAAGAGAAAAAGAGAGAGAGAGCGTGAGAGGGAGTGTAGCCAGAAACAAGGTTAGGAGGAGGAGGCTCTTGAATGCCAGTACAGAGGGAAGTAGGACACCCCCGACCCAGAGGGATAGAAAGAGAAAAGGGGGAAAAAGAGAGCGTGAGAGGGAGTGTAGCAGAAACAAGGTTAGGAGGAGGAGGCTCTTGAATGCCAGTACAGAGGGAAGTAGGACACCCCCGACCCAGAGGGAAGAAAGAGAAAAGGGGGAAAAAGAGAGCGTGAGAGGGAGTGTAGACAGAAACAAGGTTAGGAGGAGGAGGCTCTTGAATGCCAGTACAGAGGGAAGTAGGACACCCCCGACCCAGAGGGAAGAAAGAGAAAAAGGGGGAAAAAGAGAGCGTGAGAGGGAGTGTAGCCAGAAACAAGGTTAGGAGGAGGAGGCTCTTGAATGCCAGTACAGAGGGAAGTAGGACACCCCCGACCCAGAGGGATAGAAAGAGAAAAGGGGGAAAAAGAGAGCGTGAGAGGGAGTGTAGACAGAAACAAGGTTAGGAGGAGGAGGCTCTTGAATGCCAGTACAGAGGGAAGTAGGACACCCCCGACCCAGAGGGAAGAAAGAGAAAAGGGGGAAAAAGAGAGGTGAGAGGGAGTGTAGACAGAAACAAGGTTAGGAGGAGGAGGCTCTTGAATGCCAGTACAGAGGGAAGTAGGACACCCCCGACCCAGAGGGATAGAAAGAGAAAAGGGGGAAAAAGAGAGCGTGAGAGGGAGTGTAGCCAGAAACAAGGTTAGGAGGAGGAGGCTCTTGAATGCCAGTACAGAGGGAAGTAGGACACCCCCGACCCAGAGGGAAAAAAAGAGAAAAGGGGGAAAAAGAGAGCGTGAGAGGGAGTGTAGACAGAAACAAGGTTAGGAGGAGGAGGCTCTTGAATGCCAGTACAGAGGGAAGTAGGACACCCCCGACCCAGAGGGATAGAAAGAGAAAAGGGGGAAAAAGAGAGCGTGAGAGGGAGTGTAGACAGAAACAAGGTTAGGAGGAGGAGGCTCTTGAATGCCAGTACAGAGGGAAGTAGGACACCCCCGACCCAGAGGGAAAAAAGAGAAAAGGGGGAAAAAGAGAGCGTGAGAGGGAGTGTAGCCAGAAACAAGGTTAGGAGGAGGAGGCTCTTGAATGCCAGTACAGAGGGAAGTAGGACACCCCCGACCCAGAGGGAAGAAAGAGAAAAGGGGGAAAAAGAGAGCGTGAGAGGGAGTGTAGACAGAAACAAGGTTAGGAGGAGGAGGCTCTTGAATGCCAGTACAGAGGGAAGTAGGACACCCCCGACCCAGAGGGATAGAAAGAGAAAAGGGGGAAAAAGAGAGCGTGAGAGGGAGTGTAGACAGAAACAAGGTTAGGAGGAGGAGGCTCTTGAATGCCAGTACAGAGGGAAGTAGGACACCCCCGACCCAGAGGGATAGAAAGAGAAAAGGGGGAAAAAGAGAGCGTGAGAGGGAGTGTAGCAGAAACAAGGTTAGGAGGAGGAGGCTCTTGAATGCCAGTACAGAGGGAAGTAGGACACCCCCGACCCAGAGGGAAAAAAAGAGAAAAAGGGAAAAAGAGAGCGTGAGAGGGAGTGTAGACAGAAACAAGGTTAGGAGGAGGAGGCTCTTGAATGCCAGTACAGAGGGAAGTAGGACACCCCCGACCCAGAGGGATAGAAAGAGAAAAGGGGGAAAAAGAGAGCGTGAGAGGGAGTGTAGACAGAAACAAGGTTAGGAGGAGGAGGCTCTTGAATGCCAGTACAGAGGGAAGTAGGACACCCCCGACCCAGAGGGAAAGAAAGAGAAAAAGAGAGAGAGAGCGTGAGAGGGAGTGTAGCCAGAAACAAGGTTAGGAGGAGGAGGCTCTTGAATGCCAGTACAGAGGGAAGTAGGACACCCCCGACCCAGAGGGATAGAAAGAGAAAAGGGGGAAAAAGAGAGCGTGAGAGGGAGTGTAGACAGAAACAAGGTTAGGAGGAGGAGGCTCTTGAATGCCAGTACAGAGGGAAGTAGGACACCCCCGACCCAGAGGGAAAAAGAGAAAAGGGGGAAAAAGAGAGCGTGAGAGGGAGTGTAGCAGAAACAAGGTTAGGAGGAGGAGGCTCTTGAATGCCAGTACAGAGGGAAGTAGGACACCCCCGACCCAGAGGGAAGAAAGAGAAAAGGGGGAAAAAGAGAGCGTGAGAGGGAGTGTAGCCAGAAACAAGGTTAGGAGGAGGAGGCTCTTGAATGCCAGTACAGAGGGAAGTAGGACACCCCCGACCCAGAGGGATAGAAAGAGAAAAGGGGGAAAAAGAGAGCGTGAGAGGGAGTGTAGACAGAAACAAGGTTAGGAGGAGGAGGCTCTTGAATGCCAGTACAGAGGGAAGTAGGACACCCCCGACCCAGAGGGAAAAAAAGAGAAAAGGGGGAAAAAGAGAGCGTGAGAGGGAGTGTAGCCAGAAACAAGGTTAGGAGGAGGAGGCTCTTGAATGCCAGTACAGAGGGAAGTAGGACACCCCCGACCCAGAGGGATAGAAAGAGAAAAGGGGGAAAAAGAGAGCGTGAGAGGGAGTGTAGCAGAAACAAGGTTAGGAGGAGGAGGCTCTTGAATGCCAGTACAGAGGGAAGTAGGACACCCCCGACCCAGAGGGAAGAAAGAGAAAAAGAGAGGGAGAGAGCGTGAGAGGGAGTGTAGCAGAAACAAGGTTAGGAGGAGGAGGCTCTTGAATGCCAGTACAGAGGGAAGTAGGACACCCCCGACCCAGAGGGAAGAAAGAGAAAAGAGAGAGAGAGCGTGAGAGGGAGTGTAGCCAGAAACAAGGTTAGGAGGAGGAGGCTCTTGAATGCCAGTACAGAGGGAAGTAGGACACCCCCGACCCAGAGGGAAAAAAGAGAAAAGGGGGAAAAAGAGAGCGTGAGAGGGAGTGTAGCCAGAAACAAGGTTAGGAGGAGGAGGCTCTTGAATGCCAGTACAGAGGGAAGTAGGACACCCCCGACCCAGAGGGAAAAAGAGAAAAGGGGGAAAAAGAGAGCGTGAGAGGGAGTGTAGCCAGAAACAAGGTTAGGAGGAGGAGGCTCTTGAATGCCAGTACAGAGGGAAGTAGGACACCCCCGACCCAGAGGGATAGAAAGAGAAAAGGGGGAAAAAGAGAGCGTGAGAGGGAGTGTAGCAGAAACAAGGTTAGGAGGAGGAGGCTCTTGAATGCCAGTACAGAGGGAAGTAGGACACCCCCGACCCAGAGGGAAAAAAAGAGAAAAGGGGGAAAAAGAGAGCGTGAGAGGGAGTGTAGCCAGAAACAAGGTTAGGAGGAGGAGGCTCTTGAATGCCAGTACAGAGGGAAGTAGGACACCCCCGACCCAGAGGGATAGAAAGAGAAAAGGGGGAAAAAGAGAGCGTGAGAGGGAGTGTAGCAGAAACAAGGTTAGGAGGAGGAGGCTCTTGAATGCCAGTACAGAGGGAAGTAGGACACCCCCGACCCAGAGGGAAGAAAGAGAAAAGGGGGAAAAAGAGAGCGTGAGAGGGAGTGTAGCCAGAAACAAGGTTAGGAGGAGGAGGCTCTTGAATGCCAGTACAGAGGGAAGTAGGACACCCCCGACCCAGAGGGATAGAAAGAGAAAAGGGGGAAAAAGAGAGCGTGAGAGGGAGTGTAGCCAGAAACAAGGTTAGGAGGAGGAGGCTCTTGAATGCCAGTACAGAGGGAAGTAGGACACCCCCGACCCAGAGGGAAAAAAGAGAAAAGGGGGAAAAAGAGAGCGTGAGAGGGAGTGTAGCAGAAACAAGGTTAGGAGGAGGAGGCTCTTGAATGCCAGTACAGAGGGAAGTAGGACACCCCCGACCCAGAGGGATAGAAAGAGAAAAGGGGGAAAAAGAGAGCGTGAGAGGGAGTGTAGCCAGAAACAAGGTTAGGAGGAGGAGGCTCTTGAATGCCAGTACAGAGGGAAGTAGGACACCCCGACCCAGAGGGATAGAAAGAGAAAAGGGGGAAAAAGAGAGCGTGAGAGGGAGTGTAGCCAGAAACAAGGTTAGGAGGAGGAGGCTCTTGAATGCCAGTACAGAGGGAAGTAGGACACCCCCGACCCAGAGGGATAGAAAGAGAAAAGGGGGAAAAAGAGAGCGTGAGAGGGAGTGTAGACAGAAACAAGGTTAGGAGGAGGAGGCTCTTGAATGCCAGTACAGAGGGAAGTAGGACACCCCCGACCCAGAGGGAAAAAAAGAGAAAAGGGGGAAAAAGAGAGCGTGAGAGGGAGTGTAGCCAGAAACAAGGTTAGGAGGAGGAGGCTCTTGAATGCCAGTACAGAGGGAAGTAGGACACCCCCGACCCAGAGGGATAGAAAGAGAAAAGGGGGAAAAAGAGAGCGTGAGAGGGAGTGTAGACAGAAACAAGGTTAGGAGGAGGAGGCTCTTGAATGCCAGTACAGAGGGAAGTAGGACACCCCCGACCCAGAGGGAAAAAAGAGAAAAGGGGGAAAAAGAGAGCGTGAGAGGGAGTGTAGCCAGAAACAAGGTTAGGAGGAGGAGGCTCTTGAATGCCAGTACAGAGGGAAGTAGGACACCCCCGACCCAGAGGGATAGAAAGAGAAAAGGGGGAAAAAGAGAGCGTGAGAGGGAGTGTAGACAGAAACAAGGTTAGGAGGAGGAGGCTCTTGAATGCCAGTACAGAGGGAAGTAGGACACCCCCGACCCAGAGGGATAGAAAGAGAAAAGGGGGAAAAAGAGAGCGTGAGAGGGAGTGTAGACAGAAACAAGGTTAGGAGGAGGAGGCTCTTGAATGCCAGTACAGAGGGAAGTAGGACACCCCCGACCCAGAGGGATAGAAAGAGAAAAGGGGGAAAAAGAGAGCGTGAGAGGGAGTGTAGACAGAAACAAGGTTAGGAGGAGGAGGCTCTTGAATGCCAGTACAGAGGGAAGTAGGACACCCCCGACCCAGAGGGAAAAAAAGAGAAAAGGGGGAAAAAGAGAGCGTGAGAGGGAGTGTAGCCAGAAACAAGGTTAGGAGGAGGAGGCTCTTGAATGCCAGTACAGAGGGAAGTAGGACACCCCCGACCCAGAGGGATAGAAAGAGAAAAGGGGGAAAAAGAGAGCGTGAGAGGGAGTGTAGACAGAAACAAGGTTAGGAGGAGGAGGCTCTTGAATGCCAGTACAGAGGGAAGTAGGACACCCCCGACCCAGAGGGATAGAAAGAGAAAAGGGGGAAAAAGAGAGCGTGAGAGGGAGTGTAGCCAGAAACAAGGTTAGGAGGAGGAGGCTCTTGAATGCCAGTACAGAGGGAAGTAGGACACCCCCGACCCAGAGGGATAGAAAGAGAAAAGGGGGAAAAAGAGAGCGTGAGAGGGAGTGTAGACAGAAACAAGGTTAGGAGGAGGAGGCTCTTGAATGCCAGTACAGAGGGAAGTAGGACACCCCCGACCCAGAGGGATAGAAAGAGAAAAGGGGGAAAAAGAGAGCGTGAGAGGGAGTGTAGACAGAAACAAGGTTAGGAGGAGGAGGCTCTTGAATGCCAGTACAGAGGGAAGTAGGACACCCCCGACCCAGAGGGAAAAAAAGAGAAAAGGGGGAAAAAGAGAGCGTGAGAGGGAGTGTAGACAGAAACAAGGTTAGGAGGAGGAGGCTCTTGAATGCCAGTACAGAGGGAAGTAGGACACCCCCGACCCAGAGGGAAAAAAAGAGAAAAGGGGGAAAAAGAGAGCGTGAGAGGGAGTGTAGACAGAAACAAGGTTAGGAGGAGGAGGCTCTTGAATGCCAGTACAGAGGGAAGTAGGACACCCCCGACCCAGAGGGAAAAAAAGAGAAAAGGGGGAAAAAGAGAGCGTGAGAGGGAGTGTAGACAGAAACAAGGTTAGGAGGAGGAGGCTCTTGAATGCCAGTACAGAGGGAAGTAGGACACCCCCGACCCAGAGGGAAAAAAAGAGAAAAGGGGGAAAAAGAGAGCGTGAGAGGGAGTGTAGACAGAAACAAGGTTAGGAGGAGGAGGCTCTTGAATGCCAGTACAGAGGGAAGTAGGACACCCCCGACCCAGAGGGAAAAAGAGAAAAGGGGGAAAAAGAGAGCGTGAGAGGGAGTGTAGACAGAAACAAGGTTAGGAGGAGGAGGCTCTTGAATGCCAGTACAGAGGGAAGTAGGACACCCCCGACCCAGAGGGATAGAAAGAGAAAAGGGGGAAAAAGAGAGCGTGAGAGGGAGTGTAGACAGAAACAAGGTTAGGAGGAGGAGGCTCTTGAATGCCAGTACAGAGGGAAGTAGGACACCCCCGACCCAGAGGGAAGAAAGAGAAAAAGAGAGAGAGAGCGTGAGAGGGAGTGTAGCAGAAAAAGGTTAGGAGGAGGAGGCTCTTGAATGCCAGTACAGAGGGAAGTAGGACACCCCCGACCCAGAGGGAAAAAGAGAAAAGAGAGGGAAAAAGAGAGCGTGAGAGGGAGTGTAGCAGAAACAAGGTTAGGAGGAGGAGGCTCTTGAATGCCAGTACAGAGGGAAGTAGGACACCCCCGACCCAGAGGGAAAAAAGAGAAAAGAGAGGGAGAGAGCGTGAGAGGGAGTGTAGCAGAAACAAGGTTAGGAGGAGGAGGCTCTTGAATGCCAGTACAGAGGGAAGTAGGACACCCCCGACCCAGAGGGATAGAAAGAGAAAAAGAGAGAGAGAGCGTGAGAGGGAGTGTAGCTAGAAAAAAGGTTAGGAGGAGGAGGCTCTTGAATGCCAGTACAGAGGGAAGTAGGACACCCCCGACCCAGAGGGAAGAAAGAGAAAAAGAGAGAGAGAGAGAGTGAGAGGGAGTGTAGCAGAAACAAGGTTAGGAGGAGGAGGCTCTTGAATGCCAGTACAGAGGGAAGTAGGACACCCCCGACCCAGAGGGAAAGAAAGAGAAAGAGAGAGAGAGAGCGTGAGAGGGAGTGTAGCAGAAACAAGGTTAGGAGGAGGAGGCTCTTGAATGCCAGTACAGAGGGAAGTAGGACACCCCCGACCCAGAGGGAGAGAAAGAGAAAAAGAGAGAGAGAGCGTGAGAGGGAGTGTAGCTAGAAACAAAGGTTAGGAGGAGGAGGCTCTTGAATGCCAGTACAGAGGGAAGTAGGACACCCCGACCCAGAGGGAAAGAAAGAGAAAAAGAGAGAGAGAGAGAGTGAGAGGGAGTGTAGCAGAAACAAGGTTAGGAGGAGGAGGCTCTTGAATGCCAGTACAGAGGGAAGTAGGACACCCCCGACCCAGAGGGAAGAAAGAGAAAAGAGAGGGAGAGAGCGTGAGAGGGAGTGTAGCAGAAACAAGGTTAGGAGGAGGAGGCTCTTGAATGCCAGTACAGAGGGAAGTAGGACACCCCCGACCCAGAGGGAAAAAAGAGAAAAAGAGAGGAGAGAGCGTGAGAGGGAGTGTAGCAGAAACAAGGTTAGGAGGAGGAGGCTCTTGAATGCCAGTACAGAGGGAAGTAGGACACCCCCGACCCAGAGGGAAGAAAGAGAAAAGGGGGAAAAAGAGAGCGTGAGAGGGAGTGTAGACAGAAACAAGGTTAGGAGGAGGAGGCTCTTGAATGCCAGTACAGAGGGAAGTAGGACACCCCCGACCCAGAGGGAAAAAAGAGAAAAAGAGAGGGAGAGAGCGTGAGAGGGAGTGTAGCAGAAACAAGGTTAGGAGGAGGAGGCTCTTGAATGCCAGTACAGAGGGAAGTAGGACACCCCCGACCCAGAGGGATAGAAAGAGAAAAGGGGGAAAAAGAGAGCGTGAGAGGGAGTGTAGCCAGAAACAAGGTTAGGAGGAGGAGGCTCTTGAATGCCAGTACAGAGGGAAGTAGGACACCCCCGACCCAGAGGGAAGAAAGAGAAAAGAGAGGGAGAGAGCGTGAGAGGGAGTGTAGACAGAAACAAGGTTAGGAGGAGGAGGCTCTTGAATGCCAGTACAGAGGGAAGTAGGACACCCCCGACCCAGAGGGAAAAAAAGAGAAAAGAGAGGGAAAAAGAGAGCGTGAGAGGGAGTGTAGCCAGAAACAAGGTTAGGAGGAGGAGGCTCTTGAATGCCAGTACAGAGGGAAGTAGGACACCCCGACCCAGAGGGATAGAAAGAGAAAAGGGGGAAAAAGAGAGCGTGAGAGGGAGTGTAGCCAGAAACAAGGTTAGGAGGAGGAGGCTCTTGAATGCCAGTACAGAGGGAAGTAGGACACCCCCGACCCAGAGGGATAGAAAGAGAAAAGGGGGAAAAAGAGAGCGTGAGAGGGAGTGTAGCAGAAACAAGGTTAGGAGGAGGAGGCTCTTGAATGCCAGTACAGAGGGAAGTAGGACACCCCCGACCCAGAGGGAAAAAAAGAGAAAAGAGAGGGAGAGAGCGTGAGAGGGAGTGTAGCCAGAAACAAGGTTAGGAGGAGGAGGCTCTTGAATGCCAGTACAGAGGGAAGTAGGACACCCACGACCCAGAGGGATAGAAAGAGAAAAGAGAGGGAAAAAGAGAGCGTGAGAGGGAGTGTAGACAGAAACAAGGTTAGGAGGAGGAGGCTCTTGAATGCCAGTACAGAGGGAAGTAGGACACCCCCGACCCAGAGGGAAAAAAAGAGAAAAGGGAAAAAGAGAGCGTGAGAGGGAGTGTAGCCAGAAACAAGGTTAGGAGGAGGAGGCTCTTGAATGCCAGTACAGAGGGAAGTAGGACACCCCCGACCCAGAGGGATAGAAAGAGAAAAGGGGGAAAAAGAGAGCGTGAGAGGGAGTGTAGACAGAAACAAGGTTAGGAGGAGGAGGCTCTTCAATGCCAGTACAGAGGGAAGTAGGACACCCCGACCCAGAGGGATAGAAAGAGAAAAGGGGGAAAAAGAGAGCGTGAGAGGGAGTGTAGACAGAAACAAGGTTAGGAGGAGGAGGCTCTTGAATGCCAGTACAGAGGGAAGTAGGACACCCCCGACCCAGAGGGATAGAAAGAGAAAAGGGGGAAAAAGAGAGCGTGAGAGGGAGTGTAGACAGAAACAAGGTTAGGAGGAGGAGGCTCTTGAATGCCAGTACAGAGGGAAGTAGGACACCCCCGACCCAGAGGGAAAAAAAGAGAAAAGGGGGAAAAAGAGAGCGTGAGAGGGAGTGTAGCCAGAAACAAGGTTAGGAGGAGGAGGCTCTTGAATGCCAGTACAGAGGGAAGTAGGACACCCCCGACCCAGAGGGATAGAAAGAGAAAAGGGGGAAAAAGAGAGCGTGAGAGGGGGTTTAGACAGAAACAAGGTTAGGAGGAGGAGGCTCTTGAATGCCAGTACAGAGGGAAGTAGGACACCCCCGACCCAGAGGGATAGAAAGAGAAAAGGGGGAAAAAGAGAGCGTGAGAGGGAGTGTAGCCAGAAACAAGGTTAGGAGGAGGAGGCTCTTGAATGCCAGTACAGAGGGAAGTAGGACACCCCCGACCCAGAGGGATAGAAAGAGAAAAGGGGGAAAAAGAGAGCGTGAGAGGGAGTGTAGACAGAAACAAGGTTAGGAGGAGGAGGCTCTTGAATGCCAGTACAGAGGGAAGTAGGACACCCCCGACCCAGAGGGATAGAAAGAGAAAAGGGGGAAAAAGAGAGCGTGAGAGGGAGTGTAGACAGAAACAAGGTTAGGAGGAGGAGGCTCTTGAATGCCAGTACAGAGGGAAGTAGGACACCCCCGACCCAGAGGGAAAAAAAGAGAAAAGGGGGAAAAAGAGAGCGTGAGAGGGAGTGTAGCCAGAAACAAGGTTAGGAGGAGGAGGCTCTTGAATGCCAGTACAGAGGGAAGTAGGACACCCCCGACCCAGAGGGAAAAAAAGAGAAAAGGGGGAAAAAGAGAGCGTGAGAGGGAGTGTAGACAGAAACAAGGTTAGGAGGAGGAGGCTCTTGAATGCCAGTACAGAGGGAAGTAGGACACCCCCGACCCAGAGGGAAAAAAAGAGAAAAGAGGAGAGAGCGTGAGAGGGAGTGTAGCAGAAACAAGGTTAGGAGGAGGAGGCTCTTGAATGCCAGTACAGAGGGAAGTAGGACACCCCGACCCAGAGGGAAAAAAAGAGAAAAGGGGGAAAAAGAGAGCGTGAGAGGGAGTGTAGACAGAAACAAGGTTAGGAGGAGGAGGCTCTTGAATGCCAGTACAGAGGGAAGTAGGACACCCCCGACCCAGAGGGAAAAAAAGAGAAAAGGGGGAAAAAGAGAGCGTGAGAGGGAGTGTAGACAGAAACAAGGTTAGGAGGAGGAGGCTCTTGAATGCCAGTACAGAGGGAAGTAGGACACCCCCGACCCAGAGGGATAGAAAGAGAAAAGAGAGGGAAAAAGAGAGCGTGAGAGGGAGTGTAGACAGAAACAAGGTTAGGAGGAGGAGGCTCTTGAATGCCAGTACAGAGGGAAGTAGGACACCCCCGACCCAGAGGGAAGAAAAAGAGAAAAGAGAGGGAAAAAGAGAGCGTGAGAGGGAGTGTAGCAGAAACAAGGTTAGGAGGAGGAGGCTCTTGAATGCCAGTACAGAGGGAAGTAGGACACCCCCGACCCAGAGGGATAGAAAGAGAAAAAGAGAGAGAGAGCGTGAGAGGGAGTGTAGCCAGAAAAAAGGTTAGGAGGAGGAGGCTCTTGAATGCCAGTACAGAGGGAAGTAGGACACCCCCGACCCAGAGGGAAAGAAAGAGAAAAAGAGAGAGAGAGAGAGTGAGAGGGAGTGTAGCAGAAACAAGGTTAGGAGGAGGAGGCTCTTGAATGCCAGTACAGAGGGAAGTAGGACACCCCCGACCCAGAGGGAAGAAAGAGAAAAAGAGAGAGAGAGCGTGAGAGGGAGTGTAGTCAGAAACAAGGTTAGGAGGAGGAGGCTCTTGAATGCCAGTACAGAGGGAAGTAGGACACCCCCGACCCAGAGGGAAAGAAAGAGAAAAAGAGAGAGAGAGCGTGAGAGGGAGTGTAGCAGAAACAAGGTTAGGAGGAGGAGGCTCTTGAATGCCAGTACAGAGGGAAGTAGGAGACCCCCGACCCAGAGGGAGAGAAAGAGAAAAAGAGAGAGAGAGAGCGTGAGAGGGAGTGTAGCAGAAACAAGGTTAGGAGGAGGAGGCTCTTGAATGCCAGTACAGAGGGAAGTAGGACACCCCCGACCCAGAGGGAGAGAAAGAGAAAAAGAGAGAGAGAGCGTGAGAGGGAGTGTAGCAGAAACAAGGTTAGGAGGAGGAGGCTCTTGAATGCCAGTACAGAGGGAAGTAAGACACCCCGACCCAGAGGGAGAGAAAGAAAAAAAGAGAGAGCGTGAGAGGGAGTGTAGAAAGAAACAAGGTTAGGAGGAGGAGGCTCTTGAATGCCAGTACAGAGGGAAGTAGGACACCCCCGACCCAGAGGGAGAGAAAGAGAAAAAGAGAGAGAGCGTGAGAGGGAGTGTAGCAGAAACAAGGTTAGGAGGAGGAGGCTCTTGAATGCCAGTACAGAGGGAAGTAGGACACCCCCGACCCAGAGGGAAAGAAAGAGAAAAAGAGAGAGAGAGCGTGAGAGGGAGTGTAGCAGAAACAAGGTTAGGAGGAGGAGGCTCTTGAATGCCAGTACAGAGGGAAGTAGGAGACCCCCGACCCAGAGGGAAAGAAAGAGAAAAAGAGAGAGAGAGAGCGTGAGAGGGAGTGTAGCAGAAACAAGGTTAGGAGGAGGAGGCTCTTGAATGCCAGTACAGAGGGAAGTAGAGACCCCCGACCCAGAGGGAGAAAAAGGAAAAAGAGAGAGAGAGCGTGAGAGGGAGTGTAGCAGAAACAAGGTTAGGAGGAGGAGGCTCTTGAATGCCAGTACAGAGGGAAGTAGGACACCCCCGACCCAGAGGGAAAGAAAGAGAAAAAGAGAGAGAGAGCGTGAGAGGGAGTGTAGCAGAAACAAGGTTAGGAGGAGGAGGCTCTTGAATGCCAGTACAGAGGGAAGTAGGAGACCCCCGACCCAGAGGTAGAGAAAAAGAAAAAGAGAGAGAGAGAGAGCGTGAGAGGGAGTGTAGCCAGAAACAAGGTTAGGAGGAAGGAGGGTCCTGAGTGCCAGTACAGAGGGAAGTAGAGACCCCCGACCCAGAGGGAGAGAAAAAGAAAAAGAGAGAGAGAGAGAGAGGTGATAGTGATGTAGCCGAAACAAGGTTAGGAGAAGGAGGGTCCTGAGTGCCAGTACAGAGGGAAGTAGGAGACCCCCCACCCAGAGGGGAGAAAAAAGAAAAAAAGAGAGAGAGCGTGAGAGGGAGTGTAGCCAGAAACAAGGTTAGGAGAAGGAGGGTCCTGAGTGCCAGTACAGAGGGAAGTAGGAGACCCCCGACCCAGAGGTAGAGAAAAAGAAAAAGAGAGAGCGAGCGTGAGAGGGAGTGTAGCCAGAAACAAGGTTAGGAGAAGGAGGCCTGAGTGCCGTACAGAGGGAAGTAGGAGACCCCCGACCCAGAGGGAGAGAAAAAGAAAAAGAGAGAGAGAGAGTGAGAGGGAGTGTAGCCAGAAACAAGGTTAGGAGAAGGAGGGTCTGAGTGCCAGTACAGAGGGAAGGAGGAGACCCAACCCAGAGGTAGAGAAAAAGAAAAAGAGAGAGAGAGAGAGAGCGTGAGAGGGAGTGTAGCCAGAAACAAGGTTAGGAGAAGGAGGGTCCTGAGTGCCAGTACAGAGGGAAGGAGGAGACCCCCGACCCAGAGGGAAAGAGAAAAAGAAAGAGAAAGAGAGAGCGTGAGAGGGAGTGTAGCCAGAAACAAGGTTAGGAAAGGAGGGTCCTGAGTGCCAGTACAGAGGGAAGGATAGACCCCCGACCCAGAGGGAGAGAAAAAGAAAAAGAGAGAGAGAGAGTGTGAGAGGGAGTGTAGCCAGAAACAAGGTTAGGAGAAGGAGGGTCCTGAGTGCCAGTACAGAGGGAAGGAGGAGACCCCCGACCCAGAGGTAGAGAAAAAGAAAAAGAGAGAGAGAGAGAGCGTGAGAGGGAGTGTAGCCAGAAACAAGGTTAGGAGAGGAGGTCCTGAGTGCCAGTACAGAGGGAAGGAGAAGACCCCCGACCCAGAGGGAGAGAAAAAGAAAAAGAGAGAGAGAGAGAGCGTGAGAGGGAGTTAGCCAGAAACAAGGTTAGGAGAAGGAGGGTCCTGAGTGCCAGTACAGAGGGAATGAGGAGACCCCCGACCCAGAGGTAGAGAAAAAGAAAAAGAGAGAGAGAGCGTGAGAGGGAATGTAGCCAGAAACAAGGTTAGGAGAAGGAGGGTCCTGAGTGCCAGTACAGAGGGAAGGAGGAGACCCCCGACCCAGAGGAGATAAAAAGAAAAAGAAAGAGAGAGCGTGAGAGGGAGTGTAGCCAGAAACAAGGTTAGGAGAAGGAGCGTCCTGAGTGCCAGTACAGAGGGAAGGAGGAGACCCCCGACCCAGAGGAGAGAAAAAGAAAAAGAGAAATAGAGAGCGTGAGAGGGAGTGTAGCCAGAAACAAGGTTAGGAGAAGGAGGGTCCTGAGTGCCAGTACAGAGGGAAGGAGGAGACCCCGACCCAGAGGGAGAGAAAAAGAAAAAGAGAGAGAGAGCGTGAGAGGGAGTGTAGCCAGAAACAAGGTTAGGAGAAGGAGGGTCCTGAGTGCCAGTACAGAGGGAAGTAGGAGACCCCCGACCCAGAGGAGAGAAAAAGAAAAGAGAGAGAGAGCGTGAGAGGGAGTGTAGCCAGAAACAAGGTTAGGAGGAAGGAGGGTCCTGAGTGCCAGTACAGAGGGAAGGAGGAGACCCCCGACCCAGAGGTAGAGAAAAAGAAAAAGAGAGAGAGAGCGTGAGAGGGAGTGTAGCCAGAAACAAGGTTAGGAGAAGGAGGGTCCTGAGTGCCAGTACAGAGGGAAGTAGGAGACCCCCGACCCATAGGCAGAGAAAATGAAAAAGAGAGAGAGAGCGTGAGAGGGAGTGTAGCCAGAAACAAGGTTAGGAGAAGGAGGGTCCTGAGTGCCAGTACAGAGGGAAGGAGGGACACCCGACCCAGAGGGAGAGAAAAAGAAAAAGAGAGAGAGAGCGTGAGAGGGAGTGTAGCCAGAAACAAGGTTAGGAGAAGGAGGGTCCTGAATGCCAGTACAGAGGGAAGTAGGAGACCCCGACCCAGAGGGAGAGAAAAAGAAAAAGAGAGAGAGAGCGTGAGAGGGAGTGTAGCCAGAAACAAGGTTAGGAGAAGGAGGGTCCTGAGTGCCAGTACAGAGGGAAGTAGGAGACCCCGACCCAGAGGGAGAGAAAAAGAAAAAGAGAGAGAGAGCGTGAGAGGGAGTGTAGCCAGAAACAAGGTTAGGAGAAGGAGGGTCCTGAGTGCCAGTACAGAGGGAATAGGAGACCCCACCCAGAGGGAGAGAAAAAGAAAAAGAGAGAGAGAGCGTGAGAGGGAGTGTAGCCAGAAACAAGGTTAGGAGAAGGAGGGTCCTGAGTGCCAGTACAGAGGAAGGAGACCCCCGACCCAGAGGGAGAGAAAAAGAAAAAGAGAGAGAGAGCGTGAGAGGGAGTGTAGCCAGAAACAAGGTTAGGAGAAGGAGGGTCCTGAGTGCCAGTACAGAGGGAAGGAGGAGACCCACCCAGAGGTAGAGAAAAAGAAAGAGAGAGAGAGAGCGTGAGAGGGAGTGTAGCCAGAAACAAGGTTAGGAGGGAGGGTCCTGAGTGCCAGTACAGAGGGAAGGAGAGACCCCCGACCCAGAGGGAGAGAAAAAGAAAAAGAGAGAGAGAGCTGAGAGGGAGTGTAGCCAAAAACAAGGTTAGGAGAAGGAGGGTCCTGAGTGCCAGTACAGAGGAAGGAGGAGACCCCCGACCCAGAGGGAAAGAAAAAGAAAAAGAGAGAGAGAGCGTGAGAGGGAGTGTAGCCAGAAACAAGGTTAGGAGAAGGAGGGTCCTGAGTGCCAGTACAGAGGGAAGGAGGAGACCCCCGACCCAGAGGTAGAGAAAAAGAAAAAGAGACAGAGAGCGTGAGAGGGAGTGTAGCCAGAAACAAGGTTAGGAGAAGGAGGGTCCTGAGTGCCAGTACAGAGGGAAGGAGGAGACCCCGACCCAGAGGAGAGAAAAAGAAAAAGAGAGAGAGAGCGTGAGAGGGAGTGTAGCCAGAAACAAGGTTAGGAGAAGGAGGGTCCTGAGTGCCAGTACAGAGGGAAGGAGGAGACCCCCGACCCAGAGGTAGAGAAAAAGAAAAGAGAGAGAGAGCGTGAGAGGGAGTGTAGCCAGAAACAAGGTTAGGAGAAGGAGGGTCCTGAGTGCCAGTACAGAGGGAAGGAGGAGACCCACGACCCAGAGGGAGAGAAAAAAAAAAGAGAGAGAGAGCGTGAGAGGGAGTGTAGCCAGAAACAAGGTTAGGAGAAGGAGGGTCCTGAGTGCCAGTACAGAGGGAAGGAGGAGACCCCCGACCCAGAGGTAGAGAAAAAGAAAAAGAGAGAGAGAGAGCGTGAGAGGGAGTGTAGCCAGAAACAAGGTTAGGAGAAGGAGGGTCCTGAGTGCCAGTACAGAGGGAAGGATAGACCCCCGACCCAGAGGGAAGAAAAAGAAAAAGAGAGAGAGAGCGTGAGAGGGAGTGTAGCCAGAAACAAGGTTAGGAGAAGGAGGGTCCTGAGTGCCAGTACAGAGGGAAGGAGGAGACCCCCGACCCAGAGGTAGAGAAAAAGAAAAAGAGAGAGAGAGCGTGAGAGGGAGTGTAGCCCGAAACAAGGTTAGGAGAAGGAGGGTCCTGAGTGCCAGTACAGAGGGAAGGAGGAGACCCCCGACCCAGAGGGAGAGAAAAGAGAAAAAGAGAGAGAGAGCGTGAGAGGGAGTGTAGCCAGAAACAAGGTTAGGAGAAGGAGGGTCCTGAGTGCCAGTACAGAGGGAAGTAGGAGACCCCCGACCCAGAGGAGAGAAAAGAAAAAGAGAGAGAGAGCGTGAGAGGGAGTGTAGCCAGAAACAAGGTTAGGAGAAGGAGGGTCCTGAGTGCCAGTACAGAGGGAAGTAGGAGACCCCCGACCCAGAGGAGAGAAAAAGAAAAAGAGAGAGAGAGCGTGAGAGGGAGTGTAGCCAGAAACAAGGTTAGGAGAAGGAGGGTCCTGAGTGCCAGTACAGAGGGAAGTAGGAGACCCCCGACCCAGAGGGAGAGAAAAAGAAAAAGAGAGAGAGAGTGAGAGGAGTGTAGCTAGAAACAAGGTTAGGAGAAGGAGGGTCCTGAGTGCCAGTACAGAGGGAAGTAGGAGACCCCCGACCCAGAGGGGAGAAAAAGAAAAGAGAGAGAGAGCGTGAGAGGGAGTGTAGCCAGAAACAAGGTTAGGAGAAGGAGGGTCCTGAGTGCCAGTACAGAGGGAAGGAGGAGACCCCCGACCCAGAGGTAGAGAAAAAGAAAAAGAGAGAAGAGCGTGAGAGGGAGTGTAGCCGAAACAAGGTTAGGAGAAGGAGGGTCCTGAGTGCCAGTACAGAGGGAAGGAGGAGACCCCGACCCAGAGGGAGAGAGAAAAGAAAAAGAGAGAGAGAGCGTGAGAGGGAGTGTAGCCAGAAACAAGGTTAGGAGAAGGAGGGTCCTGAGTGCCAGTACAGAGGGAAGTAGGAGAAAAAGAAAGAGAGAGAGAGAGCGTGAGAGGGAGTGTAGCCAGAAACAAGGTTAGGAGAAGGAGGGTCCTGAGTGCCAGTACAGAGGGAAGTAGGAGACCCCCGACCCAGAGGGAGAGAAAAAGAAAAAGAGAGAGAGAGCGTGAGAGGGAGTGTAGCCAGAAACAAGGTTAGGAGAAGGAGGGTCCTGAGTGCCAGTACAGAGGGAAGGAGGAGACCCCGACCCAGAGGGAGAGAAAAAGAAAAAGAGAAGAGAGAGCGTGAGAGGGAGTGTAGCCAGAAACAAGGTTAGGAGAAGGAGGGTCCTGAGTGCCAGTACAGAGGGAAGGAGGAGACCCCCGACCCAGAGGGAGAAAAAGAAAAAGAGAGAAGAGAGCGTGAGAGGGAGTGTAGCCAGAAACAAGGTTAGGAAAGAGGGTCCTGAGTGCCAGTACAGAGGGAAGGAGGAGACCCCCGACCCAGAGGGAGAGAAAAAGAAAAAGAGAGAGAGAGAGCGTGAGAGGGAGTGTAGCCAGAAACAAGGTTAGGAGAAGGAGGGTCCTGAGTGCCAGTACAGAGGGAAGGAGGACACCCCCGACCCAGAGGGAGAGAAAAAGAAAAAGAGAGAGAGAGAGCGTGAGAGGGATGTAGCCAGAAACAAGGTTAGGAGAAGGAGGGTCCTCAGTGCCAGTACAGAGGGAAGGAGGAGACCCCGACCCAGAGGGAGAGAAAAAGAAAGAGAGAGAGAGAGCGTGAGAGGGAGTGTAGCCAGATACAAGGTTAGGAGAAGGAGAGTCCTGAGTGCCAGTACAGAGGGAAGTAGGAGACCCCCGACCCAGAGGGAGAGAAAAAGAAAAAGAGAGAGAGAGCGTGAGAGGGAGTGTAGCCAGATACAAGGTTAGGAGAAGGAGGGTCCTGAGTGCCGTACAGAGGGAAGTAGGAGACCCCACCCAGAGGGAGAGAAAAAGAAAAAGAGAGAGAGAACGTGAGAGGGAGTGTAGCCAGAAACAAGGTTAGGAGAAGGAGGGTCCTGAGTGCCAGTACAGAGGGAAGTAGGAGACCCCCGACCCAGAGGGAGAGAAAAAGAAAAAGAGAGAGAGCGTGAGAGGAGTGTAGCCAGAAACAAGGTTAGGAGAAGGAGGGTCCTGAGTGCCAGTACAGAGGGAAGGAGGAGACCCCCGACCCAGAGGTAGAGAAAAAGAAAAAGAGAGAGAGAGCGTGAGAGGGAGTGTAGCCAGAAACAAGGTTAGGAGAAGGAGGGTCCTGAGTGCCAGTACAGAGGGAAGGAGGACACCCCCGACCCAGAGGGCGAGAAAAAAAAAGAGAGAGAGAGCGTGAGAGGGAGTGTAGCCAGAAACAAGGTTAGGAGAAGGAGGGTCCTGAGTGCCAGTACAGAGGGAAGGAGGAGACCCCCGACCCAGAGGTAAGGAAAAAGAAAAAGAGAGAGAGAGAGAGCGTGAGAGGGAGTGTAGCCAGAAACAAGGTTAGGAAAGGAGGGTCCTGAGTGCCAGTACAGAGGAAGGATTAGACCCCCGACCCAGAGGGACAGAAAAAGAAAAAGAGAGAGAGAGCGTGAGAGGGAGTGTAGCCAGAAACAAGGTTAGGAGAAGGAGGGTCCTGAGTGCCAGTACAGAGGGAAGGAGGAGACCCCAGACCCAGAGGTAGAGAAAAAGAAAAAGAGAGAGAGAGCGTGAGAGGGAGTGTAGCCAGAAACAAGGTTAGGAGAAGGAGGGTCCTGAGTGCCAGTACAGAGGAAGGAGGAGACCCCCGACCCAGAGGGAGAGAAAAGAGAAAGAGAGAGAGAGCGTGAGAGGGAGTGTAGCCAGAAACAAGGTTAGGAAAAGGAGGGTCCTGAGTGCCAGTACAGAAAGAAGTAGGAGACCCCCGACCCAGAAGGAGAGAACAAGAAAAAGAGAGAAAGAGCGTGAGAGGGAGTGTAGCCAGAAACAAGGTTAGGGAATGAGGGTCCTGAGTGCCAGTACAGAGGGAAGTAGGAGACCCCGACCCAGAGGAAGAGAAAAATAAAAAGAGAAAGAGAGCGTGAGAGGGAGTGTAGCCAGAAACAAGGTTAGGAGGAAGAGGGTCCTGAGTGCCAGTACAGAGGGAAGTAGGAGACCCGCGACCCAGAGGTAGAAAAAAAGAAAAAGAGAGAGAGCGTGAGAGGAAGTGTAGCCAGAAAAAAGGTTAGGAGAAAGAGGGCCCTGAGTGCCAGTAAGAGGGAAGGAGGAGACCCCCGACCCAGAGGTAGAGAAAAAGAAAAAGAGAGAAAGAGCGTGAGAGGGAGTGTAGCCGGAAACAAGGTTAGGAGAAGGAGGGTCCTGAGTGCCAGTACAGAGGGAAGTAGAGGAAAAAGAAAGAGAGAGAGAGAGCGTGAGAGGGAGTGTAGCCAGAAACAAGGTTAGGAGAAGGAGGGTCCTGAGTGTCAGTACAGAGGGAAGTAGGAGACCCCCGACCCAGAGGGAGAGAAAAAGAAAAAGAGAGAGAGAGCGTGAGAGGGAGTGTAGCCAGAAACAAGGTTAGGAGAAGGAGGGTCCTGAGTGCCAGTACAAAGGGAAGGAGGAGACCCCGACCCAGCGGGGGAGAAAAAGAAAAAGAAAGAGAGAGCGTGAGAGGGAGTGTAGCCAGAAACAAAGTTAGGAGAAGGAGGGTCCTGAGTGCCAGTACAGAGGGAAGTAGGACACCCCCGACCCAGAGGGAGAAAAAAAGAAAAAGAGAGAGAGAGCGTGAGAGGGAGTTTAGCCAGAAACAAGGTTAGGAAAATGAGGGTCCTGAGTGCCAGTACAGAGGGAAGGAGGAGACCCCCGACCCAGAGGGAGAGAAAAAGAAAAAGAGAGAGAGAGCGTGAGAGGGAGTGTAGCCAGAAACAAGGTTAGGAGAAGGAGGGTCCTCAGTGCCAGTACAGAGGGAAGGAGGACACCCCCGACCCAGAGGGAGTGAAAAAGAAAGAGAGAGAGAGAGAACGTGAGAGGGAGTGTAGCCAGAAACAAGGTTAGGAGAAGGAGGGTCCTCAGTGCCAGTACAGAGGGAAGGAGGAGACCCCGACCCAGAGGGAGAGAAAAAGAAAGAGAGAGAGAGAGCGTGAGAGGGAGTGTAGCAAGATACAAGGTTAGGAGAAGGAGAGTCCTGAGTGGCAGTACAGAGGGAAGTAGGAGACCCCCGACCCAGGGGGAGAGAAAAAGAAAGAGAGAGAGAGAGCGTGAGAGGGAGTGTAGCCAGATACAAGGTTAGGAGAAGGAGGGTCCTGAGTGCCAGTACAGAGGGAAGTAGGAGACCCCCAACCCAGAGGGAGAGAAAAAGAAAAAGAGAGAGAGAACGTGAGAGGGAGTGTAGCCAGAAACAATGTTAGGAGAAGGAGGGTCCTGAGTGCCAGTACAGAGGGAAGTAGGAGACCCCCGACCCAGAGGGAGAGAAAAAGAAAAAGATTGAGAGAGCGTGAGAGGAAGTGTAGCCAGATACAAGGTTAGGAGAAGGAGGGTCCTGAGTGCCAGTACAGAGGGATGTAGGAGACCCCCGACCCAGAGGGAGAGAAAAAGAAAAAGAGAGAGAGAGAGCGTGAGAGGGAGTGTAGCCAGAAACAAGGTTAGGAGAAGGAGGGTCCCGAGTGCTAGTACAGAGGGAAGTAGGACACCCCCGACCCAGAGGGAAGGAAAAAAAAAGAGAGAGAGAGCGTGAGAGGGAGTGTAGCCAGAAAAAAAGGTTAGGAGAAGGAGGGTCCCGAGTGCTAGTACAGAGGGAAGTAGGACACCCCCGACCCAGAGGGAGAGAAAAAGAAAAAGAGAGAGAGAGCATGAGAGGGAGTGTAGCCAGAAACAAGGTTAGGAGAAGGAGGGTCCCGAGTGCTAGTACAGAGGGAAGTAGGACACCCCCGACCCAGAGGGAGAGAAAAAGAAAAAGAGAGAGAGAGCGTGAGAGGGAGTGTAGCCAGAAACAAGGTTAGGAGAAGGAGGGTCCCGAGTGCTAGTACAGAGGGAAGTAAGACACCCCCGACCCAGAGGGAAGGAAAAAAAAAAGAGAGAGAGAGCGTGAGTGGGAGTGTAGCCAGAAAAAAAGGTTAGGAGAAGGAGGGTCCCGAGTGCTAGTACAGAGGGAAGTAGGACACCCCCGACCCAGAGGGAGAGAAAAAGAAAAAGAGAGAGAGAGCGTGAGAGGGAGTGTAGCCAGAAACAAGGTTAGGAGAAGGAGGGTCCCGAGTGCTAGTACAGAGGGAAGTAGGACACCCCCGACCCAGAGGGAGAGAAAAAGAAAAAGAGAGAGAGAGCATGAGAGGGAGTGTAGCCAGAAACAAGGTTAGGAGAAGGAGGGTCCTGAGTGCCAGTACAGAGGGAAGGAGGAGACCCCCGACCCAGAGGAAGAGAAAAAGAAAAAGAGAGAGAGAGCGTGAGAGGGAGTGTAGCCAGATACAAGGTTGAAGGAGGGTCCTGAGTGCCAGTACAGAGGGGAGTAGGAGACCCCCGACCCAGAGGGAGAGAAAAAGAAAAAGAGAGAGAGAGCGTGAGAGGGAGTGTAGCCAGAAACAAGGTTAGGAGAAGGAGGGTCTTGAGTGCCAGTACAGAGGGAAGGAGGAGACCCCCGACCCAGAGGGAGAGAAAAAGAAAAAGAGAGAGAGAGCGTGAGAGGGAGTGTAGCCAGAAACAAGGTTAGGAGAAGGAGGGTCCTCAGTACCAGTACAAAGGGAAGGAGGACACCCCCGACCCAGAGGGAGAGAAAAAGAAAAAGAGAGAGAGAGAGAGCGTGAGAGGGAGTGTAGCCAGAAACAAGGTTAGGAAAAGGAGGGTCCTCAGTGCCAGTACAGAGGGAAGGAGGAGACCCCGACCCAGAGGGAGAGAAAAAGAAAAAGAGAGAGAGAGCGTGAGAGGGAGTGTAGCAAGATACAAGGTTAGGAGAAGGAGAGTCCTGAGTGGCAGTACAGAGGGAAGTAGGAGACCCCCGACCCAGGGGGAGAGAAAAAGAAAAAGAGAGAGAGAGCGTGAGAGGGAGTGTAGCCAGATACAAGGTTAGGAGAAGGAGGGTCCTGAGTGCCAGTACAGAGGGAAGTAGGAGACCCCCAACCCAGAGGGAGAGAAAAAGAAAAAGAGAGAGAGAGCGTGAGAGGGAGTGTAGCCAGAAACAAGGTTAGGAGAAGGAGGGTCCTGAGTGCCAGTACAGAGGGAAGTAGGAGACCCCCGACCCAGAGGGAGAGAAAAAGAAAAAGAGAGAGAGAGCGTGAGAGGGAGTGTAGCCAGATACAAGGTTAGGAGAAGGAGGGTCCTGAGTGCCAGTACAGAGGGATGTAGGAGACCCCCGACCCAGAGGGAGAGAAAAAGAAAAAGAGAGAGAGAGCGTGAGAGGGAGTGTAGCCAGAAACAAGGTTAGGAGAAGGAGGGTCCCGAGTGCTAGTACAGAGGGAAGTAGGCACCCCCGACCCAGAGGGAAGGAAAAAAAAAAGAGAGAGAGAGCGTGAGAGGGAGTGTAGCCAGAAAAAAAGGTTAGGAGAAGGAGGGTCCCGAGTGCTAGTACAGAGGGAAGTAGGACACCCCCGACCCAGAGGGAGAGAAAAAGAAAAAGAGAGAGAGAGCATGAGAGGGAGTGTAGCCAGAAACAAGGTTAGGAGAAGGAGGGTCCTGAGTGCCAGTACAGAGGGAAGGAGGAGACCCCCGACCCAGAGTGAGAGAAAAAGAAAAAGAGAGAGAGAGCGTGAGAGGGAGTGTAGCCAGATACAAGGTTGAAGGAGGGTCCTGAGTGCCAGTACAGAGGGGAGTAGGAGACCCCCGACCCAGAGGGAGAGAAAAAGAAAAAGAGAGAGAGAGCGTGAGAGGGAGTGTAGCCAGATACAAGGTTAGGAGAAGGAGGGTCCTGAGTGCCAGTACAGAGGGAAGGAGGAGACCCCCGACCCAGAGGGAGAGAAAAAGAAAAAGAGAGAGAGAGCGTGAGAGGGAGTGTAGCCGGATACAAGGTTAGGAGAAGGAGGGTCCTGAGTGCCAGTAGAGGGGGAAGTAGGACACCCCCGACCCAGAGGGAGAGAAAAAGAAAAAGAGAGAGAGAGAGAGTGAGAGGGAGTGTAGCCAGAAACAAGGTTAGGAGAAGGAGGGTCCTGAGTGCCAGTACAGAGATAAGGAGAAGACCCCGACCCAGAGGGAGAGAAAAAGAAAGAGAGAGAGAGAGCGTGAGAGGGAGTGTAGCCAAAAACAAGGTTAGGAGAAGGAGGGTCCTGAGTGCCAGTACAGAGGGAAGGAGGAGACCCCCGACCCAGAGGTAGAGAAAAAGAAAAAGAGAGAGAGAGCGTGAGAGGGAGTGTAGCCAGAAACAAGGTTAGGAGAAGGAGGATCCTGAGTGCCATTACAGAGGGAAGTAGGAGACCCCCGACCCATAGGCAGAGAAATGAAAAAGAGAGAAAGAGCGTGAGAAGGAATATAGCCAGAAACAAGGTTGGGAGAAGGAGGGTCCTGAGTGCGAGTACAGAGGGAAGGAGGGGACACCTGATCCAAAGGGAGAGAAAAAGAAAAAGAGAGAGAGAGCGTGAGAGGGAGTGTAGCCAGAAACAAGGTTAGGAGAAGGAGGGTCCTGAATGCCTGTACAGAGGAAAGTAGGAGACCCTGACCCAGAGGGAGAGAAAAAGAATGAGAGAGAGAGAGCGTGAGAGGGATTGTAGCCAGAAACAACGTTAGGAGAAGGAGGGTACTGAGTGCCTGTACAGAGGGAATGAGGAGACCCCCGACCCAGAGGGAGAGAAAAAGAAAAAGAGAGAGAGAGAGCTTGAGAGGGACTGTAGCCAAAAACTTGGTTAGGAGAAGGGGGGTCCTGAGTGCCATTACAGATGGAAGGAGGAGACCCCCGACCCAGATGGAGAGAAAAAGAAAAAGAGAGAGAGAGCTTGAGAGGGAGTTTAGCCAAAAACAAGGTTAGGAGAATGAGGGTCCTGAGTGCCATTACAGAGGGAAGGAGGAGACCCCCAACCCAGAGGTAGAAAAAAAGAAAGAGAGAGAGAGAGCGTGAGAGGGATTGTAGCCAGAAACAAGGTTAGGAGGGGGAGGGTCCTGAGTGCCAGTACAGAGGGAAGGAAGAGACCCCCGACCCAGAGGGAGAGAAAAAGAAAAAGAGAGAGAGAGCTTGAGAGGGACTGTAGCCAAAAACAAGGTTAGGAGAAGGAGGGTCCTGAGTGCCATTACAGATGGAAGGAGGAGACCCCCGACCCAGAGGGAAAGAAAAAGAAAAAGAGAGAGAGAGAGCTTGAGAGGGAGTGTAACCAAAAACAAGGTTAGGAAAAGGAGGGTCCTGAGTGCCAGTACAGAGGGAATGAGGAGACCCCCGACCCAGAGGTAGAGAAAAAGAAAAAGAGACAGAGAGCGTGAGAGGGAGTGTAGCCAGAAACAAGGTTAGGAGAAGGAGGGTCCTGAGTGCCAGTACAGAGATAAGGAGAAGACCCCGACCCAGAGGGAGAGAAAAAGAAAGAGAGAGAGAGAGCGTGAGAGGGAGTGTAGCCAAAAACAAGGTTAGGAGAAGGAGGGTCCTGAGTGCCAGTACAGAGGGAAGGAGGAGACCCCCGACCCAGAGGTAGAGAAAAAGAAAAAGAGAGAGAGAGCGTGAGAGGGAGTGTAGCCAGAAACAAGGTTAGGAGAAGGAGGATCCTGAGTGCCATTACAGAGGGAAGTAGGAGACCCCCGACCCATAGGCAGAGAAATGAAAAAGAGAGAAAGAGCGTGAGAAGGAATATAGCCAGAAACAAGGTTGGGAGAAGGAGGGTCCTGAGTGCGAGTACAGAGGGAAGGAGGCGACACCTGATCCAAAGGGAGAGAAAAAGAAAAAGAGAGAGAGAGCGTGAGAGGGAGTGTAGCCAGAAACAAGGTTAGGAGAAGGAGGGTCCTGAATGCCTGTACAGAGGAAAGTAGGAGACCCTGACCCAGAGGGAGAGAAAAAGAAAGAGAGAGAGAGAGAGCGTGAGAGGGATTGTAGCCAGAAACAACGTTAGGAGAAGGAGGGTACTGAGTGCCTGTACAGAGGGAATGAGGAGACCCCCGACCCAGAGGGAGAGAAAAAGAAAAAGAGAGAGAGAGAGCTTGAGAGGGACTGTAGCCAAAAACTTGGTTAGGAGAAGGGGGGTCCTGAGTGCCATTACAGATGGAAGGAGGAGACCCCCGACCCAGATGGAGAGAAAAAGAAAAAGAGAGAGAGAGCTTGAGAGGGAGTTTAGCCAAAAACAAGGTTAGGAGAATGAGGGTCCTGAGTGCCATTACAGAGGGAAGGAGGAGACCCCCAACCCAGAGGTAGAAAAAAAGAAAGAGAGAGAGAGAGCGTGAGAGGGATTGTAGCCAGAAACAAGGTTAGGAGGGGGAGGGTCCTGAGTGTCAGTACAGAGGGAAGGAAGAGACCCCCGACCCAGAGGGAGAGAAAAAGAAAAAGAGAGAGAGAGCTTGAGAGGGACTGTAGCCAAAAACAAGGTTAGGAGAAGGAGGGTCCTGAGTGCCATTACAGATGGAAGGAGGAGACCCCCGACCCAGAGGGAAAGAAAAAGAAAAAGAGAGAGAGAGAGCTTGAGAGGGAGTGTAACCAAAAA
Source organism: Palaemon carinicauda (assembly GCF_036898095.1). NCBI lineage: Eukaryota > Metazoa > Arthropoda > Malacostraca > Decapoda > Palaemonidae > Palaemon > Palaemon carinicauda. The sequence goes on from NC_090733.1 coordinate 106,662,502, forward strand.
CAAGGTTAGGAAAAGGAGGGTCCTGAGTGCCAGTACAGAGGGAATGAGGAGACCCCCGACCCAGAGGTAGAGAAAAAGAAAAAGAGACAGAGAGCGTGAGAGGGAGTGTAGCCAGAAACAAGGTTATGAGAAGGAGGGTCCTGAGTGCCAGTACAGAGGGAAGGAGGAGACCCCCGACCCAGAGGTAGAGAAAAAGAAAAAGAGAGAGAGAGCGTGAGAGGGAGTGTTGCCAGAAACAAGGTTAGGAGAAGGAGGGTCCTGAGTGCCAGTACAGAGGGAAGGAGGAGACCCCCCGACCCAGAGGGAGAGAAAAAGAAAAAGAGAGAGAGAGCGGGAGAGGGAGTGTAGCCAGAAACAAGGTTAAGAGAAGGAGGGTCCCGAGTGCCAGTACAGAGGGAAGGACGAGACCCCCGACCCAGAGGTAAGGAAAAAGAAAAAGAGAGAGAGAGAGAGCGGAGAGGGAGTGTAGCCAGAAACAAGGTTAGGAAAAGGAGGGTCCTGAGTGCCAGTACAGAGAGAAGGATTAGACCCCCGACCCAGAGGGAGAGAAAAAGAAGAAGAGAGAGAGAGCGTTAGAGGGAGTGTAGCCAGAAACAAGGTTAGAAGAAGGAGGGTCCTGAGTGCCAGTACAGAGGGAAGGAGGAGACCCCAGACCCAGAGGTAGAGAAAAATAAAAAGAGAGAGAGAGCGTGAGAGGGAGTGTAGCCAGAAACAAGGTTAGGAGATGGTGGGTCCTGAGTGCCAGTACAGACGGAAGGAGGAGACCCCCGACCCAGAGGGAGAGAACAAGAGAAAGAGAGAAAGAGCGTGAGAGGGAGTGTAGCCAGAAACAAGGTTAGGAAAAGGAGGGTCCTGAGTACCAGTACAGAAAGAAGTAGGAGACCCCCGACCCAGAGGGAGAGAACAAGAAAAAAAGAGAGAAAGAGCGTGAGAGGGAGTGTAGCCAGAAACAAGGTTAGGGAATGAGTGTCCTGAGTGCCAGTACAGAGGGAAGTAGGAGACCCCCGACCCAGAGGAAGAGAATAAGAAAAAGAGAGAGAGAGAGCGTGAGAGGGAGTGTAGCCAGAAATAAGGTTAGGAGAAAGAGGGTCCTGAGTGCCAGTACAGAGGGAAGTAGGAGACCCCCGACCCAGAGGTAGAAAAAAAGAAAAAGAGAGAGAGAGCGTGAGAGGAAGTGTAGCCAGAAAGAAGGTTAGGAGGAGGAGGGTCCTGAGTCCCAGTACAGAGGAAAGAGGAGAACCCCTATCCAGAGGGGGAGAAAAAGAAAAGGAGAGAGAGCGCGTGAGAAGGAGTGTAGCCAGAAACAAGGTTAGGAGAAAGAGGGTCCTGAGTGCCAGTAAAGAGGGAAGGAGGAGACCCCCGACCCAGAGGTAGAAAAAAAGAAAAAGAGAGAAAGAGCGTGAGAGGGAGTGTAGCCGGAAACAAGGTTAGGATAAGGAGGGTCCTGAGTGCCAGTACAGGGGGAAGGAAGAGACCCCGACCCAGAGGGAGAGACGAAGAAAAAGAGAGAGAGAGCGTGAGAGGGAGTGTAGCCAGAAACAAGGTTAGGAGAAGGAGGGTCCTGAGTGCCAGTACAGAGGGAAGTAGGAGAAAAAGAAAGAGAGAGAGAGAGCGTGAGAGGGAGTGTAGCCAGAAACAAGGTTAGGAGAAGGAGGGTCCTGAGTGTCAGTACAGAGGGAAGTAGGAGACCCCCGACCCAGAGGGAGAGAAAAAGAAAAAGAGAGAGAGAGCGTGAGAGGGAGTGTAGCCAGAAACAAGGTTAGGAGAAGGAGGGTCCTGAGTGCCAGTACAAAGGGAAGGAGGAGACCCCGACCCAGAGGGGGAGAAAAAGAAAAAGAAAGAGAGAGCGTGAGAGGGAGTGTAGCCAGAAACAAGGTTAGGAGAAGGAGGGTCCTGAGTGCCAGTACAGAGGGTAGTAGGACACTCCCGACCCAGAGGGAGAAAAAAAGAAAAAGAGAGAGAGAGCGTGAGAGGGAGTTTAGCCAGAAACAAGGTTAGGAGAAGGAGGGTCCTGAGTGCCAGTACAGAGGGAAGGAGGAGACCCCCGACCCAGAGGGAGAGAAAAAGAAAACGAGAGAGAGAGAGCGTGAGAGGGAGTGTAGCCAGAAACAAGGTTAGGAGAAGGAGGGTCCTCAGTGCCAGTACAGAGGGAAGGAGGACACCCCCGACCCAGAGGGAGAGAAAAAGAAAAAGAGAGAGAGAGAGCGTGAGAGGGAGTGTAGCCAGAAACAAGGTTAGGAGAAGGAAGGTCCTCAGTGCCAGTACAGAGGGAAGGAGGAGACCCCGACCCAGAGGGAGAGAAAAAGAAAAAGAGAGAGAGAGCGTGAGAGGGAGTGTAGCAAGAAACAAGGTTAGGAGAAGGAGAGTCCTGAGTGGCAGTACAGAGGGAAGTAGGAGACCCCCGACCCAGGGGGAGAGAAAAAGAAAAAGAGAGAGAGAACGTGAGAGGGAGTGTAGCCAGATACAAGGTTAGGAGAAGGAGGGTCCTGAGTGCCAGTACAGAGGGAAGTAGGAGACCCCCAACCCAGAGTGAGAGAAAAAGAAAAAGAGAGAGAGAGCGTGAGAGGGAGTGTAGCCAGAAACAAAGTTAGGAGAAGGAGGGTCCTGAGTGCCAGTACAGAGGGAAGGAGGAGACCCCCGACCCAGAGGGAGAGAAAAAGAAAAAGAGAGAGAGAGCGTGAGAGGGTGTGTAGCCAGATACAAGGTTAGGAGAAGGAGGGTCCTGAGTGCCAGTACGGAGGGATGTAGGAGACCCCCGACCCAGTTGGAGAGAAAAAGAAAAAGAGAGAGAGAGGGTGAGAGGGAGTGTAGCCAGAAACAAGGTTAGGAGAAGGAGGGTCCCGAGTGCTAGTACAGAGGGAAGTAGGACACCCCCGACCCAGAGGGAGGGAAAAAGAAAAAGAGAGAGAGAGCGTGAGAGGGAGTGTAGCCAGAAAAAAAGGTTAGGAGAAGGAGGGTCCCGAGTGCTAGTACAGAGGGAAGTAGGACACCCCCGACCCAGAGGGAGAGAAAAAGAAAAAGAGAGAGAGAGCATGAGAGGGAGTGTAGCCAGAAACAAGGTTAGGAGAAGGAGGGTCCTGAGTCCCAGTACAGAGGGAAGGAGGAGACCCCCGACCCAGTGGGAGAGAAAAAGAAAAAGAGAGAGAGAGCGTGAGAGGGATTGTAGCCAGATACAAGGTTGAAGGAGGGTCCTGAGTGCCAGTACAGAGGGGAGTAAGAGACCCCCGACCCAGAGGGAGAGAAAAAGAAAAAGAGAGAGAGAGCGTGAGAGGGAGTGTAGCCAGATACAAGGTTAGGAGAAGGAGGGTCCTGAGTGCCAGTACAGAGGGAAGGAGGAGACCCCCGTCCCAGAGGGAGAGAAAAAGAAAAAGAGAGAGAGAGCGTGAGAGGGAGTGTAGCCAGATAAAAGGTTAGGAGAAGGAGGGTCCTGAGTGCCAGTACAGAGGGAAGTAGGACACCCCCGACCCAGAGGGAGAGAAAAAGAAAAAGAGAGAGAGAGCGTGAGAGGGAGTGTAGCCAGAAACAAGGTTAGGAGAAGGAGGGTCCTGAGTGCCAGTACAGAGGGAAGGAGAAGACCCCGACCCAGAGGGAGAGAAAAAGAAAAAGAGAGAGAGAGAGTGAGAGGGAGTGTAGCCAGAAACAAGGTTAGGAGAAGGAGGGTCCTGAGTGCCAGTACAGAGGGAAGGAGGAGACCCCCGACCCAGAGGGAAAGAAAAAGAAAAAGAGAGAGAGAGCGTGAGAGGGAGTGTAGCAAGATACAAGGTTAGGAGAAGGAGGGTCCTGAGTGCCAGTACAGAGGGAAGTAGGACACCCCCGACCCAGAGGGAGAGAAAAAGAAAAAGAGAGAGAGAGCGTGAGAGGGAGTGTAGCCAGAAACAAGGTTAGGAGAAGGAGGGTCCTGAGTGCCAGTACAGAGGGAAGGAGAAGACCCCGACCCAGAGGGAGAGAAAAAGAAAAAGAGAGAGAGAGCGTGAGAGGGAGTGTAGCCAGAAACAAGGTTAGGAGAAGGAGGGTCCTGAGTGCCAGTACAGAGGGAAGGAGGAGACCCCCGACCCAGAGGGAGAGAAAAAGAAAAAGAGAGAGAGAGCGTGAGAGGGAGTGTAGCCAGATACAAGGTTAGGAGATGGAGGGTCCTGAGTGCCAGTACAGAGGGAAGTAGGACACCCCCGACCCAGAGGGAGAGAAAAAGAAAAAGAGAGAGAGAGCGTGAGAGGGAGTGTAGCCAGAAACAAGGTTAGGAGAAGGAGGGTCCTGAGTGCCAGTACAGAGGGAAGGAGAAGACCCCGACCCAGAGGGAGAGAAAAAGAAAAAGAGAGAGAGAGCGTGAGAGGGTGTGTAGCCAGAAACAAGGTTAGGAGAAGGAGGGTCCTGAGTGCTAGTACAGAGGGAAGTAGGAGACCCCCGACCCAGAGCGAGAGAAAAAGAAGAAGAGAGAGAGAGCGTGAGAGGGAGTGTAGCCAGAAACAAGGTTAGGAGAAGGAGGGTCCTGAGTGCCAGTACAGAGGGAAGTAGGACACCCCCGACCCAGAGGGAGAGAAAAAGAAAAAGAGAGAGAGAGCGTGAGAGGGAGTGTAATCAGAAACAAGGTTAGGAGTAGGAGGGTCCTGAGTGCCAGTACAGAGGGAAGGAGAAGACCCCGACCCAGAGGGAGAGAAAAAGAAAAAGAGAGAGAGAGCGAGAGAGGGAGTGTAGCCAGATACAAGGTTAGGAGAAGGAGGGTCCTGAGTGCCAGTACAGAGGGAAGTAGGACACCCCCGACCCAGAGGGAGAGAAAAAGAAAAAGAGAGAGAGAGCGTGAGAGGGAGTGTCGACAGAAACAAGGTTAGGAGAAGGAGGGTACTGAGTGCCAGTACAGAGGGAAGTAGTAGACCCCCGACCCAGTGGGAGAGAAAAAGAAATAGAGAGAGAGAGCGTGAGAGGGAGTGTAGACAGAAACAAGGTTAGGAGAAGGAGGGTCCTGAGTGCCAGTACAGAGGGAAGGAGGAGACCCCCGACCCAGAGGGAGAGAAAAAGAAAGAGAGAGAGAGAGCGTGAGAGGGAGTGTAGCCAGAAACAAGGTTAGGAGAAGGAGGGTCCTGAGTGCCAGTAGAGAGGGAAGGAGGAGACCCCCGACCCAGAGGAAGAGAAAGAGAAAAAGAGAGAGAGAGATAATGAGAGGGAGTGTAGCCAGAAACAAGGTTAGGAGAAGGAGCGTCCTGAGTGCCAGTACAGAGGGAAGGAGGAGACCCCCGACCCAGAGGGAGAGAAAGAGAAAAAGAGAGAGCGAGAGCCTGGGAGGGATGGTAGCCAGAGACAAGATTAGGAGGACGAGGGTCCTGAGTGCCAGTACAGAAGGAAGGAGGAGACCCCCGACCCAAAGGGAGAGATAAAGAAAGTGAAGAGAGAGAGCGTGAGAGGGAGTGTAGCCAGAAACAAGGTTAGGAGAAGGAGGGTCCTGAGTGCCAGTACAGAGGGAAGTAGGACACCCCCGACCCAGAGGGAGAAAAAAAGAAAAAGAGAGAGAGAGCGTGAGAGGGAGTTTAGCCAGAAACAAGGTTAGGAGAAGGAGGGTCCTGAGTGCCAGTACAGAGGGAAGGAGGAGACCCCCGACCCAGAGGGAGAGAAAAAGAAAAAGAGAGAGAGAGAGCGTGAGAGGGAGTGTAGCCAGAAACAAGGTTAGGAGAAGGAGGGTCCTCAGTGCCAGTACAGAGGGAAGGAGGACACCCCCGACCCAGAGGGAGAGAAAAAGAAAAAGAGAGAGAGAGAGCGTGAGAGGGAGTGTAGCCAGAAACAAGGTTAGGAGAAGGAGGGTCCTCAGTGCCAGTACAGAGGGAAGGAGGAGACCCCGACCCAGAGGGAGAGAAAAAGAAAAAGAGAGAGAGAGCGTGAGAGGGAGTGTAGCAAGAAACAAGGTTAGGAGAAGGAGAGTCCTGAGTGGCAGTACAGAGGGAAGTAGGAGACCCCCGACCCAGGGGGAGAGAAAAAGAAAAAGAGAGAGAGAACGTGAGAGGGAGTGTAGCCAGATACAAGGTTAGGAGAAGGAGGGTCCTGAGTGCCAGTACAGAGGGAAGTAGGAGACCCCCGACCCAGGGGGAGAGAAAAAGAAAAAGAGAGAGAGAACGTGAGAGGGAGTGTAGCCAGATACAAGGTTAGGAGAAGGAGGGTCCTGAGTGCCAGTACAGAGGGAAGTAGGAGACCCCCGACCCAGGGGGAGAGAAAAAGAAAAAGAGAGAGAGAGCGTGAGAGGGAGTGTAGCCAGAAACAAGGTTAGGAGAAGGAGGGTCCTGAGTGCCAGTACAGAGGGAAGGAGGAGACCCCCGACCCAGAGGGAGAGAAAAAGAAAAAGAGAGAGAGAGCGTGAGAGGGTGTGTAGTCAGATACAAGGTTAGGAGAAGGAGGGTCCTGAGTGCCAGTACAGAGGGATGTAGGAGACCCCCGACCCAGTGGGAGAGAAAAAGAAAAAGAGAGAGAGAGCGTGAGAGGGAGTGTAGCCAGAAACAAGGTTAGGAGAAGGAGGGTCCCGAGTGCTAGTACAGAGGGAAGTAGGACACCCCCGACCCAGAGGGAGGGAAAAAGAAAAAGAGAGAGAGAGCGTGAGAGGGAGTGTAGCCAGAAAAAAAGGTTAGGAGAAGGAGGGTCCTGAGTGCTAGTACAGAGGGAAGTAGGACACCCCCGACCCAGAGGGAGAGAAAAAGAAAAAGAGAGAGAGAGCATGAGAGGGAGTGTAGCCAGAAACAAGGTTAGGAGAAGGAGGGTCCTGAGTGCCAGTACAGAGGGAAGGAGGAGACCCCCGACCCAGAGGGAGAGAAAAAGAAAAAGAGAGAGAGAGCGTGAGAGGGAGTGTAGCCAGATACAAGATTGAAGGAGGGTCCTGAGTGCCAGTACAGAGGGGAGTAAGAGACCCCCGACCCAGAGGGAGAGAAAAAGAAAAAGAGAGAGAGAGCGTGAGAGGGAGTGTAGCCAGATACAAGGTTAGGAGAAGGAGGGTCCTGAGTGCCAGTACAGAGGGAAGGAGAAGACCCCGACCCAGAGGGAGAGAAAAAGAAAAAGAGAGAGAGAGCGTGAGAGGGTGTGTAGCCAGAAACAAGGTTAGGAGAAGGAGGGTCCTGAGTGCTAGTACAGAGGGAAGTAGGAGACCCCCGACCCAGAGCGAGAGAAAAAGAAGAAGAGAGAGAGAGCGTGAGAGGGAGTGTAGCCAGAAACAAGGTTAGGAGAAGGAGGGTCCTGAGTGCCAGTACAGAGGGAAGTAGGACACCCCCGACCCAGAGGGAGAGAAAAAGAAAAAGAGAGAGAGAGCGTGAGAGGGAGTGTAATCAGAAACAAGGTTAGGAGAAGGAGGGTCCTGAGTGCCAGTACAGAGGGAAGGAGAAGACCCCGACCCAGAGGGAGAGAAAAAGAAAAAGAGAGAGAGAGCGAGAGAGGGAGTGTAGACAGATACAAGGTTAGGAGAAGGAGGGTCCTGAGTGCCAGTACAGAGGGAAGTAGGACACCCCCGACCCAGAGGGAGAGAAAAAGAAAAAGAGAGAGAGAGCGTGAGAGGGAGTGTCGACAGAAACAAGGTTAGGAGGAGGGTACTGAGTGCCAGTACAGAGGGAAGTAGTAGACCCCCGACCCAGTGGGAGAGAAAAAGAAATAGAGAGAGAGAGCGTGAGAGGGAGTGTAGACAGAAACAAGGTTAGGAGAAGGAGGGTCCTGAGTGCCAGTACAGAGGGAAGGAGGAGACCCCCGACCCAGAGGGAGAGAAAAAGAAAGAGAGAGAGAGAGCGTGAGAGGGAGTGTAGCCAGAAACAAGGTTAGGAGAAGGAGGGTCCTGAGTGCCAGTAGAGAGGGAAAGAGGAGACCCCCGACCCAGAGGAAGAGAAAGAGAAAAAGAGAGAGAGAGATAATGAGAGGGAGTGTAGCCAGAAACAAGGTTAGGAGAAGGAGCGTCCTGAGTGCCAGTACAGAGGGAAGGAGGAGACCCCCGACCCAGAGGGAGAGAAAGAGAAAAAGAGAGAGCGAGAGCCTGGGAGGGATGGTAGCCAGAGACAAGATTAGGAGGACGAGGGTCCTGAGTGCCAGTACAGAAGGAAGGAGGAGACCCCCGACCCAAAGGGAGAGATAAAGAAAGTGAAGAGAGAGAGCGTGAGAGGGAGTGTAGCCAGAAACAAGGTTAGGAGAAGGAGGGTCCTGAGTGCCAGTACAGAGGGAAGTAGGACACCCCCGACCCAGAGGGAGAAAAAAAGAAAAAGAGAGAGAGAGCGTGAGAGGGAGTTTAGCCAGAAACAAGGTTAGGAGAAGGAGGGTCCTGAGTGCCAGTACAGAGGGAAGGAGGAGACCCCCGACCCAGAGGGAGAGAAAAAGAAAAAGAGAGAGAGAGAGCGTGAGAGGGAGTGTAGCCAGAAACAAGGTTAGGAGAAGGAGGGTCCTCAGTGCCAGTACAGAGGGAAGGAGGACACCCCCGACCCAGAGGGAGAGAAAAAGAAAAAGAGAGAGAGAGAGCGTGAGAGGGAGTGTAGCCAGAAACAAGGTTAGGAGAAGGAGGGTCCTCAGTGCCAGTACAGAGGGAAGGAGGAGACCCCGACCCAGAGGGAGAGAAAAAGAAAAAGAGAGAGAGAGCGTGAGAGGGAGTGTAGCAAGAAACAAGGTTAGGAGAAGGAGAGTCCTGAGTGGCAGTACAGAGGGAAGTAGGAGACCCCCGACCCAGGGGGAGAGAAAAAGAAAAAGAGAGAGAGAACGTGAGAGGGAGTGTAGCCAGATACAAGGTTAGGAGAAGGAGGGTCCTGAGTGCCAGTACAGAGGGAAGTAGGAGACCCCCAACCCAGAGTGAGAGAAAAAGAAAAAGAGAGAGAGAGCGTGAGAGGGTGTGTAGTCAGATACAAGGTTAGGAGAAGGAGGGTCCTGAGTGCCAGTACAGAGGGATGTAGGAGACCCCCGACCCAGTGGGAGAGAAAAAGAAAAAGAGAGAGAGAGCGTGAGAGGGAGTGTAGCCAGAAACAAGGTTAGGAGAAGGAGGGTCCCGAGTGCTAGTACAGAGGGAAGTAGGACACCCCCGACCCAGAGGGAGGGAAAAAGAAAAAGAGAGAGAGAGCGTGAGAGGGAGTGTAGCCAGAAAAAAAGGTTAGGAGAAGGAGGGTCCCGAGTGCTAGTACAGAGGGAAGTAGGACACCCCCGACCCAGTGGGAGAGAAAAAGAAAAAGAGAGAGAGAGCGTGAGAGGGTGTGTAGTCAGATACAAGGTTAGGAGAAGGAGGGTCCTGAGTGCCAGTACAGAGGGATGTAGGAGACCCCCGACCCAGTGGGAGAGAAAAAGAAAAAGAGAGAGAGAGCGTGAGAGGGAGTGTAGCCAGATACAAGGTTAGGAGATGGAGGGTCCTGAGTGCCAGTACAGAGGGAAGTAGGACACCCCCGACCCAGAGGGAGAGAAAAAGAAAAAGAGAGAGAGAGCGTGAGAGGGAGTGTAGCCAGAAACAAGGTTAGGAGAAGGAGGGTCCTCAGTGCCAGTACAGAGGGAAGGAGGAGACCCCGACCCAGAGGGAGAGAAAAAGAAAGAGAGAGAGAGAGCGTGAGAGGGAGTGTAGCAAGATACAAGGTTAGGAGAAGGAGAGTCCTGAGTGGCAGTACAGAGGGAAGTAGGAGACCCCCGACCCAGGGGGAGAGAAAAAGAAAAAGAGAGAGAGAGCGTGAGAGGGAGTGTAGCCAGAAACAAGGTTAGGAGAAGGAGGGTCCTGAGTGCCAGTACAGAGGGAAGGAGGAGACCCCCGACCCAGAGGGAGAGAAAAAGAAAAAGAGAGAGAGAGCGTGAGAGGGAGTGTAGCCAGATACAAGGTTAGGAGATGGAGGGTCCTGAGTGCCAGTACAGAGGGAAGTAGGACACCTCCGACCCAGAGGGAGAGAAAAAGAAAAAGAGAGAGAGAGCGTGAGAGGGAGTGTAGCCAGAAACAAGGTTAGGAGAAGGAGGGTCCTGAGGGCCAGTACAGAGGGAAGGAGAAGACCCCGACCCAGAGGGAGAGAAAAAGAAAAAGAGAGAGAGAGCGTGAGAGGGAGTGTAGCCAGAAACAAGGTTAGGAGAAGGAGGGTCCTGAGTGCTAGTACAGAGGGAAGTAGGAGACCCCCGACCCAGAGCGAGAGAAAAAGAAGAAGAGAGAGAGAGCGTGAGAGGGAGTGTAGCCAGAAACAAGGTTAGGAGAAGGAGGGTCCTGAGTGCCAGTACAGAGGGAAGTAGGAGACCCCCAACCCAGAGGGAGAGAAAAAGAAAAAGAGAGAGAGAGCGTGAGAGGGAGTGTAGTCAGAAACAAGGTTAGGAGAAGGAGGGTCCTGAGTGCCAGTACAGAGGGAAGGAGAAGACCCCGACCCAGAGGGAGAGAAAAAGAAAAAGAGAGAGAGCGAGAGAGGGAGTGTAGCCAGATACAAGGTTAGGAGAAGGAGGGTCCTGAGTGCCAGTACAGATGGAAGTAGGACACCCCCGACCCAGAGGGAGAGAAAAAGAAAAAGAGAGAGAGAGCGTGAGAGGGAGTGTAGCCAGAAACAAGGTTAGGAGAAGGAGGGTCCTGAGTGCCAGTACAGAGGGAAGTAGGACACCCCCGACCCAGAGGGAGAGAAAAATAAAAAGAGAGAGAGAGCGTGAGAGGGAGTGTCGACAGAAACAAGGTTAGGAGAAGGAGGGTACTGAGTGCCAGTACAGAGGGAAGTAGTAGACCCCCGACCCAGTGGGAGAGAAAAAGAAATAGAGAGAGAGAGCGTGAGAGGGAGTGTAGACAGAAACAAGGTTAGGAGAAGGAGGGTCCTGAGTGCCAGTACAGATGGAAGGAGGAGACCCCCGACCCAGAGGGAGAGAAAAAGAAAGAGAGAGAGAGAGCGTGAGATGGAGTGTAGCCAGAAACAAGGTTAGGAGAAGGAGGGTCCTTAGTGCCAGTACAGAGGGAAGGAGGAGACCCCCGACCCAGAGGAAGAGAAAGAGAAAAAGAGAGAGAGAGATAATGAGAGGGAGTGTAGCCAGAAACAAGGTTAGGAGAAGGAGCGTCCTGAGTGCCAGTACAGAGGGAAGGAGGAGACCCCCGACCCAGAGGGAGAGAAAGAGAAAAAGAGAGAGCGAGAGCCTGGGAGGGATGGTAGCCAGAGACAAGATTAGGAGGACGAGGGTCCTGAGTGCCAGTACAGAAGGAAGGAGGAGACCCCCGACCCAAAGGGAGAGAAAAAGAAAGAGAAGAGAGAGAGCGTGAGAGGGAGTGTAGCCAGAAACAAGGTTAGGAGAAGGAGGGTCCTGAGTGCCAGTACAGAGGGAAGTAGGACACCCCGACCCAGAGGGAGAGAAAAAGAAAATTAGAGAGAGAGCGTGAGAGGGAGTGTAGCCAGAAACAAGGTTAGGAGAAGGAGGGTCCTGAGTGCCAGTACAGAGGGAAGTAGGAGACCCCCGACCCAGAGGGAGAGAAAAAGAAAAAGAGAGAGAGAGCGTGAGAGGGAGTGTAGCCAGATACAAGGTTAGGAGAAGGAGGGTCCTGAGTGCCAGTACAGAGGGAAGGAGGAGACCCCCGACCCAGAGGGAGAGAAAAAGAAAGAGAGAGAGAGAGCGTGAGAGGGAGTGTAGCCAGAAACAAGGTTAGGAGAAGGAGGGTCCTGAGTGCCAGTAGAGAGGGAAGGAGGAGACCCCCGACCCAGAGGAAGAGAAAGAGAAAAAGAGAGAGAGAGATAATGAGAGGGAGTGTAGCCAGAAACAAGGTTAGGAGAAGGAGCGTCCTGAGTGCCAGTACAGAGGGAAGGAGGAGACCCCCGACCCAGAGGGAGAGAAAGAGAAAAAGAGAGAGCGAGAGCCTGGGAGGGATGGTAGCCAGAGACAAGATTAGGAGGACGAGGGTCCTGAGTGCCAGTACAGAAGGAAGGAGGAGACCCCCGACCCAAAGGGAGAGATAAAGAAAGTGAAGAGAGAGAGCGTGAGAGGGAGTGTAGCCAGAAACAAGGTTAGGAGAAGGAGGGTCCTGAGTGCCAGTACAGAGGGAAGTAGGACACCCCCGACCCAGAGGGAGAAAAAAAGAAAAAGAGAGAGAGAGCGTGAGAGGGAGTTTAGCCAGAAACAAGGTTAGGAGAAGGAGGGTCCTGAGTGCCAGTACAGAGGGAAGGAGGAGACCCCCGACCCAGAGGGAGAGAAAAAGAAAAAGAGAGAGAGAGAGAGCGTGAGAGGGAGTGTAGCCAGAAACAAGGTTAGGAGAAGGAGGGTCCTCAGTGCCAGTACAGAGGGAAGGAGGACACCCCCGACCCAGAGGGAGAGAAAAAGAAAAAGAGAGAGAGAGAGCGTGAGAGGGAGTGTAGCCAGAAACAAGGTTAGGAGAAGGAGGGTCCTCAGTGCCAGTACAGAGGGAAGGAGGAGACCCCGACCCAGAGGGAGAGAAAAAGAAAAAGAGAGAGAGAGCGTGAGAGGGAGTGTAGCAAGAAACAAGGTTAGTAGAAGGAGAGTCCTGAGTGGCAGTACAGAGGGAAGTAGGAGACCCCCGACCCAGGGGGAGAGAAAAAGAAAAAGAGAGAGAGAACGTGAGAGGGAGTGTAGCCAGAAACAAGGTTAGGAGAAGGAGGGTCCTGAGTGCCAGTACAGAGGGAAGTAGGAGACCCCCAACCCAGAGTGAGAGAAAAAGAAAAAGAGAGAGAGAGCGTGAGAGGGAGTGTAGCCAGAAACAAGGTTAGGAGAAGGAGGGTCCTGAGTGCCAGTACAGAGGGAAGGAGGAGACCCCCGACCCAGAGGGAGAGAAAAAGAAAAAGAGAGAGAGAGCGTGAGAGGGTGTGTAGTCAGATACAAGGTTAGGAGAAGGAGGGTCCTGAGTGCCAGTACAGAGGGATGTAGGAGACCCCCGACCCAGTAGGAGAGAAAAAGAAAAAGAGAGAGAGAGCGTGAGAGGGAGTGTAGCCAGAAACAAGGTTAGGAGAAGGAGGGTCCCGAGTGCTAGTACAGAGGGAAGTAGGACACCCCCGACCCAGAGGGAGGGAAAAAGAAAAAGAGAGAGAGAGCGTGAGAGGGAGTGTAGCCAGAAAAAAAGGTTAGGAGAAGGAGGGTCCCGAGTGCTAGTACAGAGGGAAGTAGGACACCCCCGACCCAGAGGGAGAGAAAAAGAAAAAGAGAGAGAGAGCATGAGAGGGAGTGTAGCCAGAAACAAGGTTAGGAGAAGGAGGGTCCTGAGTGCCAGTACAGAGGGAAGGAGGAGACCCCCGACCCAGAGGGAGAGAAAAAGAAAAAAAGAGAGAGAGCGTGAGAGGGAGTGTAGCCAGATACAAGATTGAAGGAGGGTCCTGAGTGCCAGTACAGAGGGGAGTAAGAGACCCCCGACCCAGAGGGAGAGAAAAAGAAAAAGAGAGAGAGAGAGCGTGAGAGGGAGTGTAGCCAGATACAAGGTTAGGAGAAGGAGGGTCCTGAGTGCCAGTACAGAGGGAAGGAGGAGACCCCCGACCCAGAGGGAGAGAAAAAGAAAAAGAGAGAGAGAGCGTGAGAGGGAGTGTAGCCAGATAAAAGGTTAGGAGAAGGAGGGTCCTGAGTGCCAGTACAGAGGGAAGTAGGACACCCCCGACCCAGAGGGAGAGAAAAAGAAAAAGAGAGAGAGAGCGTGAGAGGGAGTGTAGCCAGAAACAAGGTTAGGAGAAGGAGGGTCCTGAGTGCCAGTACAGAGGGAAGGAGAAGACCCCGACCCAGAGGGAGAGAAAAAGAAAGAGAGAGAGAGAGAGTGAGAGGGAGTGTAGCCAGAAACAAGGTTAGGAGAAGGAGGGTCCTGAGTGCCAGTACAGAGGGAAGGAGGAGACCACCGACCCAGAGGGAGGGAAAAAGAAAAAGAGAGAGAGCGTGAGAGGGAGTGTAGCCAGATACAAGGTTAGGAGAAGGAGGGTCCTGAGTGCCAGTACAGAGGGAAGTAGGACACCCCCGACCCAGAGGGAGATAAAAAGAAAAAGAGAGAGAGAGCGTGAGAGGGAGTGTAGCCAGAAACAAGGTTAGGAGAAGGAGGGTCCTGAGTGCCAGTACAGAGGGAAGGAGAAGACCCCGACCCAGAGGGAGAGAAAAAGAAAAAGAGAGAGAGAGCGTGAGAGGGAGTGTAGCCAGAAACAAGGTTAGGAGAAGGAGGGTCCTGAGTGCCAGTACAGAGGGAAGGAGGAGACCCCCGACCCAGAGGGAGAGAAAAAGAAAAAGAGAGAGCGTGAGAGGGAGTGTAGCCAGATACAAGGTTAGGAGATGGAGGGTCCTGAGTGCCAGTACAGAGGGAAGTAGGACACCCCCGACCCAGAGGGAGATAAAAAGAAAAAGAGAGAGAGAGCGTGAGAGGGAGTGTAGCCAGAAACAAGGTTAGGAGAAGGAGGGTCCTGAGTGCCAGTACAGAGGGAAGGAGAAGACCCCGACCCAGAGGGAGAGAAAAAGAAAAAGAGAGAGAGAGCGTGAGAGGGAGTGTAGCCAGAAACAAGGTTAGGAGAAGGAGGGTCCTGAGTGCCAGTACAGAGGGAAGGAGGAGACCCCCGACCCAGAGGGAGGGAAAAAGAAAAAGAGAGAGAGCGTGAGAGGGAGTGTAGCCAGATACAAGGTTAGGAGAAGGAGGGTCCTGAGTGCCAGTACAGAGGGAAGTAGGACACCCCCGACCCAGAGGGAGATAAAAAGAAAGAGAGAGAGAGAGCGTGAGAGGGAGTGTAGCCAGAAACAAGGTTAGGAGAAGGAGGGTCCTGAGTGCCAGTACAGAGGGAAGGAGAAGACCCCGACCCAGAGGGAGAGAAAAAGAAAAAGAGAGAGAGAGCGTGAGAGGGAGTGTAGCCAGAAACAAGGTTAGGAGAAGGAGGGTCCTGAGTGCCAGTACAGAGGGAAGGAGGAGACCCCCGACCCAGAGGGAGAGAAAAAGAAAAAGAGAGAGAGAGCGTGAGAGGGAGTGTAGCCAGAAACAAGGTTAGGAGAAGGAGGGTCCTGAGTGCCAGTACAGAGGGAAGTAGGACACCCCCGACCCAGAGGGAGAGAAAAAGAAAAAGAGAGAGAGAGCGTGAGAGGGAGTGTAGCCAGAAACAAGGTTAGGAGAAGGAGGGTCCTGAGTGCCAGTACAGAGGGAAGTAGGACACCCCCGACCCAGAGGGAGATAAAAAGAAAAAGAGAGAGAGAGCGTGAGAGGGAGTGTAGCCAGAAACAAGGTTAGGAGAAGGAGGGTCCTGAGTGCCAGTACAGAGGGAAGGAGAAGACCCCGACCCAGAGGGAGAGAAAAAGAAAAAGAGAGAGAGAGCGTGAGAGGGAGTGTAGCCAGAAACAAGGTTAGGAGAAGGAGGGTCCTGAGTGCCAGTACAGAGGGAAGGAGGAGACCCCCGACCCAGAGGGAGGGAAAAAGAAAAAGAGAGAGAGCGTGAGAGGGAGTGTAGCCAGATACAAGGTTAGGAGAAGGAGGGTCCTGAGTGCCAGTACAGAGGGAAGTAGGACACCCCCGACCCAGAGGGAGATAAAAAGAAAAAGAGAGAGAGAGCGTGAGAGGGAGTGTAGCCAGAAACAAGGTTAGGAGAAGGAGGGTCCTGAGTGCCAGTACAGAGGGAAGGAGAAGACCCCGACCCAGAGGGAGAGAAAAAGAAAAAGAGAGAGAGAGCGTGAGAGGGAGTGTAGCCAGAAACAAGGTTAGGAGAAGGAGGGTCCTGAGTGCCAGTACAGAGGGAAGGAGGAGACCCCCGACCCAGAGGGAGAGAAAAAGAAAAAGAGAGAGAGAGCGTGAGAGGGAGTGTAGCCAGAAACAAGGTTAGGAGAAGGAGGGTCCTGAGTGCCAGTACAGAGGGAAGTAGGACACCCCCGACCCAGAGGGAGAGAAAAAGAAAAAGAGAGAGAGAGCGTGAGAGGGAGTGTAGCCAGAAACAAGGTTAGGAGAAGGAGGGTCCTGAGGGCCAGTACAGAGGGAAGGAGAAGACCCCGACCCAGAGGGAGAGAAAAAAGAAAAAGAGAGAGAGAGCGTGAGAGGGAGTGTAGCCAGAAACAAGGTTAGGAGAAGGAGGGTCCTGAGTGCTAGTACAGAGGGAAGTAGGAGACCCCCGACCCAGAGCGAGAGAAAAAGAAGAAGAGAGAGAGAGAGCGTGAGAGGGAGTGTAGCCAGAAACAAGGTTAGGAGAAGGAGGGTCCTGAGTGCCAGTACAGAGGGAAGTAGGAGACCCCCAACCCAGAGGGAGAGAAAAAGAAAAAGAGAGAGAGAGCGTGAGAGGGAGTGTAGTCAGAAACAAGGTTAGGAGAAGGAGGGTCCTGAGTGCCAGTACAGAGGGAAGGAGAAGACCCCGACCCAGAGGGAGAGAAAAAGAAAAAGAGAGAGAGCGAGAGAGGGAGTGTAGCCAGATACAAGGTTAGGAGAAGGAGGGTCCTGAGTGCCAGTACAGATGGAAGTAGGACACCCCCGACCCAGAGGGAGAGAAAAAGAAAAAGAGAGAGAGAGCGTGAGAGGGAGTGTAGCCAGAAACAAGGTTAGGAGAAGGAGGGTCCTGAGTGCCAGTACAGAGGGAAGTAGGACACCCCCGACCCAGAGGGAGAGAAAAAGAAAAAGAGAGAGAGAGCGTGAGAGGGAGTGTAGCCAGAAACAAGGTTAGGAGAAGGAGGGTCTGAGTGCCCGTACAGAGGGAAGTAGTAGACCCCCGACCCAGAGGGAGAGAAAAAGAAAAAGAGAGAGAGAGCGTGAGAGGGAGTGTAGCCAGAAACAAGGTTAGGAGAAGGAGGGTCCTGAGTGCCAGTACAGAGGGAAGGAGGAGACCCCCGACCCAGAGGGAGAGAAAAAGAAAAGAGAGAGAGAGCGTGAGAGGGAGTGTAGCCAGAAACAAGGTTAGGAAGGAGGGTCCTGAGTGCCAGTACAGAGGGAAGGAGAGACCCCCGACCCAGAGGGAGAGAAAAAGAAAAAGAGAGAGAGAGCGTGAGAGGGAGTGTAGCCAGAAACAAGGTTAGGAGAAGGAGGGTCCTGAGTGCCAGTACAGAGGGAAGGAGGAGACCCCCGACCCAGAGGGAGAGAAAAAGAAAAAGAGAGAGAGAGCGTGAGAGGGAGTGTAGCCAGAGACAAGGTTAGGAGAAGGAGGGTCCTGAGTGCCAGTACAGAGGGAAGGAGGAGACCCCCGACCCAGAGGGAGAGAAAAAGAAAAAGAGAGAGAGAGCGTGAGAGGGAGTGTAGCCAGAAACAAGGTTAGGAGAAGGAGGGTCCTGAGTGCCAGTACAGAGGGAAGGAGGACACCCCGACCCAGAGGGAGAGAAAAAGAAAAAGAGAGAGAGAGCGTGAGAGGGAGTGTAGCCAGATACAAGGTTAGGAGAAGGAGGGTCCTGAGTGCCAGTACAGAGGGAAGTAGGACACCCCCGACCCAGAGGGAGAGAAAAAGAAAAAGAGAGAGAGAGCGTGAGAGGGAGTGTAGCCAGAAACAAGGTTAGGAGAAGGAGGGTCCTGAGTGCCAGTACAGAGGGAAGTAGAGACCCCCGACCCAGAGGGAGAGAAAAAGAAAAAGAGAGAGAGAGCGTGAGAGGGAGTGTAGCCAGAAACAAGGTTAGGAGAAGGAGGGTCCTGAGTGCCAGTACAGAGGGAAGTAGGAGACCCCCGACCCAGAGGGAGAGAAAAAGAAAAGAGAGAGAGAGCGTGAGAGGGAGTGTAGCCAGAAACAAGGTTAGGAGAAGGAGGGTCCTGAGTGCCAGTACAGAGGGAAGTAGGAGACCCCCGACCCAGAGGAGAGAAAAAGAAAAAGAGAGAGAGAGCGTAAGAGGGAGTGTAGCCAGAAACAAGGTTAGGAGAAGGAGGGTCCTGAGTGCCAGTACAGAGGGAAGGAGGAGACCCCCGACCCAGAGGGAGAGAAAAAGAAAAAGAGAGAGAGAGCGTGAGAGGGAGTGTAGCCAGAACAAGGTTAGGAGAAGGAGGGTCCTGAGTGCCAGTACAGAGGGAAGTAGGAGACCCCCGACCCAAAGGGAGAGAAAAAGAAAAAGAGAGAGAGAGCGTAGAGGGAGTGTAGCCAGAAACAAGGTTAGGAGAAGGAGGGTCCTGAGTGCCAGTACAGAGGGAAGTAGGACACCCCCGACCCAGAGGGAGAGAAAAAGAAAAAGAGAGAGAGAGCGTGAGAGGGAGTGTAGCCAGAAACAAGGTTAGGAGAAGGAGGGTATGAGTGCCAGTACAGAGGGAAGTAGGAGACCCCCGACCCAGTGGGAGAGAAAAAGAAAAAGAGAGAGAGAGCGTGAGAGGGAGTGTAGCCAGAAACAAGGTTAGGAGAAGGAGGGTCCTGAGTGCCAGTACAGAGGGAAGTAGGAGACCCCCGACCCAGAGGGAGAGAAAAAGAAAAAGAGAGAGAGAGCGTGAGAGGGAGTGTAGCCAGAAACAAGGTTAGGAGAAGGAGGGTCCTGAGTGCCAGTACAGAGGGAAGGAGGAGACCCCCGACCCAGAGGGAGAGAAAAAGAAAAAGAGAGAGAGAGCGTAAGAGGGAGTGTAGCCAGAAACAAGGTTAGGAGAAGGAGGTCCTGAGTGCCAGTACAGAGGGAAGTAGGAGACCCCCGACCCAGTGGGAGAGAAAAAGAAAAAGAGAGAGAGAGCGTGAGGGAGTGTAGCCAGAACAAGGTTAGGAGAAGGAGGGTCCTGAGTGCCAGTACAGAGGGAAGTAGGAGACCCCCGACCCAGAGGGAGAGAAAAAGAAAAAGAGAGAGAGAGCGTGAGAGGGAGTGTAGCCAGAAACAAGGTTAGGAGAAGGAGGGTCCTGAGTGCCAGTACAGAGGGAAGTAGGAGACCCCCACCCAGAGGGAGAGAAAAAGAAAAAGAGAGAGAGAGCGTGAGAGGGAGTGTAGCCAGAAACAAGGTTAGGAGAAGGAGGGTCCTGAGTGCCAGTACAGAGGGAAGTAGGAGACCCCCGACCCAGAGGGAGAGAAAAAGAAAAAGGGAGAGAGAGCGTGAGAGGGAGTGTAGCCAGATACAAGGTTAGGAGAAGGAGTGTATTGAGTGCCAGTACAGAGGGAAGTAGGAGACCCCCAACCCAGAGGGAGAGAAAAAGAAAAAGAGAGAGAGAGCGTGAGAGGGAGTGTACCCAGATACAAGGTTAGGAGAAGGAGGGTCCTGAGTGCCAGTACAGAGGGAAGGAGGAGACCCCCGACCCAGAGGGAGAGAAAAAGAAAAAGAGAGAGAGAGCGTGAGAGGGAGTGTAGCCAGAAACAAGGTTAGGAGAAGGAGGGTCCTGAGTGCCAGTAGAGAGGGAAGGAGGAGACCCCCGACCCAGAGGGAGAGAAAAAGAAAAAGAGAGAGAGAGCGTGAGAGGGAGTGTAGCCAGAAACAAGGTAGAGAAGGAGGGTCCTGAGTGCCAGTACAGAGGGAAGGAGGAGACCCCCGACCCAGAGGGAGAGAAAAAGAAAAAGAGAGAGAGAGCGTGAGAGGGAGTGTAGCCAGAACAAGGTTAGGAGAAGGAGGTCCTGAGTGCCAGTACAGAGGGAAGGAGGAGACCCCCGACACAGAGGGAGAGAAAAAGAAAAAGAGAGAGAGAGAGCCTGAGAGGGAGTGTAGCCAGAACAAGGTTAGGAGAAGGAGGGTCCTGAGTGCCAGTACAGAGGGAAGGAGGAGACCCCCGACCCAGAGGGAGAGAAAAAGAAAAAGAGAGAGAGAGCGTGAGAGGGAGTGTAGCCAGAAACAAGGTTAGGAGAAGGAGGGTCCTGAGTGCCAGTACAGAGGGAAGGAGGAGACCCCCGACCCAGAGGGAGAGAAAAAGAAAAAGAGAGAGAGATCGTGAGAGGGAGTGTAGCCAGAACAAGGTTAGGAGAAGGAGGGTCCTGAGTGCCAGTACAGAGGGAAGTAGGAGACCCCCGACCCAGAGGGAGAGAAAAAGAAAAAGAGAGAGAGAGCGTGAGAGGGAGTGTAGCCAGAAACAAGGTTAGGAGGAGGAGGGTCCTGAGTGCCAGTACAGAGGGAAGTAGGAGACCCCCGACCCAGAGGGAGAGAGAAGAAAAAGAGAGAGAGAGCGTGAGAGGGAGTGTAGCCAGAAACAAGGTTAGGAGAAGGAGGGTCCTGAGTGCTAGTACAGAGGGAAGTAGGACACCCCCGACCCAGAGGGAGAGAAAAAGAAAAAGAGAGAGAGAGCGTGAGAGGGAGTGTAGCCAGAAACAAGGTTAGGAGAAGGAGGGTCCTGAGTGCCAGTACAGAGGGAAGTAGGAGACCCCCGACCCAGAGGGAGAAAAAAGAAAAAGAGAGAGAGAGCGTGAGAGGGAGTGTAGACAGAAACAAGGTTAGGAGAAGGAGGGTCCTGAGTGCCAGTACAGAGGGAAGGAGGAGACCCCCGACCCAGAGGGAGAGAAAAAGAAAAAGAGAGAGAGAGCGTGAGAGGGAGTGTAGCCAGAAACAAGGTTAGGAGAAGGAGGGTCCTGAGTGCCAGTAGGGAGGGAAGGAGGAGACCCCGACCCAGAGGGAGAGAAAAAGAAAAAGAGAGAGAGAGCGTGAGAGGGAGTGTAGCCAGAAACAAGGTTAGGAGAAGGAGGGTCCTGAGTGCCAGTAGAGAGGGAAGTAGGAGACCCCCGACCCAGAGGGAGAGAAAAAGAAAAAGAGAGAGAGAGCGTGAGAGGGAGTGTAGCAGAAACAAGGTTAGGAGAAGGAGGGTCCTGAGTGCCAGTAGAGAGGGAAGGAGGAGACCCCTGACCCAGAGGGAGAGAAAAAGAAAAGAGAGAGAGAGCGTGAGAGGGAGTGTAGCCAGAAACAAGGTTAGGAGAAGGAGGGTCCTGAGTGCCAGTAGAGAGGGAAGGAGGAGACCCCCGACCCAGAGGGAGAGAAAAAGAAAAAGAGAGAGAGAGCGTGAGAGGGAGTGTAGCCAGAAACAAGGTTAGGAGAAGGAGGGTCCTGAGTGCCAGTAGAGAGGGAAGGAGGAGACCCCTGACCCAGAGGAGAGAAAAAGAAAAGAGAGAGAGAGTGTGAGAGGGAGTGTAGCCAGAAACAAGGTTAGGAGAAGGAGGGTCCTGAGTGCCAGTACAGAGGGAAGGAGGAGACCCCCGACCCAGAGGGAGAGAAAAAGAAAAAGAGAGAGAGAGCGTGAGAGGGAGTGTAGCCAGAAACAAGGTTTGAGAAGGAGGGTCCTGAGTGCCAGTAGACAGGGGAAGGAGGAGACCCCCGACCCAGAGGGAGAGAAAAAGAAAAAGAGAGAGAGAGCGTGAGAGGGAGTGTAGCCAGAAACAAGGTTAGGAGAAGGAGGGTCCTGAGTGCCAGTACAGAGGGAAGTAGGAGACCCCGACCCAGAGGGAGAGAAAAAGAAAAAGAGAGAGAGAGCGTGAGAGGGAGTGTAGCCAGAGACAAAGGTTAGGAGAAGGAGGGTCCTGAGTGCCAGTACAGAGGGAAGTAGGAGACCCCCGACCCAAAGGGAGAGAAAAAGAAAAAGAGAGAGAGAGCGTGAGAGGGAGTGTAGCCAGATACAAGGTTAGGAGAAGGAGGTCCTGAGTGCCAGTACAGAGGGAAGTAGGAGACCCCCGACCCAGAGGGAGAGAAAAAGAAAAAGAGAGAGAGAGCGTGAGAGGGAGTGTAGCCAGAAAAGAAGGTTAGGAGAAGGAGGGTCCTGAGTGCCAGTACAGAGGGAAGTAGGAGACCCCCGACCCAGAGGGAGAGAAAAAGAAAAAGAGAGAGAGAGCGTGAGAGGGAGTGTAGCCAGAAACAAGGTTAGGAGAAGGAGGGTCCTGAGTGCCAGTACAGAGGGAAGTAGGACACCCCGACCCAGAGGGAGAGAAAAAGAAATAGAGAGAGAGAGCGTGAGAGGGAGTGTAGCCAGAAAAAAGGTTAGGAGAAGGAGGGTCCTGAGTGCCAGTACAGAGGGAAGGAGGAGACCCCCGACCCAGAGGGAGAGAAAAAGAAAAAGAGAGAGAGAACGTGAGAGGGAGTGTAGCAAGAAACAAGGTTAGGAGAAGAGAGTCCTGAGTGCCAGTACAGAGGGAAGTAGGAGACCCCCGACCCAGAGGGAGAGAAAAAAAAAAGAGAGAGAGAGCGTGAGAGGGAGTGTAGCCAGAAACATGGTTAGGAGAAGGAGGGTCCTGAGTGCCAGTACAGAGGGAAGTAGGAGACCCCCGACCCAGAGGGAGAGAAAAAGAAAAAGAGAGAGAGAGCGTGAGAGGGAGTGTAGCCAGAAACAAGGTTAGGAGAAGGAGGGTCCTGAGTGCCAGTACAGAGGGAAGGAGGAGACCCCGACCCAGAGGGAGAGAGAAAGAAAAAGAGAGAGAGAGAGCGTGAGAGGGAGTGTAGCCAGAAACAAAGGTTAGGAGAAGGAGGGTCCTGAGTGCCAGTACAGAGGGAAGCAGGAGACCCCCGACCCAGAGGGAGAGAAAAAGAAAAAGAGAGAGAGAGCGTGAGAGGGAGTGTAGCCAGAAACAAGGTTAGGAGAAGGAGGGTCCTGAGTGCCAGTACAGAGGGAAGTAGGAGACCCCCGACCCAGAGGGAGAGAAAAAGAAAAAGAGAGAGAGAGTGTGAGAGGGAGTGTAGCCAGAAACAAGGTTAGGAGAAGGAGGGTCCTGAGTGCCAGTACAGAGGGAAGTAGGAGACCCCCGACCCAGAGGGAGAGAAAAAGAAAAAGAGAGAGAGAGAGCGTGAGAGGGAGTGTAGCCAGAAACAAGGTTAGGAGAAGGAGGGTCCTGAGTGCCAGTACAGAGGGAAGTAGAAGACCCCGACCCAGAGGGAGAGAAAAAGAAAAAGAGAGAGAGAGCGTGAGAGGGAGTGTAGCCAGAAACAAGGTTAGGAGAAGGAGGGTCCTGAGTGCCAGTACAGAGGGAAGTAGGAGACCCCCGACCCAGAGGGAGAGAAAAAGAAAGAGAGAGAGAGCGTGAGAGGGAGTGTAGCCAGAAACAAGGTTAGGAGAAGGAGGGTCCTGAGTGCCAGTAGAGAGGGAAGGAGGAGACCCCCGACCCAGTGGGAGAGAAAAAGAAAAAGAGAGAGAGAGCGTGAGAGGGAGTGTAGCCAGAAACAAGGTTAGGAGAAGGAGGGTCCTGAGTGCCAGTAGAGAGGGAAGGAGGAGACCCCCGACCCAGAGGGAGAGAAAAAGAAAAAGAGAGAGAGAGCGTGAGAAGGAGTGTAGCCAGAAACAAGGTTAGGAGAAGGAGGGTCCTGAGTGCCAGTAAAGAGGGAAGGAGGAGACCCCCGACCCAGAGGGAGAGAAAAAGAAAAAGAGAGAGAGAGCGTGAGACGGAGTGTAGCCAGATACAAGGTTAGGAGAAGGAGGGTCCTGAGTGCCAGTAGAGAGGGAAGGAGGAGACCCCCGACCCAGAGGGAGAGAAAAAGAAGAAGAGAGAGAGAGCGTGAGAGGGAGTGTAGCCGGAAACAAGGTTAGGAGAAGGAGGGTCCTGAGTGCCAGTACAAGAGGGAAGTAGGAGACCCCCGACCCAGAGGGAGAGAAAAAGAAAAGAGAGAGAGAGCGTGAGAGGG
Organism: Palaemon carinicauda; assembly: GCF_036898095.1. NCBI lineage: Eukaryota > Metazoa > Arthropoda > Malacostraca > Decapoda > Palaemonidae > Palaemon > Palaemon carinicauda. The sequence goes on from NC_090733.1 coordinate 106,685,801, forward strand.
AGTGTAGCCAGAAACAAGGTTAGGAGAAGGAGGGTCCCGAGTGCCAGTACAGAGGGAAGTAGGAGACCCCCGACCCAGAGGGAGAGAAAAAGAAAAAGAGAGAGAGAGCGTGAGAGGGAGTGTAGCCAGAAACAAGGTTAGGAGAAGAAGGGTCCTGAGTGCCAGTACAGAGGGAAGGAGGAGACCCCCGACCCAGAGGGAGAGAAAAAGAAAAAGAGAGAGAGAGCGTGAGAGGGAGTGTAGCCAGATACAAGGTTGAAGGAGGGTCCTGAGTGCCAGTACAGAGGGAAGTAAGAGACCCCCGACCCAGAGGGAGAGAAAAAGAAAAAGAGAGAGAGAGCGTGAGAGGGAGTGTAGCCAGATACATGGTTAGGAGAAGGAGGGTCCTGAGTGCCAGTACAGAGGGAAGGAGGAGACCCCCGACCCAGCGGGAGAGAAAAAGAAAAAGAGAGAGAGAGCGTGAGAGGGAGTGTAGCCAGATACAAGGTTTGGAGAAGGAGGTTCCTGAGTGCCAGTACAGAGGGAAGTAGGACACCACCGACCCAGAGGGAGAGAAAAAGAAAAAGAGAGAGAGAGCGTGAGAGGGAGTGTAGCCAGAAACAAGGTTAGGAGAAGGAGGGTCCTGAGTGCCAGTACAGAGGGAAGTAGGACACCCCCGACCCAGAGGGAGAGAAAAAGAAAAAGAGAGAGAGAGCTTGAGAGGGAGTGTAGCCAGATACAAGGTTAGGAGAAGGAGGGTCCTGAGTGCCAGTACAGAGGGAAGTAGGACATCCCCGACCCAGAGGGAGAGAAAAAGAAAAATAGGGAGAGAGCGTGAGAGGGAGTTTAGCCAGGAACAAGGTTAGGAGAAGGAGGGTCCTGAGTGCCAGTACAGAGGGAAGTAGGAGACCCCCGACCCAGAGGGAGAGAAAAAGTAAAAGAGAGAGAAAGCGTGAGAGGGAGTGTACACAGAAACAAGGTTAGGAGAAGGAGGGTCCTGAGTGCCAGTAGAGAGGGAAGGAGGAGACCCGCGACCCAGAGGGAGAGAAAAAGTAAAAGAGAGAGAGAGCGTGAGAGGGAGTGTAGCCAGAAACAAGGTTAGGAGAAGGAGGGTCCTGAGTGCCAGTACAGAGGGAAGGAGGAGACCCCAGACCCAGAGGAAGAGAAAAGAAAAAGAGAGAGAGAGATGAGAGGGAGTGTAGCCAGAAACAAGGTTAGGAGAAGGAGGGTCCTGAGTGCCAGTTACAGAGGGAAGGAGGAGACCCCCGACCCAGAGGGAGAGAAGAGAAAAAGAGAGAGAGAGAGCCTGAGAGGGAGTGTAGCCAGAGACAAGGTTAGGAGGAGGAGGGTCCTGAGTGCCAGTACAGAGGGAAGGAGGAGTCCCCCGACCCAGAGGGAGAGAAAAAGAAAGAGAGAGAGAGAGCGTGAGAGGGAGTGTAGCCAGAAACAAGGTTAGGAGAAGGAGGGTCCTGAGTGCCAGTACAGAGGGAAGTAGGAGTCCCCCGACCCAGAGGGAGAGAAAAAGAAAAAGAGAGAGAGAGCGTGAGAGGGAGTGTAGCCAGAAACAAGGTTAGGAGAAGGAGGGTCCTGAGTGCCAGTACAGAGGGAAGTAGGAGACCCCCGACCCAGAGGGAGAGAAAAAGAAAAAGAGAGAGAGAGCGTGAGAGGGAGTGTAGCCAGAAACAAGGTTAGGAGAAGGAGGGTCCTGAGTGCCAGTACAGAGAGAAGGAGGAGACCCCGACCCAGAGGGAGAGAAAAAGAAAAAGAGAGAAAGAGAGCGTGAGAGGGAGTGTAGCCAGAAACAAGGTTAAGAGAAGGAGGGTCCTGAGTGCCAGTACAGAGGGAAGGAGGAGACCCCCGACCCAGAGGGAGAGAAAAAAGAAAAAGAGAGAGAGAACGTGAGAGGGAGTGTAGCCAGAAACAAGGTTAGGAGAAGGAGGGTCCTGAGTGCCAGTACAGAGGGAAGTAGGAGACCCGACCCAGAGGGAGAGAAAAAGAAAAAGAGAGAGAGAGCGTGAGAGGGAGTGTAGCCAGAAACAAGGTTAGGAGAAGGAGGGTCCTGAGTGCCAGTACAGAGGGAAGTAGGAGACCCCCGACCCAGAGGGAGAGAAAAAGAAAAAGAGAGAGAGAGCGTGAGAGGGAGTGTAGCCATAAACAAGGTTAGGAGAAGGAGGGTCCTGAGTGCCAGTACAGAGGGAAGTAGGAGACCCCAGACCCAGAGGGAGAGAAAAAGAAAAAGAGAGAGAGAGCGTGAGAGGGAGTGTAGCCAGAAACAAGGTTAGGAGAAGGAGGGTCCTGAGTGCCAGTACAGGAAGTAGGAGACCCCCGACCCAGAGGGAGAGAAAAAGAAAAAGAGAGAGAGAGCGTGAGAGGGAGTGTAGCCAGAAACAAGGTTAGGAGAAGGAGGGTCCTGAGTGCCAGTACAGAGGGAAGTAGGAGACCCCCGACCCAGAGGGAGAGAAAAAGAAAAGAGAGAGAGAGCGTGAGAGGGAGTGTAGCCAGAAACAAGGTTAGGAGAAGGAGGGTCCTGAGTGCCAGTACAGAGGTAAGGAGAAGACCCCGACCCAGAGGGAGAGAAAAAGAAAAAGAGAGAGAGAGAGTGAGAGGGAGTGTAGCCAGAAACAAGGTTAGGAGAAGGAGGGTCCTGAGTGCCAGTACAGAGGGAAGGAGGAGACCCCCGACCCAGAGGGAGAGAAAAAGAAAAAGAGAGAGAGAGCGTGAGAGGGAGTGTAGCCAGATACAAGGTTAGGAGAAGGAGGGTCCTGAGTGCCAGTACAGAGGGAAGTAGGAGACCCCCGACCCAGAGGGAGAGAAAAAGAAAAAGAGAGAGAGAGCGTGAGAGGGAGTGTAGCCAGAAACAAGGTTAGGAGAAGGAGGGTCCTGAGTGCCAGTACAGAGGGAAAGAGAAGACCCCGACCCAGAGGGAGAGAAAAAGAAAAAGAGAGAGAGAGCGTGAGAGGGAGTGTAGCCAGAAACAAGGTTAGGAGAAGGAGGGTCCTGAGTGCCAGTACAGAGGGAAGTAGGAGACCCCCTACCTAGAGGGAGAGAAAAAGAAAAAGAGAGAGAGAGAGAGCGTGAGAGGGAGTGTAGCCAAAACAAGGTTAGGAGAAGGAGGGTCCTGAGTGCCAGTACAGAGGGAAGGAGAAGACCCCCGACCCAGAGGGAGAGAAAAAGAAAAAGAGAGAGAGAGCGTGAGAGGGAGTGTAGCAGAAACAAGGTTAGGAGAAGGAGGGTCCTGAGTGCCAGTACAGAGGGAAGTAGTAGACCCCCGACCCAGAGGGAGAGAAAAAGAAAAAGAGAGAGAGAGCGTGAGAGGGAGTGTAGCCAGAAACAAGGTTAGGAGAAGGAGGGTCCTGAGTGCCAGTACAGAGGGAAGTAGGAGACCCCCGACCCAGAGGGAGAGAAAAAGAAAAAGAGAGAGAGAGTGTGAGAGGGAGTGTAGCCAGATACAAGGTTAGGAGAAGGAGGGTCCTGAGTGCCAGTACAGAGGGAAGGAGAAGACCCCGACCCAGAGGGAGAGAAAAAGAAAAAGAGAGAGAGAGCGTGAGAGGGAGTGTAGCCAGATAAGAGGTTAGGAGAAGGAGGGTCCTGAGTGCCAGTACAGAGGGAAGTAGGAGACCCCCGACCCAGAGGGAGAGAAAAAGAAAAAGAGAGAGAGAGCGTGAGAGGGAGTGTAGACAGAAACAAGGTTAGGAGAAGGAGGGTCCTGAGTGCCAGTACAGAGGGAAGTAGGAGACCCCCGACCCAGAGGGAGAGAAAAAGAAAAGAGAGAGAGAGCGTGAGAGGGAGTGTAGCCAGAAACAAGGTTAGGAGAAGGAGGGTCCTGAGTGCCAGTACAGAGGGAAAGAGGAGACCCCCGACCCAGAGGAGAGAAAAAGAAAAAGAGAGAGAGAGATGAGAGGGAGTGTAGCCAGAAACAAGGTTAGGAGAAGGAGGGTCCTGAGTGCCAGTACAGAGGGAAGGAGGAGACCCCCGACCCAGAGGGAGAGAAAAGAAAAAGAGAGAGAGAGAGCCTGGGAGGGAGTGTAGCCAGAGACAAGGTTAGGAGAAGGAGGGTCCTGAGTTCCAGTACAGAGGAAGGAGGAGACCCCCGACCCAGAGGGAGAGAAAAAGAAAAGAGAGAGAGAGAGCGTGAGAGGGAGTGTAGCCAGAAACAAGGTTAGGAGAAGGAGGGTCCTGAGTGCCAGTACAGAGGGAAGTAGGAGACCCCCGACCCAGAGGGAGAGAAAAAGAAAAAGAGAGAGAGAGAGCGTGAGAGGGAGTGTAGCCAGAAACAAGGTTAGGAGAAGGAGGGTCCTGAGTGCCAGTACAGAGGGAAGGAAGAGACCCCGACCCAGAGGGAGAAAAAAAGAAAAAGAGAGAGAGAGCGTGAGAGGGAGTGTAGCCAGATTCAAGGTTAGGAGAAGGAGGGTCCTAATGCCAGTACAGAGGGAATTAGGAGACCCCCGACCCAGAGGGAGAGAAAAGAAAAAGAGAGAGAGAGCGTGAGAGGGAGTGTAGCCAGAAACAAGGTTAGGAGAAGGAGGGTCCTGAGTGCCAGTACAGAGGGAAGGAGGAGACCCCCGACCCAGAGGGAGAGAAAAAGAAAAAGAAGAGAGAGCGTGAGAGGGAGTGTAGCCAGAATCAAGGTTAGGAGAAGGAGGGTCCTGAGTGCCAGTACAGAGGGGAAGGAGGAGACCCCCGACCCAGAGGGAGAGAAAAAGAGAAAGAGAGAGAGAGAGCGTGAGAGGGAGTGTAGCCAGAAAGAAGGTTAGGAGAAGGAGGGTCCTGAGTGCCAGTACAGAAGGGAAGTAGGAGACCCCCGACCCAGAGGGAGAGAAAAAGAAAAAGAGAGAGAGAGCGTGAGAGGGAGTGTAGCCAGAAACAAGGTTAGGAGAAGGAGGGTCCTGAGTGCCAGTACAGAGGGAAGTAGGACACCCCCGACCCAGAGGGAGAGAAAAAGAAAAAGAGAGAGAGAGCGTGAGAGGGAGTGTAGCCAGAAACAAGGTTAGGAGAAGGAGGGTCCTGAGTGCCAGTACAGAGAGAAGGAGGAGACCCCGACCCAGAGGGAGAGAAAAAGAAAAAAAAGAGAGAGCGTGAGAGGGAGTGTAGCCAGAAACAAGGTTAGGAGAAGGAGGGTCCTGAGTGCCAGTACAGAGGGAAGGAGGAGACCCCCGACCCAGAGGGAGAGAAAGAGAAAAAGAGAGAGAGAGCGTGAGAGGGAGTGTAGCCAGAAACAAGGTTAGGAGAAGGAGGGTCCTGAGTGCCAGTACAGAGGGAAGGAGGAGACCCCGACCCAGAGGGAGAGAAAAAGAAAAAGAGAGAGAGAGCGTGAGAGGGAGTGTAGCCAGAAACAAGGTTAGGAGAAGGAGGGTCCTGAGTGCCAGTACAGAGGGAAGTAGGAGACCCCCGACCCAGAGGGAGAGAAAAAGAAAAAGAGAGAGAGAGCGTGAGAGGGAGTGTAGCCAGAACAAGGTTAGGAGAAGGAGGGTCCTGAGTGCCAGTACAGAGGGAAGTAGGAGACCCCCGACCCAGAGGGAGAGAAAAAGAAAAAGAGAGAGAGAGCGTGAGAGGGAGTGTAGCCAGATACAAGGTTAGGAGAAGGAGGGTCCTGAGTGCCAGTACAGAGGGAAGGAGAGACCCCCGACCCAGAGGGAGAGAAAAAGAAAAAGAGAGAGAGAGCGTGAGAGGGAGTGTAGCCAGAAACAAGGTTAGGAGAAGGAGGGTCCTGAGTGCCAGTACAGAGGGAAGTAGAGACCCCCGACCCAGAGGGAGAGAAAAAAAAAAAGAGAGAGAGAGCATGAGAGGGAGTGTAGCCAGAAACAAGGTTAGGAGAAGGAGGGTCCTGAGTGCCAGTACAGAGGGAAGTAGGAGACCCCCGACCCAGAGGGAGAGAAAAAGAAAAAGAGAGAGAGAGCGTGAGAGGGAGTGTAGCCAGATACAAGGTTAGGAGAAGGAGGGTCCTGAGTGCCAGTACAGAGGGAAGTAGGAGACCCCCGACCCAGAGGGAGAGAAAAAGAAAAAGAGAGAGAGAGCGTGAGAAGGAGTGTAGCCAGAAACAAGGTTAGGAGAAGGAGGGTCCTGAGTGCCAGTACAGAGGGAAGGAGAAGACCCCACCCAGAGGGAGAGAAAAAGAAAAAGAGAGAGAGAGCGTGAGAGGGAGTGTAGCCAGAAACAAGGTTAGGAGAAGGAGGGTCCTGAGTGCCAGTACAGAGGGAAGTAGGAGACCCCCGAAGAGGGAGAAAAAAGAAAAAGAGAGAGAGAGCGTGAGAGGGAGTGTAGCCAGAAACAAGGTTAGGAGAAGGAGGGTCCTGAGTGCCAGTACAGAGGGAAGTAGGAGACCCCCGACCCAGAGGGAGAGAAAAAGAAAAAGAGAGAGAGAGCGTGAGAGGGAGTGTAGCCAGAAACAAGGTTAGGAGAAGGAGGGTCCTGAGTGCCAGTACAGAGGGAAGGAGGAGACCCCCGACCCAGAGGGAGAGAAAAAGAAAAAGAGAGAGAGAGCGTGAGAGGGAGTGTAGCCAGAAACAAGGTTAGGAGAAGGAGGGTCCTGAGTGCCAGTACAGAGGGAAGTAGGAGACCCAAAGAGAAAAAAGAAAAAGAGAGAGAGAGCGTGAGAGGGAGTGTAGCCAGAAACAAGGTTAGGAGAAGGAGGGTCCTGAGTGCCAGTACAGAGGGAAGTAGGAGACCCCCGACCCAGAGGGAGAGAAAAAGAAAAAGAGAGAGAGAGCGTGAGAGGGAGTGTAGCCAGAAACAAGGTTAGGAGAAGGAGGGTCCTGAGTGCCAGTACAGAGGGAAGTAGGAGACCCCCGACCCAGAGGGAGAGAAAAAGAAAAAGAGAGAGAGAGCGTGAGAGGGAGTGTAGCCAGAAACAAGGTTAGGAGAAGGAGGGTCCTGAGTGCCAGTACAGAGGGAAGTAGGAGACCCCCGACCCAGAGGGAGAGAAAAAGAAAAAGAGAGAGAGAGCGTGAGAGGGAGTGTAGCCAGAAACAAGGTTAGGAGAAGGAGGGTCCTGAGTGCCAGTACAGAGGGAAGGAGGAGACCCCCGACCCAGAGGGAGAGAAAAAGAAAAAGAGAGAGAGAGCGTGAGAGGGAGTGTAGCCAGAAACAAGGTTAGGAGAAGGAGGGTCCTGAGTGCCAGTACAGAGGGAAGAGGAGACCCTGACCCAGAGGGAGAGAAAAAGAAAAAGAGAGAGAGAGCGTGAGAGGGAGTGTAGCCAGAAACAAGGTTAGGAGAAGGAGGGTCCTGAGTGCCAGTACAGAGGGAAGTAGGAGACCCCCGACCCAGAGGGAGAGAAAAAGAAAAAGAGAGAGAGAGCGTGAGAGGGAGTGTAGCCAGAAACAAGGTTAGGAGAAGGAGGGTCCTGAGTGCCAGTACAGAGGGAAGGAGGAGACCCCGACCCAGAGGGAGAGAAAAAGAAAAGAGAGAGAGAGCGTGAGAGGGAGTGTAGCCAGAAACAAGGTTAGGAGAAGGAGGGTCCTGAGTGCCAGTACAGAGGGAAGTAGGAGACCCCCGACCCAGAGGGAGAGAAAAAGAAAAAGAGAGAGAGAGCGTGAGAGGGAGTGTAGCCAGAAACAAGGTTAGGAGAAGGAGGGTCCTGAGTGCCAGTACAGAGGGAAGGAGGAGACCCCGACCCAGAGGGAGAGAAAAAGAAAAGAGAGAGAGAGCGTGAGAGGGAGTGTAGCCAGAAACAAGGTTAGGAGAAGGAGGGTCCTGAGTGCCAGTACAGAGGGAAGTAGGAGACCCCCGACCCAGAGGGAGAGAAAAAGAAAAAGAGAGAGAGAGCGTGAGAGGGAGTGTAGCCGAAAAAAGGTTAGGAGAAGGAGGGTCCTGAGTGCCAGTACAGAGGGAAGGAGAAGACCCCGACCCAGAGGGAGAGAAAAAGAAAAAGAGAGAGAGAGCGTGAGAGGGAGTGTAGCCAGAAACAAGGTTAGGAGAAGGAGGGTCCTGAGTGCCAGTACAGAGGGAAGTAGGAGACCCCCGACCCAGAGGGAGAGAAAAAGAAAAAGAGAGAGAGAGCGTGAGAGGGAGTGTAGCCAGAAACAAGGTTAGGAGAAGGAGGGTCCTGAGTGCTAGTACAGAGGGAAGTAGGAGACCCCCGACCCAGAGGGAGAGAAAAAGAAAAAGAGAGAGAGAGCGTGAGAAGGAGTGTAGCCAGAAACAAGGTTAGGAGAAGGAGGGTCCTGAGTGCCAGTACAGAGGGAAGGGAGGAGACCCCCGACCCAGAGGAGAGAAAGAAAAAAGAGAGAGAGAGAGAGAGAGAGAGCGTGAGAGGGAGTGTAGCCAGAAACAAGGTTAGGAGAAGGAGGGTCCTGAGTGCCAGTACAGAGGGAAGGAGGAGACCCCGACCCAGAGGGAGAGAAGAAGAAAAAGAGAGAGAGAGCGTGAGAGGGAGTGTAGCCAGAACAAGGTTAGGAGAAGGAGGGTCCTGAGTGCCAGTACAGAGGGAAGTAGGACACCCCCGACCCAGAGGGAGAGAAAAAGAAAAGAGAGAGAGAGCGTGAGAGGGAGTGTAGCCAGAAACAAGGTTAGGAGAAGGAGGGTCCTGAGTGCCAGTACAGAGGGAATGAGGAGACCCCGACCCAGAGGGAGAGAAAAAGAAAAAGAAAGAGAGAGCGTGAGAGGGAGTGTAGCCAGAAACAAGGTTAGGAGAAGGAGGGTCCTGAGTGCCAGTACAGAGGGAAGGAGGAGACCCCCGACCCAGAGGGAGAAAAAAAGAAAAAGAGAGAGAGAACGTGAGAGGGAGTGTAGCCAGAAACAAGGTTAGGAGAAGGAGGGTCCTGAGTGCCAGTACAGAGGGAAGGAGGAGACCCCGACCCAGAGGGAGAGAAAAAGAAAAAGAGAGAGAGAGCGTGAGAGGGAGTGTAGCCAGAAACAAGGTTAGGAGAAGGAGGGTCCTGAGTGCCAGTACAGAGGGAAGTAGGAGACCCCCGACCCAGAGGGAGAGAAAAAGAAAAAGAGAGAGAGAGCGTGAGAGGGAGTGTAGCCAGAAACAAGGTTAGGAGAAGGAGGGTCCTGAGTGCCAGTACAGAGGGAAGGAGGAGACCCCCGACCCAGAGGGAGAGAAAAGAAAAAGAGAGAGAGAGAGCGTGAGAGGGAGTGTAGCCAGAAACAAGGTTAGGAGAAGGAGGGTCCTGAGTGCCAGTACAGAGGGAAGTAGGAGACCCCCGACCCAGAGGGAGAGAAAAAGAAAAAGAGAGAGAGAGCGTGAGAGGGAGTGTAGCCAGAAACAAGGTTAGGAGAAGGAGGGTCCTGAGTGCCAGTACAGAGGGAAGTAGGAGACCCCCGACCCAGAGGGAGAGAAAAAGAAAAAGAGAGAGAGAGCGTGAGAGGGAGTGTAGCCAGAAACAAGGTTAGGAGAATGGGAGGGTCCTGAGTGCCAGTACAGAGGGAAGTAGGAGACCCCCGACCCAGAGGGAGAGAAAAAGAAAAAGAGAGAGAGAGCGTGAGAGGGAGTGTAGCCAGAAACAAGGTTAGGAGAAGGAGGGTCCTGAGTGCCAGTACAGAGGGAAGGAGGAGACCCCCGACCCAGAGGGAGAGAAAAAGAAAAAGAGAGAGAGAGAGCGTGAGAGGGAGTGTAGCCAGAAAGAAGGTTAGGAGAAGGAGGGTCCTGAGTGCCAGTACAGAGGGAAGTAGGAGACCCCCGACCCAGAGGGAGAGAAAAAGAAAAAGAGAGAGAGAGCGTGAGAGGGAGTGTAGCCAGAAACAAGGTTAGGAGAAGGAGGGTCCTGAGTGCCAGTACAGAGGGAAGTAGGAGACCCCCGACCCAGAGGGAGAGAAAAGAAAAAGAGAGAGAGAGCGTGAGAGGGAGTGTAGCCAGAAACAAGGTTAGGAGAAGGAGGGTCCTGAGTGCCAGTACAGAGGGAAGGAGGAGACCCCCGACCCAGGGAGAGAAAAAGAAAAAGAGAGAGAGAGCGTGAGAAGGAGTGTAGCCAGAAACAAGGTTAGGAGAAGGAGGGTCCTGAGTGCCAGTACAGAGGGAAGGAGGAGACCCCCGACCCAGAGGGAGAGAAAAAAAAAAAGAGAGAGAGAGCGTGAGGAGGAGTGTAGCCAGAACAAGGTTAGGAGAAGGAGGGTCCTGAGTGCCAGTACAGAGGGAAGGAGGAGACCCCCGACCCAGAGGGAGAGAAAAAGAAAAAGAGAGAGAGAGCGTGAGAGGGAGTGTAGCCAGAAACAAGGTTAGGAGAAGGAGGGTCCTGAGTGCCAGTACAGAGGGAAGGAGGAGACCCCCGACCCAGAGGGAGAGAAAAAGAAAAAGAGAGAGAGAGCGTGAGAGGGAGTGTAGCCAGAAACAAGGTTAGGAGAAGGAGGGTCCTGAGTGCTAGTACAGAGGGAAGTAGGAGACCCCCGACCCAGAGGGAGAGAAAAAGAAAAAGAGAGAGAGAGCGTGAGAGGGAGTGTAGCCAGAAACAAGGTTAGGAGAAGGAGGGTCCTGAGTGCCAGTACAGAGGGAAGGAGGAGACCCCCGACCCAGAGGGAGAGAAAAAGAAAAAGAGAGAGAGAGCGTGAGAGGGAGTGTAGCCAGAAACAAGGTTAGAGAGGAGGGTCCTGAGTGCCAGTACAGAGGGAAGTAGGAGACCCCCGACCCAGAGGGAGAGAAAAAGAAAAAGAGAGAGAGAGCGTGAGAGGGAGTGTAGCCAGAAACATGGTTAGGAGAAGGAGGGTCCTGAGTGCCAGTACAGAGGGAAGTAGGAGACCCCCGACCCAGAGGGAGAGAAAAAGAAAAAGAGAGAGAGAGCGTGAGAGGGAGTGTAGCCAGAAACAAGGTTAGGAGAAGGAGGGTCCTGAGTGCCAGTACAGAGGGAAGTAGGAGACCCCGACCCAGAGGGAGAGAAAAAGAAAAAGAGAGAGAGAGCGTGAGAGGGAGTGTAGCCAGAAACAAGGTTAGGAGAAGGAGGGTCCTGAGTGCCAGTACAGAGGGAAGGAGGACACCCCCGACCCAGAGGGAGAGAAAAGAAAAAGAGAGAGAGAGCTTGAGAGGGAGTGTAGCCAGAAACAAGGTTAGGAGAAGGAGGGTCCTGAGTGCCAGTACAGAGGGAAGTAGGAGACCCCGACCCAGAGGGAGAGAAAAAGAAAAAGAGAGAGAGAGCGTGAGAGGGAGTGTAGCCAGAAACAAGGTTAGGAGAAGGAGGGTCCTGAGTGCCAGTACAGAGGGAAGTAGGAGACCCCCGACCCAGAGGGAGAGAAAAAGTAAAAGAGAGAGAGAGCGTGAGAGGGAGTGTAGCCAGAACCAAGGTTAGGAGAAGGAGGGTCCTGAGTGCCAGTGCAGAGGGAAGGAGGAGACCCCAGACCCAGAGGAAGAGAAAGAGAAAAAGAGAGAGAGAGATAATGAGAGGGAGTGTAGCCAGAAACAAGGTTAGGAGAAGGAGCGTCCTGAGTGCCATTACAGAGGGAAGGAGGAGACCCCCGACCCAGAGGGAGAGGAAGAGAAAAAGAGAGAGAGAGAGCCTGGGAGGGAGTGTAGCCAGAGACAAGGTTAGGAGGAGGAGGGTCCTGAGTTCCAGTACAGAAGGAAGGAGGAGTCCCCCGACCCAAAGGGAGAGAAAAAGAAAGAGAGAGAGAGAGAGCGTGAGAAGGAGTGTAGCCAGAAACAAGGTTAGGAGAAGGAGGGTCCTGAGTGCCAGTACAGAGGGAAGTAGGAGACCCCCGACCCAGAGGGAGAGAAAAAGAAAAAAAGAGAGAGAGCGTGAGAGGGAGTGTAGCCAGAAACAAGGTTAGGAGAAGGAGGGTCCTGAGTGCCAGTACAGAGGGAAGTAGGACACCCCCGACCCAGAGGGAGAGAAAAAGAAAAAGAGAGAGAGAGAGCGTGAGAGGGAGTGTAGCCAGAAACAAGGTTAGGAGAAGGAGGGTCCTGAGTGCCAGTACAGAGAGAAGGAGGAGACCCCGACCCAGAGGGAGAGAAAAAGAAAAAGAAAAAGAGAGCGTGAGAGGGAGTGTAGCCAGAAACAAGGTTAAGAGAAGGAGGGTCCTGAGTGCCAGTACAGAGGGAAGGAGGAGACCCCCGACCCAGAGGGAGAAAAAAAGAAAAAGAGAGAGAGAACGTGAGAGGGAGTTTAGCAAGAAACAAGGTTAGGAGAAGGAGAGTCCTGAGTGCCAGTACAGAGGGAAGTAGGAGACCTCGACCCAGAGGGAGAGAAAAAGAAAAAGAGAGAGAGAGAGCGTGAGAGGGAGTGTAGCCAGAAACAAGGTTAGGAGAAGGAGGGTCCTGAGTGCCAGTACAGAGGGAAGTAGGAGACCCCCGACCCAGAGGGAGAGAAAAAGAAAAAGAGAGAGAGAGCGTGAGAGGAAGTGTAGCCAGAAACAAGGTTAGGAGGAGGAGGATCCTGAGTGCCAGTACAGAGGGAAGGAGGAGACCCCGACCCAGAGGGAGAGAAAAATAAAAAGAGAGAGAGAGCGTGAGAGGGAGTGTAGCCAGAAACAAGGTTAGGAGAAGGAGGGTCCTGAGTGCCAGTACAGAGGGAAGTAGGAGACCCCCGACCCAGAGGGAGAGAAAAAGAAAAAGAGAGAGAGAGCGTGAGAGGGAGTGTAGCCATAAACAAGGTTAGGAGAAGGAGGGTCCTGAGTGCCAGTACAGAGGGAAGCAGGAGACCCCAGACCCAGAGGGAGAGAAAAAGAAAAAGAGAGAGAGAGAGCGTGAGAGGGAGTGTAGCCAGAAACAAGGTTAGGAGAAGGAGGGTCCTGAGTGCCAGTACATTTGGAAGTAGGAGACCCCCGACCCAGAGGGAGAGAAAAAGAAAAAGAGAGAGAGAGCGTGAGAGGGAGTGTAGCCAGAAACAAGGTTAGGAGAAGGAGGGTCCTGAGTGCCAGTACAGAGGGAAGTAGGAGACCCCCGACCCAGAGGGAGAGAAAAAGAGAAAGAGAGAGAGAGCGTGAGAGGGAGTGTAGCCAGAAACAAGGTTATGAGAAGGAGGGTCCTGAGTGCCAGTACAGAGGTAAGGAGAAGACCCCGACCCAGAGGGAGAGAAAAAGAAAAAGAGAGAGAGAGCGTGAGAGGGAGTGTAGCCAGATACAAGGTTAGGAGAAGGAGGGTCCTGAGTGCCTGTACAGAGGGAAGTAGGACACCCCCGACCCAGAGGGAGAGAAAAAGAAAAAGAGAGAGAGAGAGCGTGAGAGGGAGTGTAGCCAGAAACAAGGTTAGGAGAAGGAGGGTCCTGAGTGCCAGTACAGAGGGAAAGAGAAGACCCCGACCCGGAGGGAGAGAAAAAGAAAAAGAGAGAGAGAGCGTGAGAGGGAGTGTAGCCAGAAACAAGGTTAGGAGAAGGAGGGTCCTGAGTGCTAGTACAGAGGGAAGTAGGAGACCCCCTACCTAGAGGGAGAGAAAAAGAAAAAGAGAGAGAGAGCGTGAGAGGGAGTGTAGCCAAAAACAAGGTTAGGAGAAGGAGGGTCCTGAGTGCCAGTACAGAGGGAAGGAGAAGACCCCGACCCAGAGGGAGAGAAAAAGAAAAAGAGAGAGAGAGCGTGAGAGGGAGTGTAGACAGAAACAAGGTTAGGAGAAGGAGGGTACTGAGTGCCAGTACAGAGGGAAGTAGTAGACCCCCGACCCAGTGGGAGAGAAAAAGAAAAAGAGAGAGAGAGCGTGAGAGGGAGTGTAGCCAGAAACAAGGTTAGGAGAAGGAGGGTCCTGAGTGCCAGTACAGAGGGAAGTAGGAGACCCCCGACCCAGAGGGAGAGAAAAAGAAAAAGAGAGAGAGAGCGTGAGAAGGAGTGTAGCCAGATACAAGGTTAGGAGAAGGAGGGTCCTGAGTGCTAGTACAGAGGGAAGTAGGAGACCCCCGAACCAGAGGGAGAGAAAAAGAAAAAGAGAGAGAGAGCGTGAGAGGGAGTGTAGCCAGAAACAAGGTTAGGAGAAGGAGGGTCCTGAGTGCCAGTACAGAGGGAAGGAGAAGACCCCGACCCAGAGGCAGAGAAAAAGAAAAAGAGAGAGAGAGCGTGAGAGGGAGTGTAGCCAGATACAAGGTTAGGAGAAGGAGGGTCCTGAGTGCCAGTACAGAGGGAAGTAGGAGACCCCCGACCCAGAGGGATAGAAAAAGAAAAAGAGAGAGAGAGCGTGAGAGGGAGTGTAGACAGAAACAAGGTTAGGAGGAGGGTCCTGAGTGCCAGTAGAGAGGGAAGGAGGAGACCCCCGACCCAGAGGGAGAGAAAAAGTAAAAGAGAGAGAGAGCGTGAGAGGGAGTGTAGCCAGAAACAAGGTTAGGAGAAGGAGGGTCCTGAGTGCCAGTACAGAGGGAAAGAGGAGACCCCCGAACCAGAGGAAGAGAAAGAAAAAAAGAGAGAGAGAGATAATGAGAGGGAGTGTAGCCAGAAACAAGGTAAGGAGAAGGAGCGTCCTGAGTGCCAGTACAGAGGGAAGGAGGAGACCCCCGACCCAGAGGGAGAGAAAGAGAAAAAGAGAGAGAGAGAGCCTGGGAGGGAGTGTAGCCAGAGACAAGGTTAGGAGGAGGAGGGTCCTGAGTTCCAGTACAGAGGAAGGAGGAGACCCCCGACCCAAAGGGAGAGAAAAAGAAAGAGAGAGAGAGAGAGCGTGAGAGGGAGTGTAGCCAGAAACAAGGTTAGGAGAAGGAGGGTCCTGAGTGCCAGTACAGAGGGAAGTAGGAGACCCCCGACCCAGAGGGAGAGAAAAAGAAAAAAAGAGAGAGAGCGTGAGAGGGAGTGTAGCCAGAAACAAGGTTAGGAGAAGGAGGGTCCTGAGTGCCAGTACAGAGGGAAGGAGGAGACCCCGACCCAGAGGGAGAAAAAAAGAAAAAGAGAGAGAGAGAGATCGTGAGAGGGAGTGTAGCCAGATTCAAGGTTATGAGAAGGAGGGTCCTAATTGCCAGTACAGAGGGAATTAGGAGACCCCCGACCCAGAGGGAGAGAAAAGAAAAAGAGAGAGAGAGCGTGAGAGGGAGTGTAGCCAGAAACAAGGTTAGGAGAAGGAGGGTCCTGAGTGCCAGTAGAGGGAAGGAGGAGACCCCGACCCAGAGGGAGAGAAAAAGAAAAAGAATGAGAGAGCGTGAGAAGGAGTGTAGCCAGAATCAAGGTTAGGAGAAGGAGGGTCCTGAGTGCCAGTACAGAGGGAAGGAGGAGACCCCCGACCCAGAGGGAGAGAAAGAGAAAAAGAGAGAGAGAGAGAGAGAGAGAGCGTGAGAGGGAGTGTAGCCAGAAAGAAGGTTAGGAGAAGGAGGGTCCTGAGTGCCAGTACAGAGGGAAGTAGGAGACCCCCGACCCAGAGGGAGAGAAAAAGAAAAAGAGAGAGAGAGCGTGAGAGGAAGTGTAGCCAGAAACAAGGTTATGAGAAGGAGGGTCCTAATTGCCAGTACAGAGGGAATTAGGAGACCCCCGACCCAGAGGGAGAGAAAAGAAAAAGAGAGAGAGAGCGTGAGAGGGAGTGTAGCCAGAAACAAGGTTAGGAGAAGGAGGGTCCTGAGTGCCAGTACAGAGGGAAGGAGGAGACCCCCGACCCAGAGGGAGAGAAAAAGAAAAAGAATGAGAGAGCGTGAGAAGGAGTGTAGCCAGAATCAAGTTTAGGAGAAGGAGGGTCCTGAGTGCCAGTACAGAGGAAAGGAGGAGACCCCCGACCCAGAGGGAGAGAAAGAGAAAAAGAGAGAGAGAGAGAGAGAGAGCGTGAGAGAGAGTGTAGCCAGAAAGAAGGTTAGGAGAAGGAGGGTCCTGAGTGCCAGTACAGAGGGAAGTAGGAGACCCCCGACCCAGAGGGAGAGAAAAAGAAAAAGAGAGAGAGAGCGTGAGAGGAAGTGTAGCCAGAAACAAGGTTATGAGAAGGAGGGTCCTAATTGCCAGTACAGAGGGAATTAGGAGACCCCCGACCCAGAGGGAGAGAAAAGAAAAAGAGAGAGAGAGCGTGAGAGGGAGTGTAGCCAGAAACAAGGTTAGGAGAAGGAGGGTCCTGAGTGCCAGTACAGAGGGAAGTAGGAGACCTCGACCCAGAGGGAGAGAAAAAGAAAAAGAGAGAGAGAGCGTGAGAGGGAGTGTAGCCAGAAACAAGGTTAGGAGAAGGAGGGTCCTGAGTGCCAGTACAGAGGGAAGTAGGAGACCCCCGACCCAGAGGGAGAGAAAAAGGAAAAGAGAGAGAGAGAGTGAGAGGAAGTGTAGCCAGAAACAAGGTTATGAGAAGGAGGGTCCTAATTGCCAGTACAGAGGGAATTAGGAGACCCCCGACCCAGAGGGAGAGAAAAGAAAAAGAGAGAGAGAGCGTGAGAGGGAGTGTAGCCAGAAACAAGGTTAGGAGAAGGAGGGTCCTGAGTGCCAGTACAGAGGGAAGTAGGAGACCCCCGACCCAGAGGGAGAGAAAAAGAAAAAGAGAGAGAGAGCGTGAGAGGGAGTGTAGCCAGAAACAAGGTTAGGAGAAGGAGGGTCCTGAGTGCTAGTACAGAGGGAAGTAGGAGACCCCCTACCTAGAGGGAGAGAAAAAGAAAAAGAGAGAGAGAGCGTGAGAGGGAGTGTAGCCAAAAACAAGGTTAGGAGAAGGAGGGTCCTGAGTGCCAGTACAGAGGGAAGGAGAAGACCCCGACCCAGAGGGAGAGAAAAAGAAAAAGAGAGAGAGAGCGTGAGAGGGAGTGTAGCCAGAAACAAGGTTAGGAGAAGGAGGGTCCTGAGTGCCAGTACAAAGGGAAGTAGGAGACCCCTGACCCAGAGGGAGAGAAAAAGAAAAAGAGAGAGAGAGCGTGAGAGGGAGTGTAGCCAGAAACATGGTTAGGAGAAGGAGGGTCCTGAGTGCCAGTACAGAGGGAAGTAGGACACCCCCGACCCAGAGGGAGAGAAAAAGAAAAAGAGAGAGAGAGCGTGAGAGGGAGTGTAGCCAGAAACAAGGTTAGGAGAAAGAGGGTCCTGAGTGCCAGTACAGAGAGAAGGAGGAGACCCCGACCCAGAGGGAGAGAAAAAGGAAAAAAAAGAGAGAGCGTGAGAGGGAGTGTAGCCAGAGACAAGGTTAGGAGAAGGAGGGTCCTGAGTGCCAGTACAGAGGGAAGGAGGAGACCCCCGACCCAGAGGGAGAGAAAGAGAAAAAGAGAGAGAGAGCTTGAGAGGGAGTGTAGCCAGAAACAAGGTTAGGAGAAGGAGGGTCCTGAGTGCCAGTACAGAGAGAAGGAGGAGACCCCGACCCAGAGGGAGAGAAAAAGAAAAAGAGAGAGAGAGCGTGAGAGGGAGTGTAGCCAGAAACAAGGTTAGGAGAAGGAGGGTCCTGAGTGCCAGTACAGAGGGAAGTAGGAGACCCCCGACCCAGAGGGAGAGAAAAAGAAAAAGAGAGAGAGAGCGTGAGAGGGAGTGTAGCCAGAACAAGGTTAGGAGAAGGAGGGTCCTGAGTGCCAGTACAGAGGGAAGTAGGAGACCCCCGACCCAGAGGGAGAGAAAAAGAAAAAGAGAGAGAGAGCGTGAGAGGGAGTGTAGCCAGAAACAAGGTTAGGAGAAGGAGGGTCCTGAGTGCCAGTACAGAGGGAAGGAGGAGACCCCGACCCAGAGGGAGAGGAAGAGAAAAAGAGAGAGAGAGAGCGTGAGAGGGAGTGTAGCCAGAACAAGGTTAGGAGAAGGAGGGTCCTGAGTGCCAGTACAGAGGAAGGAGGAGTCCCCCGACCCAGGGAGAGAAAAAGAAAGAGAGAGAGAGAGAGCGTGAGAGGGAGTGTAGCCAGAAACAAGGTTAGGAGAAGGAGGGTCCTGAGTGCCAGTACAGAGGGAAGTAGGAGACCCCCGACCCAGAGGGAGAGAAAAAGAAAAAGAGAGAGAGAGCGTGAGAGGGAGTGTAGCCAGAAACAAGGTTAGGAGAAGGAGGGTCCTGAGTGCCAGTACAGAGGGAAGTAGGAGACCCCCGACCCAGAGGGAGAGAAAAAGAAAAAGAGAGAGAGAGCGTGAGAGGGAGTGTAGCCAGAAACAAGGTTAGGAGAAGGAGGGTCCTGAGTGCCAGTACAGAGGGAAGGAGGAGACCCCGACCCAGAGGGAGAGAAAAAGAAAAAGAGAGAGAGAGCGTGAGAGGGAGTGTAGCCAGAAACAAGGTTAAGAGAAGGAGGGTCCTGAGTGCCAGTACAGAGGGAAGTAGGAGACCCCCGACCCAGAGGGAGAAAAAAGAAAAAGAGAGAGAGAACGTGAGAGGGAGTGTAGCCAGAAACAAGGTTAGGAGAAGGAGGGTCCTGAGTGCCAGTACAGAGGGAAGTAGGAGACCCCGACCCAGAGGGAGAGAAAAAGAAAAAGAGAGAGAGAGCGTGAGAGGGAGTGTAGCCAGAAACAAGGTTAGGAGAAGGAGGGTCCTGAGTGCCAGTACAGAGGGAAGTAGGAGACCCCCGACCCAGAGGGAGAGAAAAAGAAAAAGAGAGAGAGAGCGTGAGAGGGAGTGTAGCCAGAAACAAGGTTAGGAGAAGGAGGGTCCTGAGTGCCAGTACAGAGGGAAGGAGGAGACCCCGACCCAGAGGGAGAGAAAAATAAAAAGAGAGAGAGAGCGTGAGAGGGAGTGTAGCCAGAAACAAGGTTAGGAGAAGGAGGGTCCTGAGTGCCAGTACAGAGGGAAGTAGGAGACCCCCGACCCAGAGGGAGAGAAAAAGAAAAAGAGAGAGAGAGCGTGAGAGGGAGTGTAGCCAGAAACAAGGTTAGGAGAAGGAGGGTCCTGAGTGCCAGTACAGAGGGAAGAGGAGACCCCGACCCAGAGGGAGAGAAAAAGAAAAAGAGAGAGAGAGAGCGTGAGAGGGAGTGTAGCCAGAAACAAGGTTAGGAGAAGGAGGGTCCTGAGTGCCAGTACAGAGGGAAGTAGGAGACCCCCGACCCAGAGGGAGAGAAAAAGAAAAAGAGAGAGAGAGCGTGAGAGGGAGTGTAGCCAGAAACAAGGTTAGGAGAAGGAGGGTCCTGAGTGCCAGTACAGAGGGAAGTAGGAGACCCCCGACCCAGAGGGAGAGAAAAAGAAAAGAGAGAGAGAGCGTGAGAGGGAGTGTAGCCAGAAACAAGGTTAGGAGAAGGAGGGTCCTGAGTGCCAGTACAGAGGGAAGGAGAAGACCCCGACCCAGAGGGAGAGAAAAAGAAAAAGAGAGAGAGAGCGTGAGAGGGAGTGTAGCCAGATACAAGGTTAGGAGAAGGAGGGTCCTGAGTGCCAGTACAGAGGGAAGTAGGACACCCCGACCCAGAGGGAGAGAAAAAGAAAAAGAGAGAGAGAGCGTGAGAGGGAGTGTAGCCAGAAACAAGGTTAGGAGAAGGAGGGTCCTGAGTGCCAGTACAGAGGGAAGTAGAGACCCCCGACCCGGAGGGAGAGAAAAAGAAAAAGAGAGAGAGAGCGTGAGAGGGAGTGTAGCCAGAAACAAGGTTAGGAGAAGGAGGGTCCTGAGTGCTAGTACAGAGGGAAGTAGGAGACCCCCGACCCAGAGGGAGAGAAAAAGAAAAAGAGAGAGAGAGCGTGAGAGGGAGTGTAGCCAGAAACAAGGTTAGGAGAAGGAGGGTCCTGAGTGCCAGTACAGAGGGAAGGAGAAGACCCCGACCCAGAGGGAGAGAAAAAGAAAAAGAGAGAGAGAGCGTGAGAGGGAGTGTAGCCAGATACAAGGTTAGGAGAAGGAGGGTCCTGAGTGCCAGTACAGAGGGAAGTAGAGACCCCCGACCCAGAGGGAGAGAAAAAGAAAAAGAGAGAGAGAGCGTGAGAGGGAGTGTAGACAGAAACAAGGTTAGGAGAAGGAGGGTCCTGAGTGCCAGTACAGAGGGAAGTAGGAGACCCCCGACCCAGAGGGAGAGAAAAAGAAAAAGAGAGAGAGAGCGTGAGAGGGAGTGTAGCCAGAAACAAGGTTAGGAGAAGGAGGGTCCTGAGTGCCAGTACAGAGGGAAGTAGGAGACCCCCGAACCAGAGGGAGAGAAAAAGAAAAAGAGAGAGAGAGCGTGAGAGGGAGTGTAGCCAGAAACAAGGTTAGGAGAAGGAGGGTCCTGAGTGCCAGTACAGAGGGAAGGAGAGACCCCCGACCCAGAGGCAGAGAAAAAGAAAAAGAGAGAGAGAGCGTGAGAGGGAGTGTAGCCAGATACAAGGTTAGGAGAAGGAGGGTCCTGAGTGCCAGTACAGAGGGAAGTAGGAGACCCCCGACCCAGAGGGAGAGAAAAAGAAAAAGAGAGAGAGAGCGTGAGAGGGAGTGTAGACAGAAACAAGGTTAGGAGAAGGAGGGTCCTGAGTGCCAGTACAGAGGGAAGTAGGAGACCCCCGACCCAGAGGGAGAGAAAAAGAAAAGAGAGAGAGAGCGTGAGAGGGAGTGTAGCCAGAAACAAGGTTAGGAGAAGGAGGGTCCTGAGTGCCAGTACAGAGGGAAGAGGAGACCCCCGACCCAGAGGGAGAGAAAAAAAAAAGAGAGAGAGAGATGAGAGGGAGTGTAGCCAGAAACAAGGTTAGGAGAAGGAGGGTCCTGAGTGCCAGTACAGAGGGAAGGAGGAGACCCCCGACCCAGAGGGAGAGAAAGAGAAAAAGAGAGAGAGAGCGTGAGAGGGAGTGTAGCCAGAAACAAGGTTAGGAGAAGGAGGGTCCTGAGTGCCAGTACAGAGGAAGGAGGAGACCCCCGACCCAAGGGAGAGAAAAAGAAAGAGAGAGAGAGAGAGCGTGAGAGGGAGTGTAGCCAGAAACAAGGTTAGGAGAAGGAGGGTCCTGAGTGCCAGTACAGAGGGAAGTAGGAGACCCCCGACCCAGAGGGAGAGAAAAAGAAAAAAAGAGAGAGAGCGTGAGAGGGAGTGTAGCCAGAAACAAGGTTAGGAGAAGGAGGGTCCTGAGTGCCAGTACAGAGGGAAGGAGGAGACCCCGACCCAGAGGGAGAAAAAAGAAAAAGAGAGAGAGAGCGTGAGAGGGAGTGTAGCCAGAAACAAGGTTATGAGAAGGAGGGTCCTAATTGCCAGTACAGAGGGAATTAGGAGACCCCCGACCCAGAGGGAGAGAAAAGAAAAAGAGAGAGAGAGCGTGAGAGGGAGTGTAGCCAGAAACAAGGTTAGGAGAAGGAGGGTCCTGAGTGCCAGTACAGAGGGAAGGAGGAGACCCCGACCCAGAGGGAGAGAAAAAGAAAAAGAATGAGAGAGCGTGAGAAGGAGTGTAGCCAGAATCAAGGTTAGGAGAAGGAGGGTCCTGAGTGCCAGTACAGAGGAAGGAGGAGACCCCCGACCCAGAGGGAGAGAAAGAGAAAAAGAGAGAGAGAGAGAGAGAGAGCGTGAGAGGGAGTGTAGCCAGAAAGAAGGTTAGGAGAAGGAGGGTCCTGAGTGCCAGTACAGAGGGAAGTAGGAGACCCCCGACCCAGAGGGAGAGAAAAAGAAAAAGAGAGAGAGAGCGTGAGAGGAAGTGTAGCCAGAAACAAGGTTATGAGAAGGAGGGTCCTAATTGCCAGTACAGAGGGAATTAGGAGACCCCCGACCCAGAGGGAGAGAAAAGAAAAAGAGAGAGAGAGCGTGAGAGGGAGTGTAGCCAGAAACAAGGTTAGGAGAAGGAGGGTCCTGAGTGCCAGTACAGAGGGAAGTAGGAGACCCGACCCAGAGGGAGAGAAAAAGAAAAAGAGAGAGAGAGCGTGAGAGGGAGTGTAGCCAGAAACAAGGTTAGGAGAAGGAGGGTCCTGAGTGCCAGTACAGAGGGAAGTAGGAGACCCCCGACCCAGAGGGAGAGAAAAAGGAAAAGAGAGAGAGAGAGTGAGAGGAGTGTAGCCAGAAACAAGGTTAGGAGAAGGAGGGTCCTAGTGCCAGTACAGAGGGAATTAGGAGACCCCCGACCCAGAGGGAGAGAAAAGAAAAAGAGAGAGAGAGCGTGAGAGGGAGTGTAGCCAGAAACAAGGTTAGGAGAAGGAGGGTCCTGAGTGCCAGTACAGAGGGAAGTAGGAGACCCCCGACCCAGAGGGAGAGAAAAAGAAAAAGAGAGAGAGAGCGTGAGAGGGAGTGTAGCCAGAAACAAGGTTAGGAGAAGGAGGGTCCTGAGTGCTAGTACAGAGGGAAGTAGGAGACCCCCTACCTAGAGGGAGAGAAAAAGAAAAAGAGAGAGAGAGCGTGAGAGGGAGTGTAGCCAGAAAACAAGGTTAGGAGAAGGAGGGTCCTGAGTGCCAGTACAGAGGGAAGGAGAGACCCCGACCCAGAGGGAGAGAAAAAGAAAAAGAGAGAGAGAGCGTGAGAGGGAGTGTAGCCAGAAACAAGGTTAGGAGAAGGAGGGTCCTGAGTGCCAGTACAAGGGAAGTAGGAGACCCCTGACCCAGAGGGAGAGAAAAAGAAAAAGAGAGAGAGAGCGTGAGAGGGAGTGTAGCCAGAAACAAGGTTAGGAGAAGGAGGGTCCTGAGTGCCAGTACAGAGGGAAGTAGGACACCCCCGACCCAGAGGGAGAGAAAAAGAAAAAGAGAGAGAGAGCGTGAGAGGGAGTGTAGCCAGAAACAAGGTTAGGAGAAGGAGGGTCCTGAGTGCCAGTACAGAGAGAAGGAGGAGACCCCGACCCAGAGGGAGAGAAAAAGAAAAAGAGAGAGAGAGCGTGAGAGGGAGTGTAGCCAGAGACAAGGTTAGGAGAAGGAGGGTCCTGAGTGCCAGTACAGAGGGAAGGAGGAGACCCCCGACCCAGAGGGAGAGAAAGAGAAAAAGAGAGAGAGAGCGTGAGAGGGAGTGTAGCCAGAAACAAGGTTAGGAGAAGGAGGGTCCTGAGTGCCAGTACAGAGAGAAGGAGGAGACCCCGACCCAGAGGGAGAGAAAAAGAAAAAGAGAGAGAGAGCGTGAGAGGGAGTGTAGCCAGAAACAAGGTTAGGAGAAGGAGGGTCCTGAGTGCCAGTACAGAGGGAAGTAGGAGACCCCCGACCCAGAGGGAGAGAAAAAGAAAAAGAGAGAGAGAGCGTGAGAGGGAGTGTAGCCAGAAACAAGGTTAGGAGAAGGAGGGTCCTGAGTGCCAGTACAGAGGGAAGTAGGAGACCCCGACCCAGAGGGAGAGAAAAAGAAAAAGAGAGAGAGAGCGTGAGAGGGAGTGTAGCCAGAAACAAGGTTAGGAGAAGGAGGGTCCTGAGTGCCAGTACAGAGGGAAGGAGAGACCCCCGACCCAGAGGGAGAGAAAAAGAAAAAGAGAGAGAGAGCGTGAGAGGGAGTGTAGCCAGAAACAAGGTTAGGAGAAGGAGGGTCCTGAGTGCCAGTACAGAGGGAAGTAGGAGACCCCCGACCCAGAGGGAGAGAAAAAGAAAAAGAGAGAGAGAGCGTGAGAGGGAGTGTAGCCAGAAACAAGGTTAGGAGAAGGAGGGTCCTGAGTGCCAGTACAGAGGGAAGTAGGAGACCCCCGACCCAGAGGGAGAGAAAAAGAAAAAGAGAGAGAGAGCGTGAGAGGGAGTGTAGCCAGAAACAAGGTTAGGAGAAGGAGGGTCCTGAGTGCCAGTACAGAGGGAAGGAGGAGACCCCCGACCCAGAGGGAGAGAAAAAGAAAAAGAGAGAGAGAGCGTGAGAGGGAGTGTAGCCAGAAACAAGGTTAGGAGAAGGAGGGTCCTGAGTGCCAGTACAGAGGGAAGGAGGAGACCCCACCCAGAGGGAGAGAGAAGAAAAAGAGAGAGAGAGCGTGAGAGGGAGTGTAGCCAGAAAAAGGTTAGGAGAAGGAGGGTCCTGAGTGCCAGTACAGAGGGAAGTAGGAGAAAAAGAAAAAAGAAAAAGAGAGAGAGAGCGTGAGAGGGAGTGTAGCCAGAAACAAGGTTAGGAGAAGGAGGGTCCTGAGTGCCAGTACAGAGGGAAGTAGGAGACCCCCGACCCAGAGGGAGAGAAAAAGAAAAAGAGAGAGAGAGCGTGAGAGGGAGTGTAGCCAGAAACAAGGTTAGGAGAAGGAGGGTCCTGAGTGCCAGTACAGAGGGAAGGAGGAGACCCCGACCCAGAGGGAGAGAAAAAGAAAAAGAGAGAGAGAGCGTGAGAGGGAGTGTAGCCAGAAACAAGGTTAGGAGAAGGAGGGTCCTGAGTGCCAGTACAGAGGGAAGGAGGAGACCCCGACCCAGAGGGAGAGAAGAGAGAGAGAGAGCGTGAGAGGGAGTGTAGCCAGAAACAAGGTTAGGAGAAGGAGGGTCCTGAGTGCCAGTACAGAGGGAAGTAGGAGACCCCCGACCCAGAGGGAGAGAAAAAGAAAAAGAGAGAGAGAGCGTGAGAGGGAGTGTAGCCAGAAACAAGGTTAGGAGAAGGAGGGTCCTGAGTGCCAGTACAGAGGGAAGAGGAGACCCCCGACCCAGAGGGAGAGAAAAAGAAAAAGAGAGAGAGAGCGTGAGAGGGAGTGTAGCCAGAAACAAGGTTAGGAGAAGGAGGGTCCTGAGTGCCAGTACAGAGGGAAGTAGGACACCCCCGACCCAGAGGGAGAGAAAAAGAAAAAGAGAGAGAGAGCGTGAGAGGGAGTGTAGCCAGAAACAAGGTTAGGAGAAGGAGGGTCCTGAGTGCCAGTACAGAGGGAAGGAGGAGACCCCCGACCCAGAGGGAGAGAAAAAGAAAAAGAGAGAGAGAGAGCGTGAGAGGGAGTGTAGCCAGAAACAAGGTTAGGAGAAGGAGGGTCCTGAGTGCCAGTACAGAGGGAAGGAGGAGACCCCCGACCCAGAGGGAGAGAAAAAGAAAAAGAGAGAGAGAGCGTGAGAGGGAGTGTAGCCAGAAACAAGGTTAGGAGAAGGAGGGTCCTGAGTGCCAGTACAGAGGGAAGTAGGAGACCCCCGACCCAGAGGGAGAGAAAAAGAAAAAGAGAGAGAGAGCGTGAGAGGGAGTGTAGCCAGAAACAAGGTTAGGAGAAGGAGGGTCCTGAGTGCCAGTACAGAGGGAAGTAGGAGACCCCCGACCCAGAGGGGAGAGAAAAAGAAAAAGAGAGAGAGAGCGTGAGAGGGAGTGTAGCCAGAAACAAGGTTAGGAGAAGGAGGGTCCTGAGTGCCAGTACAGAGGGAAGTAGGAGACCCCACCCAGAGGGAGAGAAAAAGAAAAAGAGAGAGAGAGCGTGAGAGGGAGTGTAGCCAGAAACAAGGTTAGGAGAAGGAGGGTCCTGAGTGCCAGTACAGAGGGAAGTAGGAGACCCCCGACCCAGAGGGAGAGAAAAAGAAAAAGAGAGAGAGAGCGTGAGAGGGAGTGTAGCCAGAAACAAGGTTAGGAGAGGAGGGTCCTGAGTGCCAGTACAGAGGGAAGGAGAGACCCCGACCCAGAGGGAGAGAAAAAGAAAAAGAGAGAGAGAGCGTGAGAGGGAGTGTAGCCAGAAACAAGGTTAGGAGAAGGAGGGTCCTGAGTGCCAGTACAGAGGGAAGTAGAGACCCCCGACCCAGAGGGAGAGAAAAAGAAAGAGAGAGAGAGAGCGTGAGAGGGAGTGTAGCCAGAAACAAGGTTAGGAGAAGGAGGGTCCTGAGTGCCAGTACAGAGGGAAGTAGGAGACCCCCGACCCAGAGGGAGAGAAAAAGAAAAAGAGAGAGAGAGCGTGAGAGGGAGTGTAGCCAGAAACAAGGTTAGGAGAAGGAGGGTCCTGAGTGCCAGTACAGAGGGAAAGGAGACCCCGACCCAGAGGGAGAAAAAAGAAAAAGAGAGAGAGAGCGTGAGAGGGAGTGTAGCCAGAAACAAGGTTAGGAGAAGGAGGGTCCTGAGTGCCAGTACAGAGGGAAGGAGAGACCCCCGACCCAGAGGGAGAGAAAAAGAAAAAGAGAGAGAGAGCGTGAGAGGGAGTGTAGCCAGAAACAAGGTTAGGAGAAGGAGGGTCCTGAGTGCCAGTACAGAGGGAAGTAGGAGACCCCCGACCCAGAGGGAGAGAAAAAGAAAAAGAGAGAGAGAGCGTGAGAGGGAGTGTAGCCAGAAACAAGGTTAGGAGAAGGAGGGTCCTGAGTGCCAGTACAGAGGGAAGTAGGAGACCCCCGACCCAGAGGGAGAGAAAAAGAAAAAGAGAGAGAGAGCGTGAGAGGGAGTGTAGCCAGAAACAAGGTTAGGAGAAGGAGGGTCCTGAGTGCCAGTACAGAGGGAAGGAGGAGACCCCGACCCAGAGGGAGAGAAAAAGAAAAAGAGAGAGAGAGCGTGAGAGGGAGTGTAGCCAGAAACAAGGTTAGGAGAAGGAGGGTCCTGAGTGCCAGTACAGAGGGAAGTAAGACCCCCGACCCAGAGGGAGAGAGAAAAGAAAAAGAGAGAGAGAGCGTGAGAGGGAGTGTAGCCAGAAACAAGGTTAGGAGAAGGAGGGTCCTGAGTGCCAGTACAGAGGGAAGTAGGAGACCCCAAGAGAGAGAGAAAAAGAGAGAGAGAGCGTGAGAGGGAGTGTAGCCAGAAACAAGGTTAGGAGAAGGAGGGTCCTGAGTGCCAGTACAGAGGGAAGTAGGAGACCCCGACCCAGAGGGAGAGAAAAAGAAAAAGAGAGAGAGAGCGTGAGAGGGAGTGTAGCCAGAAACAAGGTTAGGAGAAGGAGGGTCCTGAGTGCCAGTACAGAGGGAAGGAGGAGACCCCCGACCCAGAGGGAGAGAAAGAAAAAGAGAGAGAGAGCGTGAGAGGGAGTGTAGCCAGAAACAAGGTTAGGAGAAGGAGGGTCCTGAGTGCCAGTACAGAGGGAAGTAGGAGAAAGAAGAAAGAGAGAGAGAGAGCGTGAGAGGGAGTGTAGCCAGAAACAAGGTTAGGAGAAGGAGGGTCCTGAGTGCAGTACAGAGGGAAGTAGGAGACCCCCGACCCAGAGGGAGAGAAAAAGAAAAAGAGAGAGAGAGCGTGAGAGGGAGTGTAGCCAGAAACAAGGTTAGGAGAAGGAGGGTCCTGAGTGCCAGTACAGAGGGAAGGAGGAGACCCCGACCCAGAGGGGAGAAAAAGAAAAAGAGAGAGAGAGCGTGAGAGGGAGTGTAGCCAGAAACAAGGTTAGGAGAAGGAGGGTCCTGAGTGCCAGTACAGAGGGAAGTAGGACACCCCGACCCAGAGGGAGAGAAAAAGAAAAAGAGAGAGAGAGCGTGAGAGGGAGTGTAGCCAGAAACAAGGTTAGGAGAAGGAGGGTCCTGAGTGCCAGTACAGAGGGAAGTAGGAGACCCCCGACCCAGAGGGAGAGAAAAAGAAAAAGAGAGAGAGAGAGCGTGAGAGGGAGTGTAGCCAGAAACAAGGTTAGGAGAAGGAGGGTCCTGAGTGCCAGTACAGAGGGAAGTAGGAGACCCCCGACCCAGAGGGAGAGAAAAAGAAAAAGAGAGAGAGAGAGCGTGAGAGGGAGTGTAGCCAGAAACAAGGTTAGGAGAAGGAGGGTCCTCAGTGCCAGTACAGAGGGAAGGAGGAGACCCCCGACCCAGAGGGAGAGAAAAAGAAAAAGAGAGAGAGAGCGTGAGAGGGAGTGTAGCCAGAAACAAGGTTAGGAGAAGGAGAGGTCCTGAGTGCCAGTACAGAGGGAAGTAGGAGACCCCCGACCCAGAGGGAGAGAAAAAGAAAAAGAGAGAGAGAGCGTGAGAGGGAGTGTAGCCAGAAACAAGGTTAGGAGAAGGAGGGTCCTGAGTGCCAGTACAGAGGGAAGTAGGAGACCCCACCCAGAGGGAGAGAAAAAGAAAAAGAGAGAGAGAGCGTGAGAGGGAGTGTAGCCAGAAACAAGGTTAGGAGAAGGAGGGTCCTGAGTGCCAGTACAGAGGGAAGTAGGAGACCCCGACCCAGAGGGAGAGAAAAAGAAAAAGAGAGAGAGAGCGTGAGAGGGAGTGTAGCCAGAAACAAGGTTAGGAGAAGGAGGGTCCTGAGTGCCAGTACAGAGGGAAGTAGGAGACCCCCGACCCAGAGGGAGAGAAAAAGAAAAAGAGAGAGAGAGCGTGAGAGGGAGTGTAGCCAGATACAAGGTTAGGAGAAGGAGGGTCCTGAGTGCCAGTAAAGAGGGATGTAGGAGACCCCCGACCCAGAGGGAGAGAAAAAGAAAAAGAGAGAGAGAGCGTGAGAGGGAGTGTAGCCAGAAACAAGGTTAGGAGAAGGAGGGTCCTGAGTGCCAGTACAGAGGGAAGTAGGAGACCCCGACCCAGAGGGAGAGAAAAAGAAAAAGAGAGAGAGAGCGTGAGAGGGAGTGTAGCCAGAAAAAGGTTAGGAGAAGGAGGGTCCTGAGTGCCAGTACAGAGGGAAGGAGGAGACCCCGACCCAGAGGGAGAGAAAAGAAAAAGAGAGAGAGAGCGTGAGAGGGAGTGTAGCCAGAAACAAGGTTAGGAGAAGGAGGGTCCTGAGTGCCAGTACAGAGGGAAGGAGGAGACCCCGACCCAGAGGGAGAGAAAAAGAAAAAGAGAGAGAGAGCGTGAGAGGGAGTGTAGCCAGAAACAAGGTTAGGAGAAGGAGGGTCCTGAGTGCCAGTACAGAGGGAAGTAGGAGACCCCCGACCCAGAGGGAGAGAAAAAGAAAAAGAGAGAGAGAGCGTGAGAGGGAGTGTAGCCAGAAACAAGGTTAGGAGAAGGAGGGTCCTGAGTGCCAGTACAGAGGGAAGTAGGAGACCCCCGACCCAGAGGGAGAGAAAAAGAAAAAGAGAGAGAGAGCGTGAGAGGGAGTGTAGCCAGAAACAAGGTTAGGAGAAGGAGGGTCCTGAGTGCCAGTACAGAGGGAAGGAGGAGACCCCGACCCAGAGGGAGAGAAAAAGAAAAAGAGAGAGAGAGCGTGAGAGGGAGTGTAGCCAGAAACAAGGTTAGGAGAAGAGGGTCCTGAGTGCCAGTACAGAGAGAAGGAGGAGACCCCCGACCCAGAGGGAGAGAAAAAGAAAAAGAGAGAGAGAGCGTGAGAGGGAGTGTAGCCAGAAACAAGGTTAGGAGAAGGAGGGTCCTGAGTGCCAGTACAGAGGGAAGGAGGAGACCCCCGACCCAGAGGGAGAGAAAAAGAAAAAGAGAGAGAGAGCGTGAGAGGGAGTGTAGCCAGAAACAAGGTTAGGAGAAGGAGGGTCCTGAGTGCCAGTACAGAGGGAAGTAGGAGACCCCCGACCCAGAGGGAGAGAAAAAGAAAAAGAGAGAGAGAGCGTGAGAGGGAGTGTAGCCAGAAACAAGGTTAGGAGAAGGAGGGTCCTGAGTGCCAGTACAGAGGGAAGTAGGAGACCCCCGACCCAGAGGGAGAGAAAAAGAAAAAGAGAGAGAGAGCGTGAGAGGGAGTGTAGCCAGATACAAGGTTAGGAGAAGGAGGGTCCTGAGTGCCAGTAAAGAGGGATGTAGGAGACCCCCGACCCAGAGGGAGAGAAAAAGAAAAAGAGAGAGAGAGCGTGAGAGGGAGTGTAGCCAGAAACAAGGTTAGGAGAAGGAGGGTCCTGAGTGCCAGTACAGAGGGAAGTAGGAGACCCCGACCCAGAGGGAGAGAAAAAGAAAAAGAGAGAGAGAGCGTGAGAGGGAGTGTAGCCAGAAACAAGGTTAGGAGAAGGAGGGTCCTGAGTGCCAGTACAGAGGGAAGGAGGAGACCCCGACCCAGAGGGAGAGAAAAAGAAAAAGAATGAGAGAGCGTGAGAAGGAGTGTAGCCAGAATCAAGGTTAGGAGAAGGAGGGTCCTGAGTGCCAGTACAGAGGGAAGGAGGAGACCCCCGACCCAGAGGGAGAGAAAGAGAAAAAGAGAGAGAGAGAGAGAGAGAGCGTGAGAGGGAGTGTAGCCAGAAAGAAGGTTAGGATGAGGAGGGTCCTGAGTGCCAGTACAAAGGGAAGTAGGAGACCCCTGACCCAGAGGGAGAGAAAAAGAAAAAGAGAGAGAGAGCGTGAGAGGGAGTGTAGCCAGAAACATGGTTAGGAGAAGGAGGGTCCTGAGTGCCAGTACAGAGGGAAGTAGGACACCCCCGACCCAGAGGGAGAGAAAAAGAAAAAGAGAGAGAAGCGTGAGAGGGAGTGTAGCCAGAAACAAGGTTAGGAGAAAGAGGGTCCTGAGTGCCAGTACAGAGAGAAGGAGGAGACCCCGACCCAGAGGGAGAGAAAAAGAAAAAAAAAGAGAGAGCGTGAGAGGGAGTGTAGCCAGAAACAAGGTTAGGAGAAGGAGGGTCCTGAGTGCCAGTACAGAGGGAAGGAGGAGACCCCCGACCCAGAGGGAGAGAAAGAGAAAAAGAGAGAGAGAGCTTGAGAGGGAGTGTAGCCAGAAACAAGGTTAGGAGAAGGAGGGTCCTGAGTGCCAGTACAGAGAGAAGGAGGAGACCCCGACCCAGAGGGAGAGAAAAAGAAAAAGAGAGAGAGAGCGTGAGAGGGAGTGTAGCCAGAAACAAGGTTAGGAGAAGGAGGGTCCTGAGTGCCAGTACAGAGGGAAGGAGGAGACCCCGACCCAGAGGGAGAGAAAAAGAAAAAGAGAGAGAGAGCGTGAGAGGGAGTGTAGCCAGAAACAAGGTTAGGAGAAGGAGGGTCCTGAGTGCCAGTACAGAGGGAAGTAGGAGACCCCCGACCCAGAGGGAGAGAAAAAGAAAAAGAGAGAGAGAGCGTGAGAGGGAGTGTAGCCAGAAACAAGGTTAGGAGAAGGAGGGTCCTGAGTGCCAGTACAGAGGGAAGTAGGAGACCCCCGACCCAGAGGGAGAGAAAAAGAAAAAGAGAGAGAGAGCGTGAGAGGGAGTGTAGCCAGAAAAAGGTTAGGAGAAGGAGGGTCCTGAGTGCCAGTACAGAGGGAAGTAGGAGACCCCCGACCCAGAGGGAGAGAAAAAGAAAAAGAGAGAGAGAGCGTGAGAGGGAGTGTAGCCAGAAACAAGGTTAGGAGAAGGAGGGTCCTGAGTGCCAGTACAGAGGGAAGGAGGAGACCCCGACCCAGAGGGAGAGAAAAAGAAAAAGAATGAGAGAGCGTGAGAAGGAGTGTAGCCAGAATCAAGGTTAGGAGAAGGAGGGTCCTGAGTGCCAGTACAGAGGGAAGGAGGAGACCCCCGACCCAGAGGGAGAGAAAGAGAAAAAGAGAGAGAGAGAGAGAGAGAGAGCGTGAGAGGGAGTGTAGCCAGAAAGAAGGTTAGGATGAGGAGGGTCCTGAGTGCCAGTACAAAGGGAAGTAGGAGACCCCTGACCCAGAGGGAGAGAAAAAGAAAAAGAGAGAGAGAGCGTGAGAAGGAGTGTAGCCAGAAACATGGTTAGGAGAAGGAGGGTCCTGAGTGCCAGTACAGAGGGAAGTAGGACACCCCCGACCCAGAGGGAGAGAAAAAGAAAAGAGAGAGAGAGCGTGAGAGGGAGTGTAGCCAGAAACAAGGTTAGGAGAAAGAGGGTCCTGAGTGCCAGTACAGAGAGAAGGAGGAGACCCCGACCCAGAGGGAGAGAAAAAGAAAAAAAAAGAGAGAGCGTGAGAGGGAGTGTAGCCAGAAACAAGGTTAGGAGAAGGAGGGTCCTGAGTGCCAGTACAGAGGGAAGGAGGAGACCCCCGACCCAGAGGGAGAGAAAGAGAAAAAGAGAGAGAGAGCTTGAGAGGGAGTGTAGCCAGAAACAAGGTTAGGAGAAGGAGGGTCCTGAGTGCCAGTACAGAGAGAAGGAGGAGACCCCGACCCAGAGGGAGAGAAAAAGAAAAAGAGAGAGAGAGCGTGAGAGGGAGTGTAGCCAGAAACAAGGTTAGGAGAGGGAGGGTCCTGAGTGCCAGTACAGAGGGAAGGAGGAGACCCCCGACCCAGAGGGAGAGAAAAAGAAAAAGAGAGAGAGAGCGTGAGAGGGAGTGTAGCAGAAACAAGGTTAGGAGAAGGAGGGTCCTGAGTGCCAGTACAGAGGGAAGTAGGAGACCCCCGACCCAGAGGGAGAGAAAAAGAAAAAGAGAGAGAGAGCGTGAGAGGGAGTGTAGCCAGAAACAAGGTTAGGAGAAGGAGGGTCCTGAGTGCCAGTACAGAGGGAAGTAGGAGACCCCCGACCCAGAGGGAGAGAAAAAGAAAAAGAGAGAGAGAGCGTGAGAGGGAGTGTAGCCAGAACAAGGTTAGGAGAAGGAGGGTCCTGAGTGCCAGTACAGAGGGAAGTAGGAGACCCCCGACCCAGAGGGAGAGAAAAAGAAAAAGAGAGAGAGAGCGTGAGAGGGAGTGTAGCCAGAAACAAGGTTAGGAGAAGGAGGGTCCTGAGTGCCAGTACAGAGGGAAGGAGGAGACCCCGACCCAGAGGGAGAGACGAAAAGAAAAAGAGAGAGAGAGCGTGAGAGGGAGTGTAGCCAGAAACAAGGTTAGGAGAAGGAGGGTCCTGAGTGCCAGTACAGAGGGAAGTAGGAGAAAGAAGAAAGAGAGAGAGAGAGCGTGAGAGGGAGTGTAGCCAGAAACAAGGTTAGGAGAAGGAGGGTCCTGAGTGCCAGTACAGAGGGAAGTAGGAGACCCCCGACCCAGAGGGAGAGAAAAAGAAAAAGAGAGAGAGAGCGTGAGAAGGAGTGTAGCCAGAAACAAGGTTAGGAGAAGGAGGGTCCTGAGTGCCAGTACAAAGGGAAGTAGGAGACCCCGACCCAGAGGGAGAGAAAAAGAAAAAGAAAGAGAGAGCGTGAGAGGGAGTGTAGCCAGAAACAAGGTTAGGAGAAGGAGGGTCCTGAGTGCCAGTACAGAGGGAAGTAGGACACCCCGACCCAGAGGGAAGAAAAAAAAAAGAGAGAGAGAGCGTGAGAGGGAGTGTAGCCAGAAACAAGGTTAGGAGAAGGAGGGTCCTGAGTGCCAGTACAGAGGGAAGAGGAGACCCCCGACCCAGAGGGAGAGAAAAAGAAAAAGAGAGAGAGAGCGTGAGAGGGAGTGTAGCCAGAAACAAGGTTAGGAGAAGGAGGGTCCTGAGTGCCAGTACAGAGGGAAGGAGGAGACCCCCGACCCAGAGGGAGAGAAAAAGAAAAAGAGAGAGAGAGCGTGAGAGGGAGTGTAGCCAGAAACAAGGTTAGGAGAGGGAGGGTCCTGAGTGCCAGTACAGAGGGAAGGAGGAGACCCCGACCCAGAGGGAGAGAAAAAGAAAAAGAGAGAGAGAGCGTGAGAGGGAGTGTAGCAGAAACAAGGTTAGGAGAAGGAGGGTCCTGAGTGCAGTACAGAGGGAAGTAGGAGACCCCCGACCCAGGGGGAGAGAAAAAGAAAAAGAGAGAGAGAGCGTGAGAGGGAGTGTAGCCAGAAACAAGGTTAGGAGAAGGAGGGTCCTGAGTGCCAGTACAGAGGGAAGTAGGAGACCCCACCCAGAGGGAGAGAAAAAGAAAAAGAGAGAGAGAGAGCGTGAGAGGGAGTGTAGCCAGAAACAAGGTTAGGAGAAGGAGGGTCCTGAGTGCCAGTACAGAGGGAAGTAGGAGACCCCCGACCCAGAGGGAGAGAAAAAGAAAGAGAGAGAGAGAGCGTGAGAGGGAGTGTAGCCAGAAACAAGGTTAGGAGAAGGAGGGTCCTGAGTGCCAGTACAGAGGGAAGGAGAGACCCCGACCCAGAGGGAGAGAAAAAGAAAAAGAGAGAGAGAGCGTGAGAGGGAGTGTAGCCAGAAACAAGGTTAGGAGAAGGAGGGTCCTGAGTGCCAGTACAGAGGGAAGTAGTAGACCCTCGACCCAGTGGGAGAGAAAAAGAAAAAGAGAGAGAGAGAGCGTGAGAGGGAGTGTAGCCAGAAACAAGGTTAGGAGAAGGAGGGTCCTGAGTGCCAGTACAGAGGGAAGTAGGAGACCCCCGACCCAGAGGGAGAGAAAAAGAAAAAGAGAGAGAGAGCGTGAGAGGGAGTGTAGCCAGAAACAAGGTTAGGAGAAGGAGGGTCCTGAGTGCCAGTACAGAGGGAAGTAGGAGACCCCCGACCCAGAGGGAGAGAAAAAGAAAAAGAGAGAGAGAGCGTGAGAGGGAGTGTAGCCAGAAACAAGGTTAGGAGAAGGAGGGTCCTGAGTGCCAGTAAGAGGGAAGTAGTAGACCCCCGACCCAGAGGGAGAGAAAAAGAAAAAGAGAGAGAGAGCGTGAGAGGGAGTGTAGCCAGAAACAAGGTTAGGAGAAGGAGGGTCCTGAGTGCCAGTACAGAGGGAAGTAGGAGACCCCCGACCCAGAGGGAGAGAAAAAGAAAAAGAGAGAGAGAGCGTGAGAGGGAGTGTAGCCAGATACAAGGTTAGGAGAAGGAGGGTCCTGAGTGCCAGTACAGAGGGAAGTAGGAGACCCCCGACCCAGAGGGAGAGAAAAAGAAAAAGAGAGAGAGAGCGTGAGAGGGAGTGTAGCCAGAAACAAGGTTAGGAGAAGGAGGGTCCTGAGTGCCAGTACAGAGGGAAGGAGAGACCCCGACCCAGAGGGAGAGACGAAGAAAAAGAGAGAGAGAGCGTGAGAGGGAGTGTAGCCAGAAACAAGGTTAGGAGAAGGAGGGTCCTGAGTGCCAGTACAGAGGGAAGTAGGAGAAAAGAGAAAGAAAAAGAGAGAGAGAGCGTGAGAGGGAGTGTAGCCAGAAACAAGGTTAGGAGAAGGAGGGTCCTGAGTGCCAGTACAGAGGGAAGTAGGAGACCCCCGACCCAGAGGGAGAGAAAAAGAAAAAGAGAGAGAGAGCGTGAGAGGGAGTGTAGCCAGAAACAAGGTTAGGAGAAGGAGGGTCCTGAGTGCCAGTACAGAGGGAAGGAGGAGACCCCGACCCAGAGGGAGAGAAAAAGAAAAAGAGAGAGAGAGCGTGAGAGGGAGTGTAGCCAGAAACAAGGTTAGGAGAAGGAGGGTCCTGAGTGCCAGTACAGAGGGAAGTAGGAGAAAAAGAAAGAAAAAGAGAGAGAGAGCGTGAGAGGGAGTGTAGCCAGAAACAAGGTTAGGAGAAGGAGGGTCCTGAGTGCCAGTACAGAGGGAAGTAGGAGACCCCCGACCCAGAGGGAGAGAAAAAGAAAAAGAGAGAGAGAGCGTGAGAGGGAGTGTAGCCAGAAACAAGGTTAGGAGAAGGAGGGTCCTGAGTGCCAGTACAGAGGGAAGGAGGAGACCCCGACCCAGAGGGGGAGAAAAAGAAAAAGAAAGAGAGAGCGTGAGAGGGAGTGTAGCCAGAAACAAGGTTAGGAGAAGGAGGGTCCCGAGTGCCAGTACAGAGGGAAGTAGGACACCCCCGACCCAGAGGGAGAGAAAAAGAAAAAGAGAGAGAGAGCGTGAGAGGGAGTGTAGCCAGAAACAAGGTTAGGAGAAGGAGGGTCCTGAGTGCCAGTAGAGAGGGAAGGAGGAGACCCCCGACCCAGAGGGAGAGAAAAAGAAAAAGAGAGAGAGAGCGTGAGAGGGAGTGTAGCCAGAACAAGGTTAGGAAGGAGGGTCCTGAGTGCCAGTACAGAGGGGAGTAAGAGACCCCCGACCCAGAGGGAGAGAAAAAGAAAAAGAGAGAGAGAGCGTGAGAGGGAGTGTAGCCAGATACAAGGTTAGGAGAAGGAGGGTCCTGAGTGCCAGTACAGAGGGAAGTAGGAGACCCCCGACCCAGAGGGAGAGAAAAAGAAAGAGAGAGAGAGAGCGTGAGAGGGAGTGTAGCCAGAAACAAGGTTAGGAGAAGGAGGGTCCTGAGTGCCAGTACAGAGGGAAGTAGGAGACCCCCGACCCAGAGGGAAGAGAAAAAGAAAAAGAGAGAGAGAGAGCGTGAGAGGGAGTGTAGCCAGAAACAAGGTTAGGAGAAGGAGGGTCCTGAGTGCCAGTACAGAGGGAAGGAGGACACCCCCGACCCAGAGGGAGAGAAAAAGAAAAAGAGAGAGAGAGCGTGAGAGGGAGTGTAGCCAGAAACAAGGTTAGGAGAAGGAGGGTCCTGAGTGCCAGTACAGAGGGAAGTAGGAGACCCCCGACCCAGAGGGAGAGAAAAAGAAAAAGAGAGAGAGAGCGTGAGAGGGAGTGTAGCCAGAAACAAGGTTAGGAGAAGGAGGGTCCTGAGTGCCAGTACAAGAGGGAAGGAGGAGACCCCCGACCCAGAGGGAGAGAAAAAGAAAAAGAGAGAGAGAGAGAGCTGAGAGGGAGTGTAGCCAGAAACAAGGTTAGGAGAAGGAGGGTCCTGAGTGCCAGTACAGAGGGAAGTAGGAGACCCCCGACCCAGAGGGAGAGAAAAAGAAAAAGAGAGAGAGAGCGTGAGAGGGAGTGTAGCCAGAAACAAGGTTAGGAGAAGGAGGGTCCTGAGTGCCAGTACAGAGGGAAGGAGAAGACCCCGACCCAGAGGGAGAGAAAAAGAAAAAGAGAGAGAGAGCGTGAGAGGGAGTGTAGCCAGAAACAAGGTTAGGAGAAGGAGGGTCCTGAGTGCCAGTACAGAGGGAAGTAGGAGACCCCCGACCCAGAGGAGAGAAAAAGAAAAGAGAGAGAGAGCGTGAGAGGGAGTGTAGCCAGAAACAAGGTTAGGAGAAGGAGGGTCTGAGTGCCAGTACAGAGGGAAGTAGGACACCCCCGACCCAGAGGGAGAGAAAAAGAAAAAGAGAGAGAGAGCGTGAGAGGGAGTGTAGCCAGATACAAGGTTAGGAGAAGGAGGGTCCTGAGTGCCAGTACAGAGGGAAGTAGGAGACCCCCGACCCAGAGGGAGAGAAAAACAAAAAGAGAGAGAGAGCGTGAGAAGGAGTGTAGCCAGAAACAAGGTTAGGAGAAGGAGGTTCCTGAGTGCCAGTACAGAGGGAAGGAGAAGACCCCGACCCAGAGGGAGAGACGAAGAAAAAGAGAGAGAGAGCGTGAGAGGGAGTGTAGCCAGAAACAAGGTTAGGAGAAGGAGGGTCCTGAGTGCCAGTACAGAGGGAAGTAGGAGAAAAAGAAAGAGAGAGAGAGAGCGTGAGAGGGAGTGTAGCCAGAAACAAGGTTAGGAGAAGGAGGGTCCTGAGTGTCAGTACAGAGGGAAGTAGGAGACCCCCGACCCAGAGGGAGAGAAAAAGAAAAAGAGAGAGAGAGCGTGAGAAGGAGTGTAGCCAGAAACAAGGTTAGGAGGAGGAGGGTCCTGAGTGCCAGTACAGAGGGAAGGAGGAGACCCCGACCCAGAGGGAGAGAAAAAGAAAAAGAGAGAGAGAGCGTGAGAGGGAGTGTAGCCAGAAACAAGGTTAGGAGAAGGAGGGTCCTGAGTGCCAGTACAGAGGGAAGTAGGAGAAAAAGAAAGAGAGAGAGAGAGCGTGAGAGGGAGTGTAGCCAGAAACAAGGTTAGGAGAAGGAGGGTCCTGAGTGTCAGTACAGAGGGAAGTAGGAGACCCCCGACCCAGAGGGAGAGAAAAAGAAAAAGAGAGAGAGAGCGTGAGAGGGAGTGTAGCCAGAAACAAGGTTAGGAGAAGGAGGGTCCTGAGTGCCAGTACAAAGGGAAGGAGGAGACCCCGACCCAGAGGGGGAGAAAAAGAAAAAGAAAGAGAGAGCGTGAGAGGGAGTGTAGCCAGAAACAAGGTTAGGAGAAGGAGGGTCCCGAGTGCTAGTACAGAGGGAAGTAGGACACCCCCGACCCAGAGGGAGAGAAAAAGAAAAAGAGAGAGAGAGCATGAGAGGGAGTGTAGCCAGAAACAAGGTTAGGAGAAGGTGGGTCCTGAGTGCCAGTAGAGAGGGAAGGAGGAGACCCCCGACCCAGAGGGAGAGAAAAAGAAAAAGAGAGAGAGAGCGTGAGAGGGAGTGTAGCCAGATACAAGGTTGAAGGAGGGTCCTGAGTGCCAGTACAGAGGGGAGTAAGAGACCCCCGACCCAGAGGGAGAGAAAAAGAAAAAGAGAGAGAGAGCGTGAGAGGGAGTGTAGCCAGATACAAGGTTAGGAGAAGGAGGGTCCTGAGTGCCAGTACAGAGGGAAGGAGGAGACCCCCGACCCAGAGGGAGAGAAAAAGAAAGAGAGAGAGAGAGCGTGAGAGGGAGTTTAGCCAGAAACAAGGTTAGGAGAAGGAGGGTCCTGAGTGCCAGTACAGAGGGAAGTAGGAGACCCCCGACCCAGAGGAAGAGAAAAAGAAAAAGAGAGAGAGAGAGCGTGAGAGGGAGTGTAGCCAGAAACAAGGTTAGGAGAAGGAGGGTCCTCAGTGCCAGTACAGAGGGAAGGAGGACACCCCCGACCCAGAGGGAGAGAAAAAGAAAAAGAGAGAGAGAGAGAGCGTGAGAGGGAGTGTAGCCAGAAACAAGGTTAGGAGAAGGAGGGTCCTGAGTGCCAGTACAGAGGAAAGGAGGAGACCCCCGACCCAGAGGGAGAGAAAAAGAAAAAGAGAGAGAGAGCGTGAGAGGGAGTGTAGCCAGAAACAAGGTTAGGAGAAGGAGGGTCCTGAGTGCCAGTAAAGAGGGAAGGAGGAGACCCCCGACCCAGAGGGAGAGAAAAAGAAAAAGAGAGAGAGAGAGAGAGCTTGAGAGGGAGTGTAGCCAGATACAAGGTTAGGAGAAGGAGGGTCCTGAGTGCCAGTACAGAGGGAAGTAGGACACCCCCGACCCAGAGGGAGAGAAAAAGAAAAAGAGAGAGAGAGCGTGAGAGGGAGTGTAGCCAGAAACAAGGTTAGGAGAAGGAGGGTCCTGAGTGCCAGTACAGAGGGAAGGAGAAGACCCCGACCCAGAGGGAGAGAAAAAGAAAAAGAGAGAGAGAGCGTGAGAGGGAGTGTAGCCAGAAACAAGGTTAGGAGAAGGAGGGTCCTGAGTGCCAGTACAGAGGGAAGTAGGAGACCCCCGACCCAGAGTGAGAGAAAAAGAAAAAGAGAGAGAGAGCGTGAGAGGGAGTGTAGCCAGAAACAAAGTTAGGAGAAGGAGGGTACTGAGTGCCAGTACAGAGGGAAGTAGGACACCCCCGACCCAGAGGGAGAAAAAAAGAAAAAGAGAGAGAGAGCGTGAGAGGGAGTTTAGCCAGAAACAAGGTTAGGAGAAGGAGGGTCCTGAGTGCCAGTACAGAGGGAAGGAGGAGACCCCCGACCCAGAGGAAGAGAAAAAGAAAAAGAGAGAGAGAGAGCGTGAGAGGGAGTGTAGCCAGAAACAAGGTTAGGAGAAGGAGGGTCCTCAGTGCCAGTATAGAGGGAAGGAGGACACCCCCGACCCAGAGGGAGAGAAAAAGAAAAAGAGAGAGAGAGAGAGCGTGAGAGGGAGTGTAGCCAGAAACAAGGTTAGGAGAAGGAGGGTCCTCAGTGCCAGTACAGAGGGAAGGAGGAGACCCCGACCCAGAGGGAGAGAAAAAGAAAAAGAGAGAGAGAGTGTGAGAGGGAGTGTAGCCAGAAACAAGGTTAGGAGAAGGAGGGTCCTGAGTGCCAGTAAAGAGGGAAGGAGGAGATCCCCGACCCAGAGGGAGAGAAAAAGAAAAAGAGAGAGAGAGCGTGAGAGGGAGTGTAGCCAGATACAAGGTTAGGAGAAGGAGGGTCCTGAGTGCCAGTACAGAAGGAAGTAGGACACCCCCGACCCAGAGGGAGAGAAAAAGAAAAAGAGAGAGAGAGCGTGAGAGGGAGTTTAGCCAGAAACAAGGTTAGGAGAAGGAGGGTCCTGAGTGCCAGTACAGAGGGAAGGAGAAGACCCCGACCCAGAGGGAGAGAAAAAGAAAAAGAGAGAGAGAGCGTGAGAGAGAGTGTAGCCAGAAACAAGGTTAGGAGAAGGAGGGTCCTGAGTGCCAGTACAGAGGGAAGTAGGAGACCCCCAACCCAGAGGGAGAGAAAAAGAAAAAGAGAGAGAGAGCGTGAGAGGGAGTGTAGTCAGAAACAAGGTTAGGAGAAGGAGGGTCCTGAGTGCCAGTACAGAGGGAAGGAGAAGACCCCGACCCAGAGGGAGAGAAAAAGAAAAAGAGAGAGAGAGCGAGAGAGGGAGTGTAGCCAGAAACAAGGTTAGGAGAAGGAGGGTCCTGAGTGCCAGTACAGAGGGAAGTAGGACACCCCCGACCCAGAGGGAGAGAAAAAGAAAAAGAGAGAGAGAGCGTGAGAGGGAGTGTAGCCAGAAACAAGGTTAGGAGAAGGAGGGTCCTGAGTGCCAGTACAGAGGGAAGTAGGACACCCCCGACCCAGAGGGAGAGAAAAATAAAAAGAGAGAGAGAGCGTGAGAGGGAGTGTCGACAGAAACAAGGTTAGGAGAAGGAGGGTACTGAGTTCCAGTACAGAGGGAATTAGTAGACCCCCGACCCAGTGAGAGAGAAAAAGAAATAGAGAGAGAGAGCGTGAGAGGGAGTGTAGACAGAAACAAGATTAGGAGAAGGAGGGTCCTGAGTGCCAGTACAGAGGGAAGGAGGAGACCCCCGACCCAGAGGGAGAGAAAAAGAAAAAGAGAGAGAGAGCGTGAGAGGGAGTGTAGCCAGAAACAAGGTTAGGAGAAGGAGGGTCCTGAGTGCCAGTACAGAGGGAAGGAGGAGACCCCCGACCCAGAGGAAGAGAAAGAGAAAAAGAGAGAGAGAGAGCCTGGGAGGGAGTGTAGCCAGAGACAAGGTTAGAAGGACGAGGGTCCTGAGTGCCAGTACAGAAGGAAGGAGGAGACCCCCGACCCAAAGGGAGAGAAAAAGAAAGAGAAGAGAGAGAGCGTGAGAGGGAGTGTAGCCAGAAACAAGGTTAGGAGAAGGAGGGTCCTGAGTGCCAGTACAGAGGGAAGTAAGACACCCCGACCCAGAGGGAGAGAAAAAGAAAATTAGAGAGAGAGCGTGAGAGGGAGTGTAGCCAGAAACAAGGTTAGGAGAAGGAGGGTCCTGAGTGCCAGTAGAGAGGGAAGTAGGAGACCCCCGACCCAGAGGGAGAGAAAAAGAAAAAGAGAGAGAGAGCATGAGAGGGAGTCTAGCCAGAAACAAGGTTAGGAGAAGGAGGGTCCTGAGTGCCAGTAGAGAGGGAAGGAGGAGACCCCCGACCCAGAGGGAGAGAAAAAGAAAAAGAGAGAGAGAGCGTGAGAGGGAGTGTAGCCAGATACAAGGTTGAAGGAGGGTCCTGAGTGCCAGTACAGAGGGGAGTAAGAGACCCCCGACCCAGAGGGAGAGAAAAAGAAAAAAGAGAGAGAGAGCGTGAGAGGGAGTGTAGCCAGATACAAGGTTAGGAGAAGGAGGGTCCTGAGTGCCAGTACAGAGGGAAGTAGGAGACCCCCGACCCAGAGTGAGAGAAAAAGAAAAAGAGAGAGAGAGCGTGAGAGGGAGTGTAGCCAGAAACAAAGTTAGGAGAAGGAGGGTCCTAAGTGCCAGTACAGAGGGAAGTAGGACACCCCCGACCCAGAGGGAGAAAAAAAGAAAAAGAGAGAGAGAGCGTGAGAGGGAGTTTAGCCAGAAACAAGGTTAGGAGAAGGAGGGTCCTGAGTGCCAGTACAGAGGGAAGTAGGAGACCCCCGACCCAGAGGAAGAGAAAAAGAAAAAGAGAGAGAGAGAGCGTGAGAGGGAGTGTAGCCAGAAACAAGGTTAGGAGAAGGAGGGTCCTCAGTGCCAGTACAGAGGGAAGGAGGACACCCCCGACCCAGAGGGAGAGAAAAAGAAAAAGAGAGAGAGAGAGAGAGCGTGAGAGGGAGTGTAGCCAGAAACAAGGTTAGGAGAAGGAGGGTCCTGAGTGCCAGTACAGAGGAAAGGAGGAGACCCCCGACCCAGAGGGAGAGAAAAAGAAAAAGAGAGAGAGAGTGTGAGAGGGAGTGTAGCCAGAAACAAGGTTAGGAGAAGGAGGGTCCTGAGTGCCAGTAAAGAGGGAAGGAGGAGACCCCCGACCCAGAGGGAGAGAAAAAGAAAAAGAGAGAGAGAGCGTGAGAGGGAGTGTAGCCAGATACAAGGTTAGGAGAAGGAGGGTCCTGAGTGCCAGTACAGAGGGAAGTAGGACACCCCCGACCCAGAGGGAGAGAAAAAGAAAAAGAGAGAGAGAGCGTGAGAGGGAGTGTAGCCAGAAACAAGGTTAGGAGAAGGAGGGTCCTGAGTGCCAGTACAGAGGGAAGGAGAAGACCCCGACCCAGAGGGAGGGAAAAAGAAAAAGAGAGAGAGAGTGTGAGAGGGAGTGTAGCCAGAAACAAAGTTAGGAGAAGGAGGGTCCTGAGTGCCAGTACAGAGGGAAGTAGGACAACCCCGACCCAGAGGGAGAAAAAAAGAAAAAGAGAGAGAGAGCGTGAGAGGGAGTTTAGCCAGAAACAAGGTTAGGAGAAGGAGGGTCCTGAGTGCCAGTACAGAGGGAAGGAGGAGACCCCCGACCCAGAGGAAGAGAAAAAGAAAAAGAGAGAGAGAGA
Source organism: Palaemon carinicauda (assembly GCF_036898095.1). Taxonomy (NCBI): domain Eukaryota; kingdom Metazoa; phylum Arthropoda; class Malacostraca; order Decapoda; family Palaemonidae; genus Palaemon; species Palaemon carinicauda. The sequence continues at coordinate 106,727,478 of NC_090733.1, forward strand.
GCGTGAGAGGGAGTGTAGCCAGAAACAAGGTTAGGAGAAGGAGGGTCCTCAGTGCCAGTATAGAGGGAAGGAGGACACCCCCGACCCAGAGGGAGAGAAAAAGAAAAAGAGAGAGAGAGAGAGCGTGAGAGGGAGTGTAGCCAGAAACAAGGTTAGGAGAAGGAGGGTCTTCAGTGCCAGTACAGAGGGAAGGAGGAGATCCCGACCCAGAGGGAGAGAAAAAGAAAAAGAGAGAGAGAGTGTGAGAGGGATTGTAGCCAGAAACAAGGTTAGGAGAAGGAGGGTCCTGAGTGCCAGTAAAGAGGGAAGGAGGAGACCCCCGACCCAGAGGGAGAGAAAAAGAAAAAGAGAGAGAGAGCGTGAGAGGGAGTGTAGCCAGATAAAAGGTTAGGAGAAGGAGGGTCCTGAGTGCCAGTACAGAGGGAAGTAGGACACCCCCGACCCAGAGGGAGAGAAAAAGAAAAAGAGAGAGAGAGCGTGAGAGGGAGTTTAGCCAGAAACAAGGTTAGGAGAAGGAGGGTCCTGAGTGCCAGTACAGAGGGAAGGAGAAGACCCCGACCCAGAGGGAGAGAAAAAGAAAAAGAGAGAGAGAGCGTGAGAGAGAGTGTAGCCAGAAACAAGGTTAGGAGAAGGAGGGTCCTGAGTGCTAGTACAGAGGGAAGTAGGAGACCCCCAACCCAGAGGGAGAGAAAAAGAAAAAGAGAGAGAGAGCGTGAGAGGGAGTGTAGTCAGAAACAAGGTTAGGAGAAGGAGGGTCCTGAGTGCCAGTACAGAGGGAAGGAGAAGACCCCGACCCAGAGGGAGAGAAAAAGAAAAAGAGAGAGAGAGCGAGAGAGGGAGTGTAGCCAGAAACAAGGTTAGGAGAAGGAGGGTCCTGAGTGCCAGTACAGAGGGAAGTAGGACACCCCCGACCCAGAGGGAGAGAAAAAGAAAAAGAGAGAGAGAGCGTGAGAGGGAGTGTAGCCAGAAACAAGGTTAGGAGAAGGAGGGTCCTGAGTGCCAGTACAGAGGGAAGTAGGACACCCCCGACCCAGAGGGAGAGAAAAATAAAAAGAGAGAGAGAGCGTGAGAGGGAGTGTCGACAGAAACAAGGTTAGGAGAAGGAGGGTACTGAGTTCCAGTACAGAGGGAAGTAGTACACCCCCGACCCAGTGGGAGAGAAAAAGAAATAGAGAGAGAGAGCGTGAGAGGGAGTGTAGACAGAAACAAGATTAGGAGAAGGAGGGTCCTGAGTGCCAGTACAGAGGGAAGGAGGAGACCCCCGACCCAGAGGGAGAGAAAAAGAAAAAGAGAGAGAGAGCGTGAGAGGGAGTGTAGCCAGAAACAAGGTTAGGAGAAGGAGGGTCCTGAGTGCCAGTACAGAGGGAAGGAGGAGACCCCCGACCCAGAGGAAGAGAAAGAGAAAAAGAGAGAGAGAGAGCCTGGGAGGGAGTGTAGCCAGAGACAAGGTTAGAAGGACGAGGGTCCTGAGTGCCAGTACAGAAGGAAGGAGGAGACCCCCGACCCAAAGGGAGAGAAAAAGAAAGAGAAGAGAGAGAGCGTGAGAGGGAGTGTAGCCAGAAACAAGGTTAGGAGAAGGAGGGTCCTGAGTGCCAGTACAGAGGGAAGTAAGACACCCCGACCCAGAGGGAGAGAAAAAGAAAATTAGAGAGAGAGCGTGAGAGGGAGTGTAGCCAGAAACAAGGTTAGGAGAAGGAGGGTCCTGAGTGCCAGTACAGAGGGAAGTAGGAGACCCCCGACCCAGAGGGAGAGAAAAAGAAAAAGAGAGAGAGAGCGTGAGAGGGAGTGTAGCCAGATACAAGGTTAGGAGAAGGAGGGTCCTGAGTGCCAGTACAGAGGGAAGTAGGAGACCCCCGACCCAGAGGGAGAGAAAAAGAAAAAGAGAGAGAGAGAGCGTGAGAGGGAGTGTAGCCAGATACAAGGTTAGGAGAAGGAGGGTCCTGAGTGCCAGTACAGAGGGAAATAGTAGACCCCCGACCCAGAGGGAGAGAAAAAGAAAAAGAGAGAGAGAGAGAGCGTGAGAGGGAGTGTAGCCAGAAACAAGGTTAGGAGAAGGAGGGTCCTGAGTGCCAGTACAGAGGGAAGTAGGAGACCCCCTTCCCAGAGGGAGAGAAAAAGAGAAAGGGAGAGAGAGCGTGAGAGGGAGTGTAGCCAGATACAAGGTTGGGAGAAGGAGGGTCCTGAGTGCCAGTACAGAGGGAAGTAGGAGACCCCCAACCCAGAGGGAGAGAAAAAAAAAAGAGAGAGAGAGCGTGAGAGGGAGTGTAGCCAGATACATGGTTAGGAGAAAGAGGGTCCTGAGTGCCAGTACAGAGGGAAGGAGGAGACCCCCGACCCAGAGGGAGAGAAAAAGAAAAAGAGAGAGAGAGCGTGAGAGGGATTGTAGCCAGAAACAAGGTTAGGAGAAGGAGGGTCCTGAGTGGCAGTACAGAGGGAAGGAGGAGACCCCCGACCCAGAGGGAGAGAAAGAGAAAAAGAGAGAGAGAGCGTGAGAGGGAGTGTAGACAGAAACAAGGTTAGGAGAAGGAGGGTCCTGAGTGCCAGTACAGAGGGAACTAGGAGACCCCCAACCCAGAGGGAGAGAAAAAGAAAAAGAGAGAGAGAGCGTGAGAGGGAGTGTAGCCAGATACAAGGTTAGGAGAGGGAGGGTCCTGAGTGCCAGTACAGAGGGAAGGAGAAGACCCCGACCCAGAGGGAGAGAAAAAGAAAAAGAGAGAGAGAGCGTGAGAGGGAGTGTAGACAGAAACAAGGTTAGGAGAAGGAGGGTCCTGAGTGCCAGTACAGAGGGAAGTAGGAGACCCCCGACCCAGAGGGAGAGAAAAAGACAAAGAGAGAGAGAGCGTGAGAGGGAGTGTAGACAGAAACAAGGTTAGGAGAAGGAGGGTCCTGAGTGCCAGTACAGAGGGAAGGAGGAGACCCCCGACCCAGAGGGAGAGAAAAAGAAAAAGAGAGAGAGAGAGAGCGTGAGAGGGAGTGTAGCCAGAAACAAGGTTAGGAGAAGGAGGGTCCTCAGTGCCAGTACAGAGGGAAGGAGGAGACCCCCGACCCAGAGGAAGAGAAAGAGAAAAAGAGAGAGAGAGATAATGAGAGGGAGTGTAGCCAGAAACAAGGTTAGGAGAAGGAGCGTCCTGAGTGCCAGTACAGAGGGAAGGAGGAGACCCCCGACCCAGAGGGAGAGAAAGAGAAAAAGAGAGAGAGAGAGAGCCTGGGAGGGAGTGTAGCCAGAGACAAGGTTAGGATGACGAGGGTCCTGAGTGCCAGTACAGAAGGAAGGAGGAGACCCCCGACCCAAAGGGAGAGAAAAAGAAAGAGAAGAGAGAGAGCGTGAGGCGGAGTGTAGCCAGAAACAAGGTTAGGAGAAGGAGGGTCCTGAGTGCCACTACAGAGGGAAGTAGGACACCCCGACCCAGAGGGAGAGAAAAAGAAAATTAGAGAGGGAGCGTGAGAGGGAGTGTAGCCAGAAACAAGGTTAGGAGAAGGAGGGTCCTTAGTGCCAGTACAGAGGGAAGTAGGAGACCCCCGACCCAGAGGGAGAGAAAAAGAAAAAGAGAGAGAGAGCGTGAGAGGGAGTGTAGACAGAAACAAGGTTAGGAGAAGGAGGGTCCTGAGTGCCAGTACAGAGGGAAGTAGGAGACCCCCGACCCAGAGGGAGAGAAAAAGAAAAAGAGAGAGAGAGCGTGAGAGGGAGTGTAGCCAGATACAAGGTTAGGAGAGGGAGGGTCCTGAGTGCCAGTACAGAGGGAAGGAGAAGACCCCGACCCAGAGGGAGAGAAAAAGAAAAAGAGAGAGAGAGCGTGAGAGGGAGTGTAGCCAGAAACAAGGTTAGGAGAAGGAGGGTCCTGAGTGCCAGTACAGAGGGAAGTAGGAGACCCCCGACCCAGGGGGAGAGAAAAAGAAAAAGAGAGAGAGAGCGTGAGAGGGAGTGTAGCCAGATACAAGGTTAGGAGAAGGAGGGTCCTGAGTGCCAGAAAAGAGGGATGTAGGAGACCCCCGACCCAGAGGGAGAGAAAAAGAAAAAGAGAGAGAGAGCGTGAGAGGGAGTGTAGCCAGAAACAAGGTTAGGAGAAGGAGGGTCCCGAGTGCTAGTACAGAGGGAAGTAGGACACCCCCGACCCAGAGGGAGGGAAAAAGAAAAAGAGAGAGAGAGCGTGAGAGGGAGTGTAGCCAGAAAAAAAGGTTAGGAGAAGGAGGGTCCCGAGTGCTAGTACAGAGGGAAGTAGGACACCCCCGACCCAGAGGGAGAGAAAAAGAAAAAGAGAGAGAGAGCATGAGAGGGAGTGTAGCCAGAAACAAGGTTAGGAGAAGGAGGGTCCTGAGTGCCAGTAGAGAGGGAAGGAGGAGACCCCCGACCCAGAGGGAGAGAAAAAGAAAAAGAGAGAGAGAGCGTGAGAGGGAGTGTAGCCAGATACAAGGTTGAAGGAGGGTCCTGAGTGCCAGTACAGAGGGGAGTAAGAGACCCCCGACCCAGAGGGAGAGAAAAAGAAAAAAGAGAGAGAGAGCGTGAGAGGGAGTGTAGCCAGATACAAGGTTAGGAGAAGGAGGGTCCTGAGTGCCAGTACAGAGGGGAGGAGGAGACCCCCGACCCAGAGGGAGAGAAAAAGAAAGAGAGAGAGAGAGCGTGAGAGGGAGTGTAGCCAGATACAAGGTTAGGAGAAGGAGGGTCCTGAGTGCCAGTACAGAGGGAAGTAGGAGACCCCCGACCCAGAGTGAGAGAAAAAGAAAAAGAGAGAGAGAGCGTGAGAGGGAGTGTAGCCAGAAACAAAGTTAGGAGAAGGAGGGTCCTAAGTGCCAGTACAGAGGGAAGTAGGACACCCCCGACCCAGAGGGAGAAAAAAAGAAAAAGAGAGAGAGAGCGTGAGAGGGAGTTTAGCCAGAAACAAGGTTAGGAGAAGGAGGGTCCTGAGTGCCAGTACAGAGGGAAGTATGAGACCCCCGACCCAGAGGAAGAGAAAAAGAAAAAGAGAGAGAGAGAGCGTGAGAGGGAGTGTAGCCAGAAACAAGGTTAGGAGAAGGAGGGTCCTCAGTGCCAGTACAGAGGGAAGGAGGACACCCCCGACCCAGAGGGAGAGAAAAAGAAAAAGAGAGAGAGAAAGAGCGTGAGAGGGAGTGTAGCCAGAAACAAGGTTAGGAGAAGGAGGGTCCTGAGTGCCAGTACAGAGGAAAGGAGGAGACCCCCGACCCAGAGGGAGAGAAAAAGAAAAAGAGAGAGAGAGCGTGAGAGGGAGTGTAGCCAGAAACAAGGTTAGGAGAAGGAGGGTCCTGAGTGCCAGTAAAGAGGGAAGGAGGAGACCCCCGACCCAGAGGGAGAGAAAAAGAAAAAGAGAGAGAGAGCGTGAGAGGGAGTGTAGCCAGATACAAGGTTAGGAGAAGGAGGGTCCTGAGTGCCAGTACAGAGGGAAGTAGGACACCCCCGACCCAGAGGGAGAGAAAAAGAAAAAGAGAGAGAGAGCGTGAGAGGGAGTGTAGCCAGAAACAAGGTTAGGAGAAGGAGGGTCCTGAGTGCCAGTACAGAGGGAAGGAGAAGACCCCGACCCAGAGGGAGAGAAAAAGAAAAAGAGAGAGAGAGCGTGAGAGGGAGTGTAGCCAGAAACAAGGTTAGGAGAAGGAGGGTCCTGAGTGCCAGTACAGAGGGAAGTAGGAGACCCCCGACCCAGAGTGAGAGAAAAAGAAAAAGAGAGAGAGAGCGTGAGAGGGAGTGTAGCCAGAAACAAAGTTAGGAGAAGGAGGGTCCTGAGTGCCAGTACAGAGGGAAGTAGGACACCCCCGACCCAGAGGGAGAAAAAAAGAAAAAGAGAGAGAGAGCGTGAGAGGGAGTTTAGCCAGAAACAAGGTTAGGAGAAGGAGGGTCCTGAGTGCCAGTACAGAGGGAAGGAGGAGACCCCCGACCCAGAGGAAGAGAAAAAGAAAAAGAGAGAGAGAGAGAGAGCGTGAGAGGGAGTGTAGCCAGAAACAAGGTTAGGAGAAGGAGGGTCCTCAGTGCCAGTATAGAGGGAAGGAGGACACCCCCGACCCAGAGGGAGAGAAAAAGAAAAAGAGAGAGAGAGAGAGCGTGAGAGGGAGTGTAGCCAGAAACAAGGTTAGGAGAAGGAGGGTCCTCAGTGCCAGTACAGAGGGAAGGAGGAGACCCCGACCCAGAGGGAGAGAAAAAGAAAAGAGAGAGAGAGTGTGAGAGGGAGTGTAGCCAGAAACAAGATTAGGAGAAGGAGGGTCCTGAGTGCCAGTAAAGAGGGAAGGAGGAGACCCCCGACCCAGAGGGAGAGAAAAAGAAAAAGAGAGAGAGAGCGTGAGAGGGAGTGTAGCCAGATACAAGGTTAGGAGAAGGAGGGTCCTGAGTGCCAGTACAGAGGGAAGTAGGACACCCCCGACCCGGAGGGAGAGAAAAAGAAAAAGAGAGAGAGTGCGTGAGAGGGAGTTTAGCCAGAAACAAGGTTAGGAGAAGGAGGGTCCTGAGTGCCAGTACAGAGGGAAGGAGAAGACCCCGACCCAGAGGGAGAGAAAAAAAAAAGAGAGAGAGAGCGTGAGAGAGAGTGTAGCCAGAAACAAGGTTAGGAGAAGGAGGGTCCTGAGTGCTAGTACAGAGGGAAGTAGGAGACCCCCAACCCAGAGGGAGAGAAAAAGAAAAAGAGAGAAAGAGCGTGAGAGGGAGTGTAGTCAGAAACAAGGTTAGGAGAAGGAGGGTCCTGAGTGCCAGTACAGAGGGAAGGAGAAGACCCCGACCCAGAGGGAGAGAAAAAGAAAAAGAGAGAGAGAGCGAGAGAGGGAGTGTAGCCAGAAACAAGGTTAGGAGAAGGAGGGTCCTGATTGCCAGTACAGAGGGAAGTAGGACACCCCCGACCCAGAGGGAGAGAAAAAGAAAAAGAGAGAGAGAGCGTGAGAGGGAGTGTAGCCAGAAACAAGGTTAGGAGAAGGAGGGTCCTGAGTGCCAGTACAGAGGGAAGTAGGACACCCCCGACCCAGAGGAAGAGAAAAATAAAAAGAGAGAGAGAGCGTGAGAGGGAGTGTCGACAGAAACAAGGTTAGGAGAAGGAGGGTACTGAGTTCCAGTACAGAGGGAAGTAGTAGACCCCCGACCCAGTGGGAGAGAAAAAGAAATAGAGAGAGAGAGCGTGAGAGGGAGTGTAGACAGAAACAAGATTAGGAGAAGGAGGGTCCTGAGTGCCAGTACAGAGGGAAGGAGGAGACCCCCGACCCAGAGGGAGAGAAAAAGAAAAAGAGAGAGAGAGCGTGAGAGGGAGTGTAGCCAGAAACAAGGTTAGGAGAAGGAGGGTCCTGAGTGCCAGTACAGAGGGAAGGAGGAGACCCCCGACCCAGAGGAATAGAAAGAGAAAAAGAGAGAGAGAGAGCCTGGGAGGGAGTGTAGCCAGAGACAAGGTTAGAAGGACGAGGGTCCAAAGTGCCAGTACAGAAGGAAGGAGGAGACCCCCGACCCAAAGGGAGAGAAAAAGAAAGAGAAGAGAGAGAGCGTGAGAGGGAGTGTAGCCAGAAACAAGGTTAGGAGTAGGAGGGTCCTGAGTGCCAGTACAGAGGGAAGTAAGACACCCCGACCCAGAGGGAGAGAAAAAGAAAATTAGAGAGAGAGCGTGAGAGGGAGTGTAGCCAGAAACAAGGTTAGGAGAAGGAGGGTCCTCAGTGCCAGTACAGAGGGAAGTAGGAGACCCCCGACCCAGAGGGAGAGAAAAAGAAAAAGAGAGAGAGAGCGTGAGAGGGAGTGTAGCCAGATACAAGGTTAGGAGAAGGAGGGTCCTGAGTGCCAGTACAGAGGGAAATAGGAGACCCCCGACCCAGAGGGAGAGAAAAAGAAAAAGAGAGAGAGAGAGCGTGAGAGGGAGTGTAGCCAGAAACAAGGTTAGGAGAAGGAGGGTCCTGAGTGCCAGTACAGAGGGAAGTAGGAGACCCCCGTCCCAGAGGGAGAGAAAAAGAAAAAGGGAGAGAGAGCGTGAGAGGGAGTGTAGCCAGATACAAGGTTGGGAGAAGGAGGGTCCTGAGTGCCAGTACAGAGGGAAGTAGGAGACCCCAAACCCAGAGGGAGAGAAAAAGAAAAAGAGAGAGAGAGCGTGAGAGGGAGTGTAGCCAGATACATGGTTAGGAGAAAGAGGGTCCTGAGTGCCAGTACAGAGGGAAGGAGGAGACCCCCGACCCAGAGGGAGAGAAAAAGAAAAAGAGAGAGAGAGCGTGAGAGGGATTGTAGCCAGAAACAAGGTTAGGAGAAGGAGGGTCCTGAGTGCCAGTACAGAGGGAAGGAAGAGACCCCCGACCCAGAGGGAGAGAAAGAGAAAAAGAGAGAGAGAGCGTGAGAGGGAGTGTAGACAGAAACAAAGTTAGGAGAAGGAGGGTCCTGAGTGCCAGTACAGAGGGAAGTAGGAGACCCCCGACCCAGAGGGAGAGAAAAAGAAAAAGAGAGAGAGAGCGTGAGAGGGAGTGTAGCCAGATACAAGGTTAGGAGAGGGAGGGTCCTGACTGCCAGTACAGAGGGAAGGAGAAGACCCCGACCCAGAGGGAGAGAAAAAGAAAAAGAGAGAGAGAGCGTGAGAGGGAGTGTAGACAGAAACAAGGTTAGGAGAAGGAGGGTCCTGAGTGCCAGTACAGAGGGAAGTAGGAGACCCCCGACCCAGAGGGAGAGAAAAAGACAAAGAGAGAGAGAGCGTGAGAGGGAGTGTAGACAGAAACAAGGTTAGGAGAAGGAGGGTCCTGAGTGCCAGTACAGAGGGAAGGAGGAGACCCCCGACCCAGAGGGAGAGAAAAAGAAAAAGAGAGAGAGAGAGCGTGAGAGGGAGTGTAGCCAGAAACAAGGTTAGGAGAAGGAGGGTCCTCAGTGCCAGTACAGAGGGAAGGAGGACACCCCCGACCCAGAGGAAGAGAAAAAGAAAAAGAGAGAGAGAGAGAGCGTGAGAGGGAGTGTAGCCAGAAACAAGGTTAGGAGAAGGAGGGTCCTCAGTGCCAGTACAGAGGGAAGGAGGAGACCCCCGACCCAGAGGAAGAGAAAGAGAAAAAGAGAGAGAGAGATAATGAGAGGGAGTGTAGCCAGAAACAAGGTTAGGAGAAGGAGCGTCCTGAGTGCCAGTACAGAGGGAAGGAGAAGACCCCGACCCAGAGGGAGAGAAAAAGAAAAAGAGAGAGAGAGCGTGAGAGGGATTGTAGCCAGAAACAAGGTTAGGAGAAGGAGGGTCCTGAGTGCCAGTACAGAGGGAAGTAGGACACCCCGACCCAGAGGGAGAGAAAAAGAAAAAGAGAGAGAGAGCGTGAGAGGGAGTGTAGACAGAAACAAGGTTAGGAGAAGGAGGGTACTGAGTGCCAGTACAGAGGGAAGTAGTAGACCCCCGACCCAGTGGGAGAGAAAAAGAAAAAGAGAGAGAGAGCGTGAGAGGGAGTGTAGCCAGAAACAAGGTTAGGAGAAGGAGGGTCCTGAGTGCCAGTACAGAGGGAAGTAGGACACCCCCGACCCAGAGGGAGAGAAAAAGAAAAAGAGAGAGAGAGCGTGAGAGGGAGTGTAGCCAGATACAAGGTTAGGCGAAGGAGGGTCCTGAGTGCCAGTACAGAGGGAAGTAGGAGACCCCCGACCCAGAGGGAGAGAAAAAGAAAAAGAGAGAGAGAGCGTGAGAAGGAGTGTAGCCAGAAACAAGGTTAGGAGAAGGAGGGTCCTGAGTGCCAGTACAGAGGGAAGGAGAAGACCCCAACCCAGAGGGAGAGACGAAGAAAAAGAGAGAGAGAGCGTGAGAGGGAGTGTAGCCAGAAACAAGGTTAGGAGAAGGAGGGTCCTGAGTGCCAGTACAGAGGGAAGTAGGAGAAAAAGAAAGAGAGATAGAGAGCGTGAGAGGGAGTGTAGCCAGAAACAAGGTTAGGAGAAGGAGGGTCCTGAGTGTCAGTACAGAGGGAAGTAGGAGACCCCCGATCCAGAGGGAGAGAAAAAGAAAAAGAGAGAGAGAGCATGAGAAGGAGTGTAGCCAGAAACAAGGTTAGGAGGAGGAGGGTCCTGAGTGCCAGTACAGAGGGAAGGAGGAGACCCCGACCCAGAGGGAGAGACGAAGAAAAAGAGAGAGAGAGCGTGAGAGGGAGTGTAGCCAGAAACAAGGTTAGGAGAAGGAGGGTCCTGAGTGCCAGTACAGAGGGAAGTAGGAGAAAAAGAAAGAGAGAGAGAGAGAGCATGAGAGGGAGTGTAGCCAGAAACAAGGTTAGGAGAAGGAGGGTCCTGAGTGTCAGTACAGAGGGAAGTAGGAGACCCCCGACCCAGAGGGAGAGAAAGAGAAAAAGAGAGAGAGAGCGTGAGAGGGAGTGTAGCCAGAAACAAGGTTAGGAGAAGGAGGGTCCTGAGTGCAAGTACAAAGGGAAGGAGGAGACCCCGACCCAGAGGGGGAGAAAAAGAAAAAGAAAGAGAGAGCGTGAGAGGGAGTGTAGCCAGAAACAAAGTTAGGAGAAGGAGGGTCCTGAGTGCCAGTACAGAGGGAAGTAGGACACCCCCGACCCAGAGGGAGAAAAAAAGAAAAAGAGAGAGAGAGCGTGAGAGGGAGTTTAGCCAGAAACAAGGTTAGGAGAAGGAGGGTCCTGAGTGCCAGTACAGAGGGAAGGAGGAGACCCCGACCCAGAGGGAGAGAAAAAGAAAAAGAGAGAGAGAGAGCGTGAGAGGGAGTGTACCCAGAAACAAGGTTAGGAGAAGGAGGGTCCTCCGTGCCAGTACAGAGGGAAGGAGGACACCCCCGACCCAGAGGAAGAGAAAAAGAAAAAGAGAGAGAGAGAGAGCGTGAGAGGGAGTGTAGCCAGAAACAAGGTTAGGAGAAGGAGGGTCCTGAGTGCCAGTACAGAGGGAAGGAGGAGACCCCCGACCCAGAGGAAGAGAAAGAGAAAAAGAGAGAGAGAGATAATGAGAGGGAGTGTAGCCAGAAACAAGGTTAGGAGAAGGAGCGTCCTGAGTGCCAGTACAGAGGGAAGGAGGAGACCCCCGACCCAGAGGGAGAGAAAGAGAAAAAGAGAGAGAGAGAGCCTGGGAGGGAGTGTAGCCAGAGACAAAGTTAGGAGGACGAGGGTCCTGAGTGCCAGTACAGAAGGAAGGAGGAGACCCCCGACCCAAAGGGAGAGAAAAAGAAAGAGAAGAGAGAGATCGTGAGAGGGAGTGTAGCCAGAAACAAGGTTAGGAGAAGGAGGGTCCTGAGTGCCAGTACAGAGGGAAATAGGACACCCCGACCCAGAGGGAGAGAAAAAGAGAATTAGAGAGAGAGCGTGAGAGGGAGTGTAGCCAGAAACAAGGTTAGGAGAAGGAGGGTCCTGAGTGCCAGTACAGAGGGAAGTAGGAGACCCCCGACCCAGAGGGAGAGAAAAAGAAAAAGAGAGAGAGAGCGTGAGAGGGAGTGTAGACAGAAACAAGGTTAGGAGAAGGAGGGTCCTGAGTGCCAGTACAGAGGGAAGTAGGAGACCTCCGACCCAGAGGGAGAGAAAAAGAAAAAGAGAGAGAGAGCGTGAGAGGGAGTGTAGACAGAAACAAGGTTAGGAGAAGGAGGGTACTGAGTGCCAGTACAGAGGGAAGTAGTAGACCCCCGACCCAGTGGGAGAGAAAAAGAAAAAGAGAGAGAGAGCGTGAGAGGGAGTGTAGCCAGAAACAAGGTTAGGAGAAGGAGGGTCCTGAGTGCCAGTACAGAGGGAAGTAGGAGACCCCCGACCCAGAGGGAGAGAAAAAGAAAAAGAGAGAGAGAGCGTGAGAGGGAGTGTAGCCAGAAACAAGGTTAGGAGAAGGAGGGTCCTGATTATCAGTACAGAGGGAAGTAGGAGACCCCGACCCAGAGGGAGAGAAAAAGAAAAAAGAGAGAGAGAGCGTGAGAAGGAGTGTAGCCAGAAACAAGGTTAGGAGGAGGAGGGTCCTGAGTGCCAGTACAGAGGGAAGGAGGAGACCCCGACCCAGAGGGAGAGACGAAGAAAAAGAGAGAGAGAGCGTGAGAGGGAGTGTAGCCAGAAACAAGGTTAGGAGAAGGAGGGTCCTGAGTGCCAGTACAGAGGGAAGTAGGAGAAAAAGAAAGAGAGATAGAGAGCGTGAGAGGGAGTGTAGCCAGAAACAAGGTTAGGAGAAGGAGGGTCCTGAGTGCCAGTACAAAGGGAAGGAGGAGACCCCGACCCAGAGGGGGAGAAAAAGAAAAAGAAAGAGAGAGCGTGAGAGGGAGTGTAGCCAGAAACAAAGTTAGGAGAAGGAGGGTCCTGAGTGCCAGTACAGAGGGAAGTCGGACACCCCCGACCCAGAGGGAGAAAAAAAGACAAAGAGAGAGAGAGCGTGAGAGGGAGTTTAGCCAGAAACAAGGTTAGGAGAAGGAGGGTCCTGAGTGCCAGTACAGAGGGAAGGAGGAGACCCCCGACCCAGAGGGAGAGAAAAAGAAAAAGAGAGAGAGAGCGTGAGAGGGAGTGTAGCCAGAAACAAGGTTAGGAGAAGGAGGGTCCTCAGTGCCAGTACAGAGGGAAGGAGGACACCCCCGACCCAGAGGGAGAGAAAAAGAAAAAGAGAGAGAGAGAGAGCGTGAGAGGGAGTGTAGCCAGAAACAAGGTTAGGAGAAGGAGGGTCCTCAGTGCCAGTACAGAGGGAAGGAGGAGACCCCGACCCAGAGGGAGAGAAAAAGAAAAAGAGAGAGAGAGCGTGAGAGGGAGTGTAGCCAGAAACAAGGTTAGGAGAAGGAGGGTCCTGAGTGCCAGTACAGAGGGAAGTAGGAGACCCCCGACCCAGAGGGAGAGAAAAAGAAAAAGAGAGAGAGAGCGTGAGAGGGAGTGTAGCCAGATACAAGGTTAGGAGAAGGAGGGTCCTGAGTGCCAGTACAGAGGGAAGTAGGAGACCCCCGACCCAGAGGGAGAGAAAAAGAAAAAGAGAGAGAGAGCGTGAGAGGGAGTGTAGCCAGAAACAAGGTTAGGAGAAGGAGGGTCCTGAGTGCCAGTACAGAAGGAAGTAGGAGACCCCTGACCCAGAGGGAGAGAAAAAGAAAAAGAGAGAGAGAGCGTGAGAGGGAGTGTAGCCAGAAACAAGGTTAGGAGAAGGAGGGTCCCGAGTGCTAATACAGAGGGAAGTAGGACACCCCCGACCCAGAGGGAGGGAAAAAGAAAAAGAGAGAGAGCGTGAGAGGGAGTGTAGCCAGAAAAAAAGGTTAGGAGAAGGAGGGTCCCGAGTGCTAGTACAGAGGGAAGTAGGACACCCCCGACCCAGAGGGAGAGAAAAAGAAAAAGAGAGAGAGAGCGTGAGAGGGAGTGTAGCCAGATACAAGGTTGAAGGAGGGTCCTGAGTGCCAGTACAGAGGGGAGTAAGAGACCCCCTGACCCAGAGGGAGAGAAAAAGAAAAAGAGAGAGAGAGCGTGAGAGGGAGTGTAGCCAGATACAAGGTTAGGAGAAAGAGGGTCCTGAGTGCCAGTACAGAGGGAAGGAGGAGACCCCCGACCCAGAGGGAGAGAAAAAGAAAGAGAGAGAGAGAGCGTGAGAGGGAGTGTAGCCAGATACAATGTTAGTAGAAGGAGGGTCCTGAGTGCCAGTACAGAGGGAATTAGGAGACCCCCGACCCAGAGTGAGAGAAAAAGAAAAAGAGAGAGAGAGCGTGAGAGGGAGTGTAGCCAGAAACAAGGTTAGGAGAAGGAGGGTCCTGAGTGCCAGTACAGAGGGAAGGAGAAGACCCCAACCCAGAGGGAGAGACGAAGAAAAAGAGAGAGAGAGCGTGAGAGGGAGTGTAGCCAGAAACAAGGTTAGGAGAAGGAGGGTCCTGAGTGCCAGTACAGAGGGAAGTAGGAGAAAAAGAAAGAGAGAGAGAGAGCGTGAGAGGGAGTGTAGCCAGAAACAAGGTTAGGAGAAGGAGGGTCCTGAGTGTCAGTACAGAGGGAAGTAGGAGACCCCCGACCCAGAGGGAGAGAAAAAGAAAAAGAGAGAGAGAGCGTGAGAGGGAGTGTAGCCAGAAACAAGGTTAGGAGAAGGAGGGTCCTGAGTGCCAGTACAAAGGGAAGGAGGAGACCCCGACCCAGAGGGGGAGAAAAAGAAAAAGAAAGAGAGAGCGTGAGAGGGAGTGTAGCCAGAAACAAAGTTAGGAGAAGGAGGGTCCTGAGTGCCAGTACAGAGGGAAGTAGGACACCCCCGCCCCAGAGGGAGAAAAAAAGAAAAAGAGAGAGAGAGCGTGAGAGGGAGTTTAGCCAGAAACAAGGTTAGGAGAAGGAGGGTCCTGAGTGCCAGTACAGAGGGAAGGAGGAGACCCCCGACCCAGAGGGAGAAAAAAAGAAAAAGAGAGAGAGAGAGAGCGTGAGAGGGAGTGTAGCCAGAAACAAGGTTAGGAGAAGGAGGGTCCTGAGTGCCAGTACAGAGGGAAGGAGGAGACCCACGACCCAGAGGAAGAGAAAGAGAAAAAGAGAGAGAGAGATAATGAGAGGTAGTGTAGCCAGAAACAAGGTTAGGAGAAGGAGCGTCATGAGTGCCAGTACAGAGGGAAGGAAGAGACCCCCGTCCCAGAGGGAGAGAAAAAGAAAGAGAAGAGAGAGATCGTGAGAGGGAGTGTAGCCAGAAACAAGGTTAGGAGAAGGAGGGTCCTGCGTGCCAGTACAGAGGGAAGTAGGACACCCCGACCCAGAGGGAGAGAAAAAGAAAATTAGAGAGAGAGCGTGAGAGGGAGTGTAGCCAGAAACAAGGTTAGGAGAAGGAGGGTCCTGAGTGCCAGTACAGAGGGAAGTAGGAGACCCCCGACCCAGAGGGAGAGAAAAAGAAAAAGAGAGAGAGAGCGTGAGAGGGAGTGTAGACAGAAACAAGGTTAGGAGAAGGAGGGTCCTGAGTGCCTGTACAGAGGGAAGTAGGAGACCCCCGACCCAGAGGGAGAGAAAAAGAAAAAGAGAGAGAGAGCGTGAGAGGGAGTGTAGCCAGATACAAGGTTAGGAGAGGGAGGGTCCTGAGTGCCAGTACAGAGGGAAGGAGAAGACCCCGACCCAGAGGGAGAGAAAAAGAAAAAGAGAGAGAGAGCGTGAGAGGGAGTGTAGACAGAAACAAGGTTAGGAGAAGGAGGGTACTGAGTGCCAGTACAGATGGAAGTAGTAGACCCCCGACCCAGTGGGAGAGAAAAAGAAAAAGAGAGAGAGAGCGTGAGAGGGAGTGTAGCCAGAAACAAGGTTAGGAGAAGGAGGGTCCTGAGTGCCAGTACAGAGGGAAGTAGGAGACCCCCGACCCAGAGGGAGAGAAAAAGAAAAAGAGAGAGAGAGCGTGAGAGGGAGTGTAGCCAGATACAAGGTTAGGAGAAGGAGGGTCCTGAGTGCCAGTACAGAGGGAAGTAGGAGACCCCCAACCCAGAGGGAGAGAAAAAGAAAAAGAGAGAGAGAGCGTGAGAAGGAGTGTAGCCAGAAACAAGGTTAGGAGAAGGAGGGTCCTGAGTGCCAGTACAGAGGGAAGGAGAAGACCCCGACCCAGAGGGAGAGACGAAGAAAAAGAGAGAGAGAGCGTGAGAGGGAGTGTAGCCAGAAACAAGGTTAGGAGAAGGAGGGTCCTGAGTGCCAGTACAGAGGGAAGTAGGAGAAAAAGAAAAAGAGAGAGAGAGCGTGAGAGGGAGTGTAGCCAGATACAAGGTTAGGAGAAGGAGGGTCCTGAGTGACAGTACAGAGGGAAGTAGGAGACCCCCAACCCAGAGGGAGAGAAAAAGAAAAAGAGAGAGAGAGCGTGAGAAGGAGTGTAGCCAGAAACAAGGTTAGGAGAAGGAGGGTCCTGAGTGCCAGTACAGAGGGAAGGAGAAGACCCCGACCCAGAGGGAGAGACGAAGAAAAAGAGAGAGAGAGAGCGTGAGAGGGAGTGTAGCCAGAAACAAGGTTAGGAGAAGGAGGGTCCTGAGTGCCAGTACAGAGGGAAGTAGGAGAAAAAGAAAGAGAGAGAGAGAGCGTGAGAGGGAGTGTAGCCAGAAACAAGGTTTGGAGAAGGAGGGTCCTGAGTATCAGTACAGAGGGAAGTAGGAGACCCCCGACCCAGAGGGAGAGAAAAAGAAAAAAGAGAGAGAGAGCGTGAGAAGGAGTGTAGCCAGAAACAAGGTTAGGAGGAGGAGGGTCCTGAGTGCCAGTACAGAGGGAAGGAGGAGACCCCGACCCAGAGGGAGAGACGAAGAAAAAGAGAGAGAGAGCGTGAGAGGGAGTGTAGACAGAAACAAGGTTAGGAGAAGGAGGGTCCTGAGTGCCAGTACAGAGGGAAGTAGGAGAAAAAGAAAGAGAGATAGAGAGCGTGAGAGGGAGTGTAGCCAGAAACAGGGTTAGGAGAAGGAGTGTCCTGAGTGCCAGTACAAAGGGAAGGAGGAGACCCCGACCCAGAGGGGGAGAAAAAGAAAAAGAAAGAGAGAGCGTGAGAGGGAGTGTAGCCAGAAACAAAGTTAGGAGAAGGAGGGTCCTGAGTGCCAGTACAGTGGGAAGTAGGACACCCCCGACCCAGAGGGAGAAAAAAAGACAAAGAGAGAGAGAGCGTGAGAGGGAGTTTAGCCTGAAACAAGGTTAGGAGAAGGAGGGTCCTGAGTGCCAGTACAGAGGGAAGGAGGAGACCCCCGACCCAGAGGGAGAGAAAAAGAAAAAGAGAGAGAGAGAGAGCGTGAGAGGGAGTGTAGCCAGAAACAAGGTTAGGAGCAGGAGGGTCCTCAGTTCCAGTACAGAGGGAAGGAGGACACCCCCGACCCAGAGGGAGAGAAAAAGAAGAAGAGAGAGAGAGAGAGCGTGAGAGGGAGTGTAGCCAGAAACAAGGTTAGGAGAAGGAGGGTCCTCAGTGCCAGTACAGAGGGAAGGAGGAGACCCCGACCCAGAGGGAGAGAAAAAGAAAAAGATAGAGAGAGCGTGAGAGGGAGTGTAGCCAGAAACAAGGTTAGGAGAAGGAGGGTCCTGAGTGCCAGTACAGAGGGAAGTAGGAGACCCCCGACCCAGAGGGAGAGAAAAAGAAAAAGAGAGAGAGAGCGTGAGAGGGAGTGTAGCCAGATACAAGGTTAGGAGAAGGAGGGTCCTGAGTGCCAGTACAGAGGGATATAGGAGACCCCCGACCCAGAGGGAGAGAAAAAGAAAAAGAGAGAGAGAGCGTGAGAGGGAGTGTAGCCAGAAACAAGGTTAGGAGAAGGAGGGTCCCGAGTGCTAGTACAGAGGGAAGTAGGACCCCCCCGACCCAGAGGGAGGGAAAAAGAAAAAGAGAGAGAGAGCGTGAGAGGGAGTGTTGCCAGAAAAAAAGGTTAGGAGAAGGAGGGTCCCGAGTGCTAGTACAGAGGGAAGTAGGACACCCCCGACCCAAAGGGAGAGAAAAAGAAAAACAGAGAGAGAGAGCATGAGAGGGAGTGTAGCCAGAAACAAGGTTAGGAGAAGGAAGGTCCTGAGTGCCAGTAGAGAGGGAAGGAGGAGACCCCCGACCCAGAGGGAGAGAAAAAGAAAAAGAGAGAGAGAGCGTGAGAGGAATGTAGCCAGATACAAGGTTAGGAGAAGGAGGGTCCTGAGTGCCAGTACAGAGGGAAGTAGGACACCCCCGACCCAGAGGGAGAGAAAAATAAAAAGAGAGAGAGAGCGTGAGAGGGAGTGTCGACAGAAACAAGGTTAGGAGAAGGAGGGTCCTGAGTGCCAGTACAGAGGGAAGTAGGAGACCCCCGACCCAGAAGGAGAGAAAAAGAAAAAGAGAGAGAGAGCGTGAGAGGGAGTGTAGCCAGATACAAGGTTAGGAGAAGGAGGGTCCTGAGTGCCAGTACAGAGGGAAGGAGGAGACCCCCGACCCAGAGGGAGAGAAAAAGAAAGAGAGAGAGAGAGCGTGAGAGGGAGTGTAGCCAGATACAAGGTTAGGAGAAGGAGGGTCCTGAGTGCCAGTACAGAGGGAAGTAGGAGACCCCCGACCCAGAGTGAGAGAAAAAGAAAAAGAGAGAGAGAGCGTGAGAGGGAGTGTAGCCAGAAACTAAGTTAGGAGAAGGAGGGTCCTGAGTGCCAGTACAGAGGGAAGTAGGACACCCCCGACCCAGAGGGAGAAAAAAAGAAAAAGAGAGAGAGAGCGTGAGAGGGAGTTTAGCCAGAAACAAGGTTAGGAGAAGGAGGGTCCTGAGTGCCAGTACAGAGGGAAGGAGGAGACCCCCGACCCAGAGGGAGAGAAAAAGAAAAAGAGAGAGAGAGAGCGTGAGAGGGAGTGTAGCCAGAAACAAGGTTAGGAGTAGGAGGGTCCTCAGTGCCAGTACAGAGGGAAGGAGGACACCCCCGACCCAGAGGGAGAGAAAAAGAAAAAGAGAGAGAGAGAGAGCGTGAGAGGGAGTGTAGCCAGAAACAAGGTTAGGAGAAGGAGGGTCCTCAGTGCCAGTACAGAGGGAAGGAGGAGACCCCGACCCAGAGGGAGAGAAAAAGAAAAAGAGAGAGAGAGCTTGAGAGGGAGTGTAGCAAGAAACAAGGTTAGGAGAAGGAGAGTCCTGAGTGGCAGTACAGAGGGAAGTAGGAGACCCCCGACCCAGGGGGAGAGAAAAAGAAAAAGAGAGAGAGAGAGCGTGAGAGGGAGTGTAGCCAGATACAAGGTTAGGAGAAGGAGGGTCCTGAGTGCCAGTACAGAGGGAAGTAGGAGACCCCAACCCAGAGGGAGAGAAAAAGAAAAAGAGAGAGAGAGCGTGAGAGGGAGTGTAGCCAGAAACAAGGTTAGGAGAAGGAGGGTCCTGAGTGCCAGTACAGAGGGAAGTAGGAGACCCCCGACCCAGAGGGAGAGAAAAAGAAAAAGAGAGAGAGAGCGTGAGAGGGAGTGTAGCCAGATACAAGGTTAGGAGAAGGAGGGTCCTGAGTGCCAGTACAGAGGGATGTAGGAGACCCCCGACCCAGAGGGAGAGAAAAAGAAAAAGAGAGAGAGAGCGTAAGAGGGAGTGTAGCCAGAAACAAGGTTAGGAGAAGGAGGGTCCCGAGTGTTAGTACAGAGGGAAGTAGGACACCCCCGACCCAGAGGGAGGGAAAAAGAAAAAGAGAGAGAGAGCGTGAGAGGGAGTGTAGCCAGAAAAAAAGGTTAGGAGAAGGAGGGTCCCGAGTGCTAGTACAGAGGGAAGTAGGACACCCCCGACCCAGAGGGAGAGAAAAAGAAAAAGAGAGAGAGAGCGTGAGAGGGAGTTTAGCCAGAAACAAGGTTAGGAGAAGGAGGGTCCTGAGTGCCAGTAGAGAGGGAAGGAGGAGACCCCCGACCCAGAGGGAGAGAAAAAGAAAAAGAGAGAGAGAGCATGAGAGGGAGTGTAGCCAGAAACAAGGTTAGGAGAAGGAGGGTCCTGAGTGCCAGTAGAGAGGGAAGGAGGAGACCCCCGACCCAGAGGGAGAGAAAAAGAAAGAGAGAGAGAGAGCGTGAGAGGGAGTGTAGCCAGATACAAGGTTGAAGGAGGGTCCTGAGTGCCAGTACAGAGGGGAGTAAGAGACCCCCGACCCAGAGGGAGAGAAAAAGAAAAAGAGAGAGAGAGCGTGAGAGGGAGTGTAGCCAGATACAAGGTTAGTAGAAGGAGGGTCCTGAGTGCCAGTAGAGAGGGAAGGAGGAGACCCCCGACCCAGAGGGAGAGAAAAAGAAAGAGAGAGAGAGAGCGTGAGAGGGAGTGTAGCCCGATACAAGGTTAGGAGAAGGAGGGTCCTGAGTGCCAGTACAGAGGGAAGGAGGAGACCCCCGACCCAGAGTGAGAAAAAAAAGAAAAAGAGAGAGAGAGCGTGAGAGGGAGTGTAGCCAGATACAAGGTTAGGAGAAGGAAGGTCCTGAGTGCCAGTACAGAGGGAAGGAGGAGACCCCCGACCCAGAGGGAGAGAAAAAGAAAAAGAGAGAGAGAGCGTGAGAGGGAGTGTAGCCAGATACAAGGTTAGGAGAAGGAGGGTCCTGAGTGCCAGTACAGAGGGAAGTAGGACACCCCCGACCCAGAAGGAGAGAAAAAGAAAAAGAGAGAGAGAGCGTGAGAGGGAGTTTAGCCAGAAACAAGGTTAGGAGAAGGAGGGTCCTGAGTGCCAGTACAGAGGGAAGGAGAAGACCCCGACCCAGAGGGAGAGAAAAAGAAAAAGAGAGAGAGAGCGTGAGAAGGAGTGTAGCCAGAAACAAGGTTAGGAGAAGGAGGGTCCTGAGTGCTAGTACAGAGGGAAGTAGGAGACCCCCGACCCAGAGCGAGAGAAAAAGAAGAAGAGAGAGAGAGCGTGAGAGGGAGTGTAGCCAGAAACAAGGTTAGGAGAAGGAGGGTCCTGAGTGCCAGTACAGAGGGAAGTAGGAGACCCCCAACCCAGAGGGAGAGAAAAAGAAAAAGAGAGAGAGAGCGTGAGAGGGAGTGTAGTCAGAAACAAGGTTAGGAGAAGGAGGGTCCTGAGTGCCAGTACAGAGGGAAGGAGAAGACCCCGACCCAGAGGGAGAGATAAAGAAAAAGAGAGAGAGAGCGAGAGAGGGAGTGTAGCCAGAAACAAGGTTAGGAGAAGGAAGGTCCTGAGTGCCAGTACAGAGGGAAGGAGGAGACCCCCGACCCAGAGGGAGAGAAAAAGAAAAAGAGAGAGAGAGCGTGAGAGGGAGTGTAGCCAGATACAAGGTTAGGAGAAGGAGGGTCCTGAGTGCCAGTACAGAGGGAAGTAGGACACCCCCGACCCAGAGGGAGAGAAAAAGAAAAAGAGAGAGAGAGCGTGAGAGGGAGTTTAGCCAGAAACAAGGTTAGGAGAAGGAGGGTCCTGAGTGCCAGTACAGAGGGAAGGAGAAGACCCCGACCCAGAGGGAGAGAAAAAGAAAAAGAGAGAGAGAGCGTGAGAAGGAGTGTAGCCAGAAACAAGGTTAGGAGAAGGAGGGTCCTGAGTGCTAGTACAGAGGGAAGTAGGAGACCCCCGACCCAGAGCGAGAGAAAAAGAAGAAGAGAGAGAGAGCGTGAGAGGGAGTGTAGCCAGAAACAAGGTTAGGAGAAGGAGGGTCCTGAGTGCCAGTACAGAGGGAAGTAGGAGACCCCCAACCCAGAGGGAGAGAAAAAGAAAAAGAGAGAGAGAGCGTGAGAGGGAGTGTAGTCAGAAACAAGGTTAGGAGAAGGAGGGTCCTGAGTGCCAGTACAGAGGGAAGGAGAAGACCCCGACCCAGAGGGAGAGATAAAGAAAAAGAGAGAGAGAGCGAGAGAGGGAGTGTAGCCAGAAACAAGGTTAGGAGAAGGAGGGTCCTGAGTGCCAGTACAGAGGGAAGTAGGACACCCCCGACCCAGAGGGAGAGAAAAAGAAAAAGAGAGAGAGAGCGTGAGAGGGAGTGTAGCCAAAAACAAGGTTAGGAGAAGGAGGGTCCTGAGTGCCAGTACAGAGGGAAGTAGGACACCCCCGACCCAGAGGGAGAGAAAAATAAAAAGAGAGAGAGAGCGTGAGAGGGAGTGTCGACAGAAACAAGGTTAGGAGAAGGAGGGTACTGAGTGCCAGTACAGAGGGAAGTAGTAGACCCCCTACCCAGTGGGAGAGAAGAAGAAATAGAGAGAGAGAGCGTGAGAGGGAGTGTAGACAGAAACCATATTAGGAGAAGGAGGGTCCTGAGTGCCAGTAGAGAGGGAAGGAGGAGACCCCCGACCCAGAGGGAGAGAAAAAGAAAAAGAGAGAGAGAGCGTGAGAGGGAGTGTAGCCAGAAACAAGGTTAGGAGAAGGAGGGTCCTGAGTGCCAGTACAGAGGGAAGGAGGAGACCCCCGACCCAGAGGAAGAGAAAGAGAAAGAGAGAGAGAGAGAGATAATGAGAGGGATTGTAGCCAGAAACAAGGTTAGGAGAAGGAGCGTCCTGAGTGCCAGTACAGAGGGAAGGAGGAGACCCCCGACCCAGAGGGAGAGAAAGAGAAAAAGAGAGAGAGAGAGCCTGGGAGGGAGTGTAGCCAGAGACAAGGTTAGGAGGACGAGGGTCCTGAGTGCCAGTACAGAAGGAAGGAGGAGACCCCCGACCCAAAGGGAGAGAAAAAGAAAGAGAAGAGAGAGAGCGTGAGAGGGAGTGTAGCCAGAAACAAGGTTAGGAGAAGGAGGGTCCTGAGTGCCAGTACAGAGGGAAGTAGAACACCCCGACCCAGAGGGAGAGAAAAAGAAAATTAGAGAGAGAGCGTGAGAGGGAGTGTAGCCAGAAACAAGGTTAGGAGAAGGAGGGTCCTGAGTGCCAGTACAGAGGGAAGTAGGAGACCCCCGACCCAGAGGGAGAGAAAAAGAAAAAGAGAGAGAGAGCGTGAGAGGGAGTGTAGCCAGATACAAGGTTAGGAGAAGGAGGGTCCTGAGTGCCAGTACAGAGGGAAGTAGGACACCCCCGACCCAGAGGGAGAGAAAAATAAAAAGAGAGAGAGAGCGTGAGAGGGAGTGTCGACAGAAACAAGGTTAGGAGAAGGAGGGTACTGAGTGCCAGTACAGAGGGAAGTAGTAGACCCCCTACCCAGTGGGAGAGAAGAAGAAATAGAGAGAGAGAGCGTGAGAGGGAGTGTAGACAGAAACCATATTAGGAGAAGGAGGGTCCTGAGTGCCAGTAGAGAGGGAAGGAGGAGACCCCCGACCCAGAGGGAGAGAAAAAGAAAAAGAGAGAGAGAGCGTGAGAGGGAGTGTAGCCAGAAACAAGGTTAGGAGAAGGAGGGTCCTGAGTGCCAGTACAGAGGGAAGGAGGAGACCCCCGACCCAGAGGAAGAGAAAGAGAAAGAGAGAGAGAGAGAGATAATGAGAGGGAGTGTAGCCAGAGACAAGGTTAGGAGGACGAGGGTCCTGAGTGCCAGTACAGAAGGAAGGAGGAGACCCCCGACCCAAAGGGAGAGAAAAAGAAAGAGAAGAGAGAGAGCGTGAGAGGGAGTGTAGCCAGAAACAAGGTTAGGAGAAGGAGGGTCCTGAGTGCCAGTACAGAGGGAAGTAGAACACCCCGACCCAGAGGGAGAGAAAAAGAAAATTAGAGAGAGAGCGTGAGAGGGAGTGTAGCCAGAAACAAGGTTAGGAGAAGGAGGGTCCTGAGTGCCAGTACAGAGGGAAGTAGGAGACCCCCGACCCAGAGGGAGAGAAAAAGAAAAAGAGAGAGAGAGCGTGAGAGGGAGTGTAGCCAGATACAAGGTTAGGAGAAGGAGGGTCCTGAGTGCCAGTACAGAGGGAAGTAGGACACCCCCGACCCAGAGGGAGAGAAAAATAAAAAGAGAGAGAGAGCGTGAGTGGGAGTGTCGACAGAAACAAGGTTAGGAGAAGGAGGGTACTGAGTGCCAGTACAGAGGGAAGTAGTAGATCCCCGACCCAGTGGGAGAGAAAAAGAAATAGAGAGAGAGAGCGTGAGAGGGAGTGTAGACAGAAACCATATTAGGAGAAGGAGGGTCCTGAGTGCCAGTAGAGAGGGAAGGAGGAGACCCCCGACCCAGAGAGAGAGAAAAAGAAAAAGAGAGAGAGAGCGTGAGAGGGAGTGTAGCCAGAAACAAGGTTAGGAGAAGGAGGGTCCTGAGTGCCAGTACAGAGGGAAGGAGGAGACCCCCGACCCAGAGGAAGAGAAAGAGAAAGAGAGAGAGAGAGAGAGAGATAATGAGAGGGATTGTAGCCAGAAACAAGGTTAGGAGAAGGAGCGTCCTGAGTGCCAGTACAGAGGGAAGGAGGAGACCCCCGACCCAGAGGGAGAGAAAGAGAAAAAGAGAGAGAGAGAGCCTGGGAGGGAGTGTAGCCAGAGACAAGGTTAGGAGGACGAGGGTCCTGAGTGCCAGTACAGAAGGAAGGAAGAGACCCCCGACCCAAAGGGAGAGAAAAAGAAAGAGAAGAGAGAGAGCGTGAGAGGGAGTGTAGCCAGAAACAAGGTTAGGAGAAGGAGGGTCCTGAGTGCCAGTACAGAGGGAAGTAGGACACCCCGACCCAGAGGGAGAGAAAAAGAAAATTAGAGAGAGAGCGTGAGAGGGAGTGTAGCCAGAAACAAGGTTAGGAGAAGGAGGGTCCTGAGTGCCAGTACAGAGGGAAGTAGGAGACCCCCGACCCAGAGGGAGAGAAAAAGAAAAAGAGAGAGAGAGCGTGAGAGGGAGTGTAGCCAGATACAAGGTTAGGAGAAGGAGGGTCCTGAGTGCCAGTACAGAGGGAAGGAGGAGACCCCCTACCCAGAGGGAGAGAAAGAGAAAAAGAGAGAGAGAGCGTGAGAGGGATTGTAGCCAGAAACAAGGTTAGGAGAAGGAGGGTCCTGAGTGCCAGTAGAGAGAGAAGGAGGAGACCCCGACCCAGAGGGAGAGAAAAAGAAAAAGAGAGAGAGAGCGTGAGAGGGAGTGTAGCCAGAAACAAGGTTAGGAGAAGGAGGGTCCTGAGTGCCAGTACAGAGGGAAGTAGGAGACCCCCGACCCAGAGGGATAGAAAAAGAAAAAGAAAGAGAGAGCGTGAGAGGGAGTGTAGACAGAAACAAGGTTAGGAGAAGGAGGGTCCTGAGTGCCAGTACAGAGGGAAGTAGGAGACCCCCGACCCAGAGGGAGAGAAAAAGAAAAAGAGAGAGAGAGCGTGAGAGGGAGTGTAGACAGAAACAAGGTTAGAAGAAGGAGGGTACTGAGTGCCAGTACAGAGGGAAGTAGTAGACCCCCGACCCAGTGGGAGAGAAAAAGAAAGAGAGAGAGAGAGCGTGAGAGGGAGTGTAGCCAGAAACAAGGTTAGGAGAAGGAGGGTCCTGATTGCCAGTACAGAGGGAAGTAGGAGACCCCGACCCAGAGGGAGAGAAAAAGAAAAAGAGAGAGAGAGCGTGAGAGGGAGTGTAGCCAGATACAAGGTTAGGAGAAGGAGGGTCCTGAGTGCCAGTACAGAGGGAAGTAGGAGACCCCCGACCCAGAGGGAGAGAAAAAGAAAAAGAGAGAGAGAGCATGAGAAGGAGTGTAGCCAGAAACAAGGTTAGGAGAAGGAGGGTCCTGAGTGCCAGTACAGAGGGAAGGAGAAGACCCCGACCCAGAGGGAGAGAAAAAGAAAAAGAGAGAGAGAGCGTGAGAGGGAGTGTAGCCAGATACAAGGTTAGGAGAAGGAGGGTCCTGAGTGCCAGTACATAGGGAAGTAGGAGACCCCCGACCCAGAGGGATTGAAAAAGAAAGAGAGAGAGAGAGCGTGAGAGGGAGTGTAGACAGAAACAAGGTTAGGAGGAGGAGGGTCCTGAGTGCCAGTAGAGAGGGAAGGAGGAGACCCCGACCCAGAGGGAGAGAAAAAGAAAAAGAGAGAGAGAGCTTGAGAGGGAGTGTAGCAAGAAACAAGGTTAGGAGAAGGAGAGTCCTGAGTGGCAGTACAGAGGGAAGTAGGAGACCCCCGACCCAGGGGGAGAGAAAAAGAAAAAGAGAGAGAGAGAGCGTGAGAGGGAGTGTAGCCAGATACAAGGTTAGGAGAAGGAGGGTCCTGAGTGCCAGTACAGAGGGATGTAGGAGACCCCAACCCAGAGGGAGAGAAAAAGAAAAAGAGAGAGAGAGCGTGAGAGGGAGTGTAGCCAGATACAAGGTTAGGAGAAGGAGGGTCCTGAGTGCCAGTACAGAGGGAAGTAGGAGACCCCAACCCAGAGGGAGAGAAAAAGAAAAAGAGAGAGAGAGCGTGAGAGGTAGTGTAGCCAGAAACAAGGTTAGGAGAAGGAGGGTCCTGAGTGCCAGTACAGAGGGAAGTAGGAGACCCCCGACCCAGAGGGAGAGAAAAAGAAAAAGAGAGAGAGAGCGTGAGAGGGAGTGTAGCCAGATACAAGGTTAGGAGAAGGAGGGTCCTGAGTGCCAGTACAGAGGGATGTAGGAGACCCCCGACCCAGAGGGAGAGAAAAAGAAAAAGAGAGAGAGAGCGTAAGAGGGAGTGTAGCCAGAAACAAGGTTAGGAGAAGGAGGGTCCTGAGTGTTAGTACAGAGGGAAGTAGGACACCCCCGACCCAGAGGGAGGGAAAAAGAAAAAGAGAGAGAGAGCGTGAGAGGGAGTGTAGCCAGAAAAAAAGGTTAGGAGAAGGAGGGTCCCGAGTGCTAGTACAGAGGGAAGTAGGACACCCCCGACCCAGAGGGAGAGAAAAAGAAAAAGAGAGAGAGAGCATGAGAGGGAGTGTAGCCAGAAACAAGGTTAGGAGAAGGAGGGTCCTGAGTGCCAGTAGAGAGGGAAGGAGGAGACACCCGACCCAGAGGGAGAGAAAAAGAAAAAGAGAGAGAGAGCGTGAGAGGGAGTGTAGCCAGATACAAGGTTGAAGGAGGGTCCTGAGTGCCAGTACAGAGGGGAGTAAGAGACCCCCGACCCAGAGGGAGAGAAAAAGAAAAAGAGAGAGAGAGCGTGAGAGGGAGTGTAGCCAGATACAAGGTTAGTAGAAGGAGGGTCCTGAGTGCCAGTAGAGAGGGAAGGAGGAGACCCCCGACCCAGAGGGAGAGAAAAAGAAAGAGAGAGAGAGAGCGTGAGAGGGAGTGTAGCCCGATACAAGGTTAGGAGAAGGAGGGTCCTGAGTGCCAGTACAGAGGGAAGGAGGAGACCCCCGACCCAGAGTGAGAGAAAAAGAAAAAGAGAGAGAGAGCGTGAGAGGGAGTGTAGCCAGATACAAGGTTAGGAGAAGGAAGGTCCTGAGTGCCAGTACAGAGGGAAGGAGGAGACCCCCGACCCAGAGGGAGAGAAAAAGAAAAAGAGAGAGAGAGCGTGAGAGGGAGTGTAGCCAGATACAAGGTTAGGAGAAGGAGGGTCCTGAGTGCCAGTACAGAGGGAAGTAGGACACCCCCAACCCAGAAGGAGAGAAAAAGAAAAAGAGAGAGAGAGCGTGAGAGGGAGTTTAGCCAGAAACAAGGTTAGGAGAAGGAGGGTCCTGAGTGCCAGTACAGAGGGAAGGAGAAGACCCCGACCCAGAGGGAGAGAAAAAGAAAAAGAGAGAGAGAGCGTGAGAAGGAGTGTAGCCAGAAACAAGGTTAGGAGAAGGAGGGTCCTGAGTGCTAGTACAGTGGGAAGTAGGAGACCCCCGACCCAGAGCGAGAGAAAAAGAAGAAGAGAGAGAGAGCGTGAGAGGGAGTGTAGCCAGAAACAAGGTTAGGAGAAGGAGGGTCCTGAGTGCCAGTACAGAGGGAAGTAGGAGACCCCCAACCCAGAGGGAGAGAAAAAGAAAAAGAGAGAGAGAGCGTGAGAGGGAGTGTAGTCAGAAACAAGGTTAGGAGAAGGAGGGTCCTGAGTGCCAGTACAGAGGGAAGGAGAAGACCCCGACCCAGAGGGAGAGATAAAGAAAAAGAGAGAGAGAGCGAGAGAGGGAGTGTAGCCAGAAACAAGGTTAGGAGAAGGAGGGTCCTGAGTGCCAGTACAGAGGGAAGTAGGACACCCCCGACCCAGAGGGAGAGAAAAAGAAAAAGAGAGAGAGAGCGTGAGAGGGAGTGTAGCCAAAAACAAGGTTAGGAGAAGGAGGGTCCTGAGTGCCAGTACAGAGGGAAGTAGGACACCCCCGACCCAGAGGGAGAGAAAAATAAAAAGAGAGAGAGAGCGTGAGAGGGAGTGTCGACAGAAACAAGGTTAGGAGAAGGAGGGTACTGAGTGCCAGTACAGAGGGAAGTAGTAGACCCCCGACCCAGTGGGAGAGAAGAAGAAATAGAGAGAGAGAGCGTGAGAGGGAGTGTAGACAGAAACCATATTAGGAGCAGGAGGGTCCTGAGTGCCAGTAGAGAGGGAAGGAGGAGACCCCCGACCCAGAGGGAGAGAAAAAGAAAAAGAGAGAGAGAGCGTGAGAGGGAGTGTAGCCAGAAACAAGGTTAGGAGAAGGAGGGTCCTGAGTGCCAGTACAGAGGGAAGGAGGAGACCCCCGACCCAGAGGAAGAGAAAGAGAAAGAGAGAGAGAGAGAGATAATGAGAGGGATTGTAGCCAGAAACAAGGTTAGGAGAAGGAGCGTCCTGAGTGCCAGTACAGAGGGAAGGAGGAGACCCCCGACCCAGAGGGAGAGAAAGAGAAAAAGAGAGAGAGAGAGCCTGGGAGGGAGTGTAGCCAGAGACAAGGTTAGGAGGACGAGGGTCCTGAGTGCCAGTACAGAAGGAAGGAGGAGACCCCCGACCCAAAGGGAGAGAAAAAGAAAGAGAAGAGAGAGAGTGTGAGAGGGAGTGTAGCCAGAAACAAGGTTAGGAGAAGGAGGGTCCTGAGTGCCAGTACAGAGGGAAGTAGAACACCCCGACCCAGAGGGAGAGAAAAAGAAAATTAGAGAGAGAGCGTGAGAGGGAGTGTAGCCAGAAACAAGGTTAGGAGAAGGAGGGTCCTGAGTGCCAGTACAGAGGGAAGTAGGAGACCCCCGACCCAGAGGGAGAGAAAAAGAAAAAGAGAGAGAGAGCGTGAGAGGGAGTGTAGCCAGATACAAGGTTAGGAGAAGGAGGGTCCTGAGTGCCAGTACAGAGGGAAGGAGAAGACCCCGACCCAGAGGGAGAGAAAAAGAAAAAGAGAGAGAGAGCGAGAGAGGGAGTGTAGCCAGAAACAAGGTTAGGAGAAGGAGGGTCCTGAGTGCCAGTACAGAGGGAAGTAGGACACTCCGACCCAGAGGGAGAGAAAAAGAAAATTAGAGAGAGAGCGTGAGAGGGAGTGTAGCCAGAAACAAGGTTAGGAGAAGGAGGGTCCTGAGTGCCAGTACAGAGGGAAGTAGGAGACCCCCGACCCAGAGGGAGAGAAAAAGAAAAAGAGAGAGAGAGGGTGAGAGGGAGTGTAGACAGAAACAAGGTTAGGAAAAGGAGCGTCCTGAGTGCCAGTACAGAGGGAAGGAGGAGACCCCCGACCCAGAGGGAGAGAAAGAGAAAAAGAGAGAGAGAGCGTGAGAGGGATTGTAGCCAGAAACAAGGTTAGGAGAAGGAGGGTCCTGAGTGCCAGTAGAGAGAGAAGGAGGAGACCCCGACCCAGAGGGAGAGAAAAAGAAAAAGAGAGAGAGAGCGTGAGAGGGAGTGTAGCCAGAAACAAGGTTAGGAGAAGGAGGGTCCTGAGTGCCAGTACAGAGGGAAGTAGGAGACCCCCGACCCAGAGGGATAGAAAAAGAAAAAGAAAGAGAGAGCGTGAGAGGGAGTGTAGACAGAAACAAGGTTAGGAGAAGGAGGATCCTGAGTGCCAGTACAGAGGGAAGTAGGAGACCCCCGACCCAGAGGGAGAGAAAAAGAAAAAGAGAGAGAGAGCGTGAGAGGGAGTCTAGCCAGATACAAGGTTAGGAGAAGGAGGGTCCTGAGTGCCAGTACAGAGGGAAGGAGAAGACCCCGACCCAGAGGGAGAGAAAAAGAAAAAGAGAGAGAGAGCGTGAGAGGGAGTGTAGACAGAAACAAGGTTAGAAGAAGGAGGGTACTGAGTGCCAGTACAGAGGGAAGTAGTAGACCCCCGACCCAGTGGGAGAGAAAAAGAAAGAGAGAGAGAGAGCGTGAGAGGGAGTGTAGCCAGAAACAAGGTTAGGAGAAGGAGGGTCCTGAGTGCCAGTACAGAGGGAAGTAGGAGACCCCGACCCAGAGGGAGAGAAAAAGAAAAAGAGAGAGAGAGCGTGAGAGGGAGTGTAGCCAGATACAAGGTTAGGAGAAGGAGGGTCCTGAGTGCCAGTACAGAGGGAAGTAGGAGACCCCCGACCCAGAGGGAGAGAAAAAGAAAAAGAGAGAGAGAGCATGAGAAGGAGTGTAGCCAGAAACAAGGTTAGGAGAAGGAGGGTCCTGAGTGCCAGTACAGAGGGAAGGAGAAGACCCCGACCCAGAGGGAGAGAAAAAGAAAAAGAGAGAGAGAGCGTGAGAGGGAGTTCAGCCAGATACAAGGTTAGGAGAAGGAGGGTCCTGAGTGCCAGTACATAGGGAAGTAGGAGACCCCCGACCCAGAGGGATTGAAAAAGAAAGAGAGAGAGAGAGCGTGAGAGGGAGTGTAGACAGAAACAAGGTTAGGAGAAGGAGGGTCCTGAGTGCCAGTAGAGAGGGAAGGAGGAGACCCCGACCCAGAGGGAGAGAAAAAGAAAAAGAGAGAGAGAGCTTGAGAGGGAGTGTAGCAAGAAACAAGGTTAGGAGAAGGAGAGTCCTGAGTGGCAGTACAGAGGGAAGTAGGAGACCCCCGACCCAGGGGGAGAGAAAAAGAAAAAGAGAGAGAGAGAGCGTGAGAGGGAGTGTAGCCAGATACAAGGTTAGGAGAAGGAGGGTCCTGAGTGCCAGTACAGAGGGATGTAGGAGACCCCCGACCCAGAGGGAGAGAAAAAGAAAAAGAGAGAGAGAGCGTGAGAGGGAGTGTAGCCAGAAACAAGGTTAGGAGAAGGAGGGTCCTGAGTGCCAGTACAGAGGGAAGTAGGAGACCCCCGACCCAGAGGGAGAGAAAAAGAAAAAGAGAGAGAGAGCGTGAGAGGGAGTGTAGCTAGAAACAAGGTTAGGAGAAGGAGGGTCCTGAGTGCCAGTACAGAGGGAAGTAGGAGACCCCAACCCAGAGGGAGAGAAAAAGAAAAAGAGAGAGAGAGCGTGAGAGGGAGTGTAGCCAGAAACAAGGTTAGGAGAAGGAGGGTCCTGAGTGCCAGTACAGAGGGAAGTAGGAGACCCCCGACCCAGAGGGAGACAAAAAGAAAAAGAGAGAGAGAGCGTGAGAGGGAGTGTAGCCAGATACAAGGTTAGGAGAAGGAGGGTCCTGAGTGCCAGTACAGAGGGATGTAGGAGACCCCCGACCCAGAGGGAGAGAAAAAGAAAAAGAGAGAGAGAGCGTAAGAGGGAGTGTAGCCAGAAACAAGGTTAGGAGAAGGAGGGTCCCGAGTGTTAGTACAGAGGGAAGTAGGACACCCCCGACCCAGAGGGAGGGAAAAAGCAAAAGAGAGAGAGAGCATGAGAGGGAGTGTAGCCAGAAAAAAAGGTTAGGAGAAGGAGGGTCCCGAGTGCTAGTACAGAGGGAAGTAGGACACCCCCGACCCAGAGGGAGAGAAAAAGAAAAAGAGAGAGAGAGCATGAGAGGGAGTGTAGCCAGAAACAAGGTTAGGAGAAGGAGGGTCCTGAGTGCCAGTAGAGAGGGAAGGAGGAGACCCCCGACCCAGAGGGAGAGAAAAAGAAAAAGAGAGAGAGAGCGTGAGAGGGAGTGTAGCCAGATACAAGGTTGAAGGAGGGTCCTGAGTGCCAGTACAGAGGGGAGTAAGAGACCCCCGACCCAGAGGGAGAGAAAAAGAAAAAGAGAGAGAGAGCGTGAGAGGGAGTGTAGCCAGATACAAGGTTAGTAGAAGGAGGGTCCTGAGTGCCAGTAGAGAGGGAAGGAGGAGACCCCCGACCCAGAGGGAGAGAAAAAGAAAGAGAGAGAGAGAGCGTGAGAGGGAGTGTAGCCCGATACAAGGTTAGGAGAAGGAGGGTCCTGAGTGCCAGTACAGAGGGAAGGAGGAGACCCCCGACCCAGAGTGAGAGAAAAAGAAAAAGAGAGAGAGAGCGTGAGAGGGAGTGTAGCCAGAAACAAGGTTAGGAGAAGGGGGGTCCTGAGTGCCAGTACAGAGGGAAGGAGAAGACCCCGACCCAGAGGGAGAGAAAAAGAAAAAGAGAGAGAGAGCGTGAGAGGGAGTGTAGCCAGAAACAAGGTTAGGAGAAGGAGGGTCCTGAGTGCCAGTACAGAGGGAAGGAGGAGACCCCCGACCCAGAGGGAGAGAAAAAGAAAAAGAGAGAGAGAGCGTGAGAGGGAGTGTAGCCAGATACAAGGTTAGGAGAAGGAGGGTCCTGAGTGCCAGTACAGAGGGAAGTAGGACACCCCCGACCCAGAGGGAGAGAAAAAGAAAAAGAGAGAGAGAGCGTGAGAGGGAGTTTAGCCAGAAACAAGGTTAGGAGAAGGAGGGTCCTGAGTGCCAGTACAGAGGGAAGGAGAAGACCCCGACCCAGAGGGAGAGAAAAAGAAAAAGAGAGAGAGAGCGTGAGAAGGAGTGTAGCCAGAAACAAGGTTAGGAGAAGGAGGGTCCTGAGTGCTAGTACAGAGGGAAGTAGGAGACCCCCGACCCAGAGCGAGAGAAAAAGAAGAAGAGAGAGAGAGCGTGAGAGGGAGTGTAGCCAGAAACAAGGTTAGGAGAAGGAGGGTCCTGAGTGCCAGTACAGAGGGAAGTAGGAGACCCCCAACCCAGAGGGAGAGAAAAAGAAAAAGAGAGAGAGAGCGTGAGAGGGAGTGTAGTCAGAAACAAGGTTAGGAGAAGGAGGGTCCTGAGTGCCAGTACAGAGGGAAGGAGAACACCCCGACCCAGAGGGAGAGATAAAGAAAAAGAGAGAGAGAGCGAGAGAGGGAGTGTAGCCAGAAACAAGGTTAGGAGAAGGAGGGTCCTGAGTGCCAGTACAGAGGGAAGTAGGACACCCCCGACCCAGAGGGAGAGAAAAAGAAAAAGAGAGAGAGAGCGTGAGAGGGAGTGTAGCCAGAAACAAGGTTAGGAGAAGGAGGGTCCTGAGTGCCAGTACAGAGGGAAGTAGGACACCCCCGACCCAGAGGGAGAGAAAAATAAAAAGAGAGAGAGAGCGTGAGAGGGAGTGTCGACAGAAACAAGGTTAGGAGAAGGAGGGTACTGAGTGCCAGTACAGAGGGAAGTAGTAGACCCCCGACCCAGTGGGGGAGAAAAAGAAATAGAGACAGAGAGCGTGAGAGGGAGTGTAGACAGAAACCATATTAGGAGAAGGAGGGTCCTGAGTGCCAGTAGAGAGGGGAGGAGGAGACCCCCGACCCAGAGGGAGAGAAAAAGAAAAAGAGAGAGAGAGCGTGAGAGGGAGTGTAGCCAGAAACAAGGTTAGGAGAAGGAGGGTCCTGAGTGCCAGTACAGAGGGAAGGAGGAGACCCCCGACCCAGAGGAAGAGAAAGAGAAAGAGAGAGAGAGAGAGATAATGAGAGGGATTGTAGCCAGAAACAAGGTTAGGAGAAGGAGCGTCCTGAGTGCCAGTACAGAGGGAAGGAGGAGACCCCCGACCCAGAGGGAGAGAAAGAGAAAATTAGAGAGAGAGCGTTAGAGGGAGTGTAGCCAGAAACAAGGTTAGGAGAAGGAGGGTCCTGAGTGCCAGTACAGAGGGAAGTAGAACACCCCGACCCAGAGGGAGAGAAAAAGAAAATTAGAGAGAGAGCGTGAGAGGGAGTGTAGCCAGAAACAAGGTTAGGAGAAGGAGGGTCCTGAGTGCCAGTACAGAGGGAAGTAGGAGACCCCCGACCCAGAGGGAGAGAAAAAGAAAAAGAGAGAGAGAGCGTGAGAGGGAGTGTAGCCAGATACAAGGTTAGGAGAAGGAGGGTCCTGAGTGCCAGTACAGAGGGAAGGAGAAGACCCCGACCCAGAGGGAGAGAAAAAGAAAAAGAGAGAGAGAGCGAGAGAGGGAGTGTAGCCAGAAACAAGGTTAGGAGAAGGAGGGTCCTGAGTGCCAGTAGAGAGGGAAGTAGGACACCCCCGACCCAGAGGGAGAGAAAAAGAAAAAGAGAGAGAGAGCGTGAGAGGGAGTGTAGCCAGAAACAAGGTTAGGAGAAGGAGGGTCCTGAGTGCCAGTACAGAGGGAAGTAGGACACCCCCGACCCAGAGGGAGAGAAAAATAAAAAGAGAGAGAGAGCGTGAGAGGGAGTGTCGACAGAAACAAGGTTAGGAGAAGGAGGGTACTGAGTGCCAGTACAGAGGGAAGTAGTAGATCCCCGACCCAGTGGGAGAGAAAAAGAAATAGAGAGAGAGAGCGTGAGAGGGAGTGTAGACAGAAACCATATTAGGAGAAGGAGGGTCCTGAGTGCCAGTAGAGAGGGAAGGAGGAGACCCCGACCCAGAGGGAGAGAAAAAGAAAAAGAGAGAGAGAGCGTGAGAGGGAGTGTAGCCAGAAACAAGGTTAGGAGAAGGAGGGTCCTGAGTGCCAGTACAGAGGGAAGGAGGAGACCCCCGACCCAGAGGAAGAGAAAGAGAAAGAGAGAGAGAGAGAGAGATAATGAGAGGGATTGTAGCCAGAAACAAGGTTAGGAGAAGGAGCGTCCTGAGTGCCAGTACAGAGGGAAGGAGGAGACCCCCGACCCAGAGGGAGAGAAAGAGAAAAAGAGAGAGAGAGAGCCTGGGAGGGAGTGTAGCCAGAGACAAGGTTAGGAGGACGAGGGTCCTGAGTGCCAGTACAGAAGGAAGGAAGAGACCCCCGACCCAAAGGGAGAGAAAAAGAAAGAGAAGAGAGAGAGCGTGAGAGGGAGTGTAGCCAGAAACAAGGTTAGGAGAAGGAGGGTCCTGAGTGCCAGTACAGAGGGAAGTAGGACACCCCGACCCAGAGGGAGAGAAAAAGAAAATTAGAGAGAGAGCGTGAGAGGGAGTGTAGCCAGAAACAAGGTTAGGAGAAGGAGGGTCCTGAGTGCCAGTACAGAGGGAAGTAGGAGACCCCCGACCCAGAGGGAGAGAAAAAGAAAAAGAGAGAGAGAGCGTGAGAGGGAGTGTAGCCAGATACAAGGTTAGGAGAAGGAGGGTCCTGAGTGCCAGTACAGAGGGAAGGAGGAGACCCCCGACCCCGAGGGAGAGAAAGAGAAAAAGAGAGAGAGAGCGTGAGAGGGAGTGTAGCCAGAAACAAGGTTAGGAGAAGGAGGGTCCTGAGTGCCAGTAGAGAGAGAAGGAGGAGACCCCGATCCAGAGGGAGAGAAAAAGAAAGAGAGAGAGAGAGCGTGAGAGGGAGTGTAGCCAGACACAAGGTTAGGAGAAGGAGGGTCCTGAGTGCCAGTACAGAGGGAAGTAGGAGACCCCCGACCCAGAGGGATAGAAAAAGAAAAAGAGAGAGAGAGCGTGAGAGGGAGTTTAGACAGAAACAAGGTTAGGAGAAGGAGGGTCCTGAGTGCCAGTACAGAGGGAAGTAGGAGACCCCCGACCCAGAGGGAGAGAAAAAGAAAAAGAGAGAGAGAGCGTGAGAGGGAGTCTAGCCAGATACAAGGTTAGGAGAAGGAGGGTCCTGAGTGCCAGTACAGAGGGAAGTAGGAGACCCCCGACCCAGAGGGAGAGAAAAAGAAAAAGAGAGAGAGAGCGTGAGAGGGAGTGTAGACAGAAACAAGGTTAGAAGAAGGAGGGTACTGAGTGCCAGTACAGAGGGAAGTAGGAGACCCCCGACCCAGAGGGAGAGAAAAAGAAAAAGAGAGAGAGAGCGTGAGAGGGAGTCTAGCCAGATACAAGGTTAGGAGAAGGAGGGTCCTGAGTGCCAGTACAAAGGGAAGGAGAAGACCCCGACCCAGAGGGAGAGAAAAAGAAAAAGAGAGAGAGAGAGCGTGAGAGGGAGTGTAGACAGAAACAAGGTTAGAAGAAGGAGGGTACTGAGTGCCAGTACAGAGGGAAGTAGTAGACCCCCGACCCAGTGGGAGAGAAAAAGAAAGAGAGAGAGAGAGCGTGAGAGGGAGTGTAGCCAGAAACAAGGTTAGGAGAAGGAGGGTCCTGAGTGTCAGTACAGAGGGAAGTAGGAGACCCCGACCCAGAGGGAGAGAAAAAGAAAAAGAGAGAGAGAGCGTGAGAGGGAGTGTAGCCAGATACAAGGTTAGGAGAAGGAGGGTCCTGAGTGCCAGTACAGAGGGAAGGAGAAGACCCCGACCCAGAGGGAGAGAAAAAGAAAAAGAGAGAGAGAGAGCGTGAGAGGGAGTGTAGACAGAAACAAGGTTAGAAGAAGGAGGGTACTGAGTGCCAGTACAGAGGGAAGTAGTAGACCCCCGACCCAGTGGGAGAGAAAAAGAAAGAGAGAGAGAGAGCGTGAGAGGGAGTGTAGCCAGAAACAAGGTTAGGAGAAGGAGGGTCCTGAGTGCCAGTACAGAGGGAAGTAGGAGACCCCGACCCAGAGGGAGAGAAAAAGAAAAAGAGAGAGAGAGCGTGAGAGGGAGTGTAGCCAGATACAAGGTTAGGAGAAGGAGGGTCCTGAGTGCCAGTACAGAGGGAAGTAGGAGACCCCCGACCCAGAGGGAGAGAAAAAGAAAAAGAGAGAGAGAGCGTGAGAAGGAGTGTAGCCAGAAACAAGGTTATGAGAAGGAGGGTCCTGAGTGCCAGTACAGAGGGAAGGAGAAGACCCCGACCCAGAGGGAGAGAAAAAGAAAAAGAGAGAGAGAGCGTGAGAGGGAGTGTAGCCAGATACAAGGTTAGGAGAAGGAGGGTCCTGAGTGCCAGTACATAGGGAAGTAGGAGACCCCCGACCCAGAGGGATTGAAAAAGAAAGAGAGAGAGAGAGCGTGAGAGGGAGTGTAGACAGAAACAAGGTTAGGAGAAGGAGGGTCCTGAGTGCCAGTAGAGAGGGAAGGAGGAGACCCCCGACCCAGAGGGAGAGGAAAAGAAAAAGAGAGAGAGAGCGTGAGAGGGAGTGTAGTCAGAAACAAGGTTAGGAGAAGGAGGGTCCTGAGTGCCAGTACAGAGGGAAGGAGAAGACCCCGACCCAGAGGGAGAGAAAAAGAAAAAGAGAGAGAGAGCGAGAGAGGGAGTGTAGCCAGAAACAAGGTTAGGAGAAGGAGGGTCCTGAGTGCCAGTACAGAGGGAAGTAGGACACCCCCGACCCAGAGGGAGAGAAAAAGAAAAAGAGAGAGAGAGCGTGAGAGGGAGTGTAGCCAGAAACAAGGTTAGGAGAAGGAGGGTCCTGAGTGCCAGTACAGAGGGAAGTAGGACACCCCCGACCCAGAGGGAGAGAAAAATAAAAAGAGAGAGAGAGCGTGAGAGGGAGTGTCGACAGAAACAAGGTTAGGAGAAGGAGGGTACTGAGTGCCAGTACAGAGGGAAGTAGTAGACCCTCGACCCAGTGGGAGAGAAAAAGAAATAGAGAGAGAGAGCGTGAGAGGGAGTGTAGACAGAAACCATATTAGGAGAAGGAGGGTCCTGAGTGCCAGTACAGAGGGAAAGAGGAGACCCCCGAACCAGAGGAAGAGAAAGAGAAAAAGAGAGAGAGAGATAATGAGAGGGAGTGTAGCCAGAAACAAGGTAAGGAGAAGGAGCGTCCTGAGTGCCAGTACAGAGGGAAGGAGGAGACCCCCGACCCAGAGGGAGAGAAAGAGAAAAAGAGAGAGAGAGAGCCTGGGAGGGAGTGTAGCCTGAGACAAGGTTAGGAGGAGGAGGGTCCTGAGTTCCAGTACAGAAGGAAGGAGGAGACCCCGGACCAAAGGGAGAGAAAAAGAAAGAGAGAGAGAGAGAGCGTGAGAGGGAGTGTAGCCAGAAACAAGGTTAGGAGAATGAGGGTCCTGAGTGCCAGTACAGAGGGAAGTAGGAGACCCCCCGACCCAGAGGGAGAGAAAAAGAAAAAGAGAGAGAGAGCGTGAGGGAGTGTAGCCAGAAACA